>NC_143511.1:82721917-83021917 GCF_031878675.1 Megascapheus bottae
GGGAGGAAGGAAGGAAGGAAGGAAGGAAGGAAGGAAGGAAGGAAGGAAGGAAGGAAAATATGGAAGGAAAGATGGACTAGCCAGGTGCCTGTAATCTTAGCTAAAATCAGGAGACTGAGATCTGAGGATTACAGTTGTATGCTTGCCTGGGCACGAATGTGTGTGAAACTCTTACTTCTAATTAACCACTAAAAAGCCAGAAATGGTGCTGTGGTTCAAGTGCTGGAACTCCAGTAGAAAAGCTAAGAAACTGTCACCCAGGCCCTAAGTTCAAGCCCCAGTGTAAGCTCAGGCACTTGCATGCACATGCAAGTTAGACTCTGGTCACCTTGCCAGGGCCATTGCCTTGGCTAGAGAGAGGGTCTGTGTACCAAGTGTGGCACCCATTGTTCCCTGCAGGCAGAGAGGCCAGCTGCGAGGGTACCCTGCGGGCCGTGGACCCCCCAGTGAGGCATCACAGCTACGGGCGCCACGAGGGGGCCTGGATGAAGGACCCCACAGCCCGGGATGACAGGATCTATGTCACCAACTACTATTATGGGAACAGCTTGGTGGAGTTCCGCAACCTGGAGAACTTCAAGCAAGGTCAGGATCCTGGGCTAGGGAAGGGGGCTGGGTGTGGCAGCCTGGGATGCCCCCCACGCCCAGCCCTCCTTACTCCTGTGGTTGACACAGAGCACTCCATGGCACCCCCTCATGCTGGCCCAGGACCAGAAACTGGAGGACAGGGGCCCTCAAGTTTCCGTGTTCAGCCTCAGGAATGCAGCCTGCCATGCTGGGGGCAGTGCTGACCTCCCGGGGGTTGCGTGCTCACTGTGTTCTAGTGGATCCGGGTGTGTGCGCTGTGCTGAAGTGGCAGGCGTTATCAGTTTTCCGGGGGAACAGGCCCGGGCCTTCGTGTTGCTGCAGGTCTAGACAGGCCCCACAGTGCAGCTGTTAGCTGAAGGAAGGGCCGCTCTGTTTATCAGATCCCGGGGCATGCTGGGAGAAAGAGGGGTCATTCCGAAATGGCCTGCCCTTCACAAATGCACAGTCTGGAGTGGAAGACAAAAGCTAACAACGGGGGGGGGGAAGCATTATAGGGGTCACACTTCAGAGCTCTGAGGGACCTCAGTCTGAGATCTGGAGAACTTTCCTGAGCTAGTGAGCTGGGCTGAGCTGTAGAGGAAGAGCAGGAAGAAGCCGGGCAGGCGAGGAGAGGGTGTCGCAGGCAGGGAGCCTGGAAGAGGGCCTGGCAGTGAGAAGCGGTGTGTTGGCAATGACAGCAGGGATGATGAGAGAATAGGCTGGCACGGGCACTCACCACATGAAGAATGTACCCTGAGATCTGTGGAATCGCCAAGAATGGCCTAGAAACAATGTCCCTCCTTCCTTACCCAGCTCAAAATTGGCATATTTGCCAAGACAAACGGTTATAGGAGGCAGACCCTTCAGCTCAGCCCCAGGGAGGTCGGTGAAAACTTCATAGAGTTGGTCACAGTGGCTGAAGGCTCTGAAAACCAGGTGGAGTGAACAAAGACTAGCAGTCATGACAGAAGGAGCAGCATAAGCAAAGGCCCTGAGGCAGCACAGGGCTGGCCTCGCTCTGTGTCTCAGTCAGCCTAGCTGTGTCGTTCCATAGCCGGGGTCCACTCTTGGCTGGTCTGCTGGTGTGGGGGGTGGGCTCTGCAGTGACCCCATGCCCTCTCACTGCAGGCCGCTGGAGTAACATGTACAAGCTGCCCTACAACTGGATCGGTACAGGCCACGTGGTGTACCAGGGCGCCTTCTACTACAACCGGGCTTTCACCAAGAACATCATCAAGTACGACCTGCGCCAGCGCTTCGTGGCCTCCTGGGCGCTGCTGCCCGACGTGGTGTACGAGGACACCACACCTTGGAAGTGGCGTGGCCACTCAGACATTGACTTTGCCGTGGACGAGAGTGGCCTGTGGGTCATCTACCCTGCCGTGGATGACCGCGACGAGGCCCAGTCTGAGGTGATCGTGCTGAGCCGCCTGGACCCCGTCGACCTCTCTGTGCACAGGGAGACCACGTGGAAGACCAGGCTGCGGCGGAACTCGTACGGAAATTGCTTCCTGGTGTGTGGCATCCTGTACGCCGTGGACACGTACAACCAGCCCGAAGGCCAGGTGTCCTACGCCTTCGACACGCACACGGGCACCGATGCCCGCCCACAGCTGCCCTTCCGCAACGAGTACGCCTACAGCACACAGGTCGACTACAACCCCAAGGAGCGCGTGCTGTATGCCTGGGACAATGGCCACCAGCTCACCTACGCCCTCCACTTTGTGGGCTAACGGCCCTGTGCTCACGGGGAGGGCAGGGGCACCGGGAGCCCTCGTGGCTACTCATGGGACCTCTGGGTAGGGCTTGGGTGGCAGCAGCTGGTAGCCGGATGGTGCTTCCTTAGTACCAGGCAGGTGACACTTGGCTTCAGGGGCCTTTTTGAGCGTTTACCCCTTTTACTCCGCCCCAGGCCTCCCCGGGGTGTCACAGACAAGCTGATTCTTGGCCCCGGGGCCCGGGTCACAGCTGGAGCTGGGCAGGCTGCATCTCACAGGAGCCCCATCCTCCCGATGAGAACGGCCACTCCCTCCTCCACCTGCCGCCCTGTCCTCTCCCTTCCCAGAGGCCTCTGGCCTCTGTCCCACACCCCACCATACCCTGTCAGGCCATGTCAGCTGTCACCCAATCACAGATCAGAAGCCCCACACCCGGGAGAAAGTGCTGGCAGCCTCCTCTTCTCCAGTTTTATTTCTCCTGATCCCCCGCAGGCCATGTGTTTCTCAGCTACTGAGAAGCTGCTGGAAGCTGCCCGCCTGCAGCTGTCACCACCGGGAGCTGGGCTGAGGCTCCCCAGTCACATAGCAGGCCTTCGGTCCTTTCCCTGGCCCCTCCACAGCCTTTGGGCCTGGGGTCCTTTCTGGACCTTCAGATCCACAACTAATAAGATACTCAGGGATTCTCCCAGCTCTGCCATGAGTGAGGGCTCAACTTGAGGCAGGGGTACAGCCAGGATGAGGCAGTATTCCTCCCCCTTATCTGTCCTGAACCTGGTCATCTGGTGGGCTGGCCAGCTGCCTTGAGGGCTGGGGAAGGCAGGCAGTGTGCGGGGTTCTAGTGCAGCTTTGGGCCTGTTGCTTTTAGGGCAGTGCCAGGGGATGGACATAAGCAAGGCAGGGGGCATGCAGGTCTGAGCAGGGGCCTTCTCCTGCCTTGGAGATGTTAGCATGATCCTGAGGATACCCAGGGAGTCCACCTGACTTGGGGTCTCTTGGTGCCACTGACAACCCCCCCTCCCGGTCCAGGCCTGGCACCACCCTCGACAGCCTAGAGCTCAAGATCCCAATCTGCTTCACACAGTACTTTTAGAGTAGGAAGTTCATTAGCCCGACTCCCCGTTTGGGCTCTGGGAATGTGGCTTAGTGGTAGAGTGCTTGCCTAGCATGCATGAAGCCCTGGATTCCATTCCTCAGTGCCACATACACAGAAAAAGCCAGAAGTGGCTCAAGTGCTAGAGGGCTATCCTTGAGCAAAAGAAGCTCAGGGACAGTGCCCAAGTCCTGAATTCATGCCCTAGGACTGGCAAAAAAACCAAACAAACAAAAAAAAACCCATCCAATTTTGCCAAAGAGAAAAATAGGCCCAGAAGAGTGTTGGGGCAGCTTAGAGTCACACATGGCACCTACACAGCCCTTCTCCTTAGGAAAGGGCTTCTTCATCTTCCCAGCTTCAGAACAGCTAGTGGCTCACGTGGCTCACGCCTATAATCCTAGCTTACTCAGGAGGCTGAGATCTGAGGATCACAGTTCAAAGCCAGCCGAGGCAGGAAAGTCTGTGAGGCTCTCTTCTCACCAATTAACTACCAAAAAGCTAGAAGGGGAGTTATGGCTCCAATGGTAGAATGCCAGGCTTGAGCAGAAAAGCTCAGGGACAGCACCCAGGGCCTGAGTTCAAGTTTCAGGGACAGCACACACACCAAAATAAAACAAAAACCATAGACAGGCCAACACCCACATGTCTGTATATTTGAGCAGTGTATTGTCTCACTATTAGAAAATAACCACACAGTGAGATGGCAAGGGAACACCATTGGCGCAGAACAGTTCTTCCAGGCATCTCAGGTGATGTTTTGCTAAAGCAGGAACTCCTGAAATAAAGGGGATCAAGGACACCCCAGCATGCCAGGTCTGACTCATTGGAGGCCACACTCAGTCTGCCCCACCCAGCCAACCCTGCTGCAGGCTCCACCTCCAGCTTCTTCCCTTGGCCCTGGGTGTGGGGTTTTTATGACTGCTTTGTGATGTCACAGCCCAACCATGTGTGTCTGAGACCAGACAATGTTAGAATAGGCTTGAACAATTAAAGGACAAACAACATCATTTTCAGGGGGTGGGGATTATGCTGGCGACACCCATTTCATAAGCCCCCCCTGTCTGTTTGGGCAGGATGCATGTGTTGTGCAGTAAGGGAGTACTTGAGTCATTTGTCACCGAGGCAGTTACAGACAGTGCCATGTTTCAGCCATCAGCTGGGAACCATCAGTGTACTGAGAGCCCCACCACATGCCTACCACACGGAACATTTTCCAGTGTACCCATTGTACAGATATGGACAGTGAGGTGGCAGGACTTCCACAGGTCTGCATAGCAGCTTGGTCCGTGGCAGTGTTGGGGTTTCAGGGCTGGCTACAACATGTCCTCTGTCAACTGTGTGCTGGTCCCAGTGGCAGCTCTGCATGCAGTAGCGTCATGGTTCTTGTTCTATGTAATAGCTAGGAGGAAAGGGAGGGGACCAGCTTCAACCCAACCTTGAAGGAGTAGACACCTTCAGTCACATACCAAAGCTGGGTAGAAACTAGCAGAAAAGGAAGTTCTGGGGTGGATTATAATTGGAGTGGTTTCTGCTGTAGGATCAGGAGCTAGCCTGTATCTGTAAACTTGTAAGCTCTTAAAGCAATCTGACCCCACACCACTTTTTTTCCCCCTGCTAATGGAGCTTGAACTCAGGGCCTGGACACTGACCCTGAGCTCTTTTTGTTTATGCCTAGCATGCTACCACTCTGTCACAGCTCCACTTCTGGTTTTCTGGTGGTTTACTGTGGATAAGAGTCACTGAATTTCCTTCCCAGGTTGGCTTTGAACCATGATCCTCAGATCTCAGCCTTCTGAGTAGCTAGGATTACAGGTGTGAGCCACCAGCACTCAACTATTATTTTTTAAATTTTTTATAGCCTATTTTGGGCTTTATTACATTTGACAGCAAGTACTTCAGACAAGGAAGGGCCTGGGCTGGTTGGGGAGTAAGGGGGAGGAAGAAGACAGAATTTCTTAATGACCCTGACTATAAAGGCAAAATTAACTGTGTCTCCTGGTATGTTTTGGTTGGTGATTTATTCAGTGCTGGTACTGGGGCTTGAATTCAGGGCCTGGACACTGGTCTTTAGCTTTTTTGCTCAAGGCTGGCAACCCGCTCAGGATCAGGTTCTAACAAGTCAAGATTTTTTTTTTTTTTTTTTTTTTTTTTTTTTTGGCCAGTCCTGGGCTTAAGCTCAGGGGCTGAGCACTGTCCTTGGATTTTCTCAAGGCTAGAGCTCTACCACTTGAGCCTCAGCACCACGTCCGGCTTTTTCTAAGTATGTGGTACCAAGGAATCGAACCTGGGTCTTGGTGCATGCTAGACAAGCACGCTACCACTAGGCCAAACTCCCGGCCCCACAAGTCAAGATTTGAACAGGTTTGTTTTTAGCCCCTAAACTATTTTTGTTGGTTATGGGGATTGAACTTTGCTTAGACACTGTCCCTGAGCTCTTCAGCTCAAGGCTACCACCTTACCCTTGAGCCATGCCCCACTTCCCATTTTCTAGAGGTAATTGGAGATAAGAATCTCAGAACCTTGATCCTTAGATCTCAGCCTCCTGAGTAGCTAGGATTACAGGCATGAGCCACCGGGCCCAGCTGACCAAAGCCTCTAAACTTTTGTTGTGTTTTCTTCTTGGTTTTGATTGCTAGGAAACTCAGTTAAATTTGAGATTGTGTGTCTGTGTGTGTGTGTGTCTGTGTGTCTGTGTGTCTGCGTTGCCAGTCTTAGGAATTGAACTCTGGGCCTGGGTGCTGTTCCTGAGCTTCTTTTACTCAAGGCTAGTACTCTACCACTTGAACCACAGTACCACTTCCAGCTCTTTCTGAGTAGTTTGATGGAGATAAGAGTCTCACCAAGTTCCTGCTGGGGTTGGTTTCAAACTGGGATCCTCAGATCTTAGACACCCAAGTAGCTAGGATAATAGGCATGAGCCACTGGTGCCTGGAGAGAAATCATTTTTAAAAGTCATTCTCAGTCTCCTAATGAGATTCCTTTCATCCTAGCTTAGACTTCCACCCCAATCTTTTCATTTTTATTCTACTGTATTTTAATCTTATCTTATTTGTAGTAAGTTGCCACAGTGCCTTTGTGGAACAAGGAGGTATACACATAAATAAACCTCATAATGAAAGCTTCATTTAAACGTCTTGACCATGGTAAGCACGGTGGTGCTGCACTCCCTTAATCCCAGCAGGAGGAAAGAAGCTGAGGCAGGATGATCTTGAGTGTACAGGAAATTCAAGGTCAGCTTAGGCTACATGGGAGCACAGTCTCAGAAAACTAAATAAGAGTAAAGACGTGGCTCAGGGAACATGCCAGCATGCCAAGTCCCTGGGTTCAATCCCCAGCACCACAAAATAAATCATGTTTTAAGTCTTGATTCGATGTTGTGGTCAAGGGTTTGGGCCCTGGATTTGATCTCCTAACTAATGAAATATTATGATCTGTAGCCTTATTTTAACAAAACAATAACCAACAAAACTATTTGCGCTGGGTGTGATGGTGCATGTCTGGAAGTCCAGCAGTCAGAAAGCTGAAGTAGGAAGATCCCAAATTTGAGGCCCGCCCGGGCTCCACAGTGAGACCCTGTCTTCCAAAAATGAAAAATAATTGTAGCTTTGTGATGAGAACTGGCCTTGCTGCTCTAACGTCACTGGAAACTAACCTGTGTCCTGAGCCAAGGAAAATGCACCTTAGGCTGAAAATTAGACTCCTGTGAGGAGGGGTACAGAAGATGAGCAAGTGCTCCCTGCTGGGGTACAGGCTGGGCCCCTGCCCCACTCCTGTGTCTTGCGCTTTCAGCAGAGGGAAGAGGAGGCTGGCCCACACCAGGACAGCGGCCTTGCACTTGAACCTGCATTCCCCCCATTCCCGTCCCTGGCATCCTCTCCTGTCCTCCCCACCCCATCTACAGGGGGCTTTGTTGTCTCTCTCTCAGACACTTCCTTTCCTTTTACTAAAATAATGTTATTTCCAGAGGATGCTCTAGAAGCTGTGAGCCAAAGACAACAAGACAAAACAATATGGTTTTGAATTCTCAGGAGGAAGCTTCAAATCACTCACATATAAAAGCTAGTATCAAGGACCTCAAATCTCACTCAGGCCTCTCCTCGCCAGCCGCCCTGCTCCACCACACCAAACATGGCTGGCCTCTGAATAAACTGACCCATCCCCTCCATGCTCGGGCCTGTCACTCAGCTAAGCACCATCTATGGCCAAGAACTCCATGAGCAGGATTTTTCCCCCAGCTGGTCCCCCTGCTAGCATCCTCGGACCTACACCTTCCCACCACCTCCTCCTCCTTAGGGTGGAGGTCCCTGCTGCTGCCTCACCAAGAAGCTGCCCCTAAAGGTGGTATCTAGTGCTGGCCCCAATCACATGACTCTCCTGCCTCAGTACATGAATATCTACATATGCATTTATTTGTGTCATCCACTAGATCATCAAATTCCACATGAAAGCCTCCAGAAGCTGCCCATATTCCTAGATACTCAGGAGGGTCTCAAATGAGACCCCAAAAATCCTTGAGACTCTCCTCCAGTTACCCAGCAAAATGCCAGAAGTGGAGGTGTGGGTCAAGTGGTAGTGTGCCAGCCTGGGGCAGAGTTTAGCCAGAGTACGAGTCCCTGAGTTCCAGCTCCAGTACCAGCACACACACGCACACACACACACACACACACACACGATAGTCAGGCTCTGTTGGTTCATGTCTATAATCCTAGCTGCTCAGTAAACTACAATCTGAGAACGGAGTTTGAAGTTATCCAAGGGAGGAAAGTCTGTGAGACTCCTCAATTAGCTACCATAAAAGCCAGAAGTAGAGCTGTGGCTCAAGTGGTAGAGTGCTAGAATGAGGAAACTGAGGCAGACTACTATGTCTGAGGTCACACAGCTGGTGGGAGCCGATCACTACTTCTGTGTTTTTGCTTTTTTTAAATTTAATTTTCTATTGTAATGTATAGAGGGGTTATAGTTGCATTCACCAGATAGTAGGTACATTAACTTCTCACACATTAATACCTCTTCTCATGTTTTTTCCCATTTCCTTCCCCCGCCCCCAATCAACTTGTTTTTCCCTCTTCCCTTTCCTATTTCAAATAATCAAACATATATACAATATGCCAGGTAACACAGTCAGGTATAGTAACAATATGAGATTAACCAAAGGGCAACAAAAGAGAAGAGAAATAACATAGTACATTAAGAACAACAATCACACAAGATACAGCTCTTGTTGCATATCCTAGAGATCCTTTCATTTCGTCCATCCTATATGATCTTATGAATCTAGGTTTTACAATATGGTAATCCTCTGCTAAGAGAGTCCTAGATGTGTACTAATTATTACAAATAAGGGAAAACATTGAGCCTATGTTCCTTTGGGTATGGCTTACTTCACTTAATATGATTTTTTTCCACGTCTTTTCATTTCCCTACAAATAGGGCGATGTCATTCTTTCTGACAGCAGCATAGAATTCCATTGTGTATAAATACCACATCTTGTTGATCCACTCATCTACTGAGAGGCATCTGGGTTGGTTCCATATCTTTGCTATGGTAAATAGTGCTGCAATGAACATCCTTGTGCTTTAGTATGTCCTTGTTTCTGGATGATTGGGTAAATACCAAGGAGTGGAATTGCTGGGTCATAGGGGAGCTCTGTGTTTAGTCTTTTGAAGAATCATCATACTGCTTTCCAGAGTGTTGAAGGCGTTTACACTCCCACCAACAGTGTAGTAGTACTACTTTCTTAAAATGCCCTGCAGAGACTTGCTTCCTGGCTCTAGCCTTGTCACTTCATATCAAAATTCCTGCAGACTGTGTGGATGTGTGTGTGTGTGTGTGTGTGTGTGTGTGTGTGTCCTGTCCTGAGGCTGAAGTTTTTTTATTGTTGTTATCATTCAAATCTAGTGCTGTAGCCATAGCTCCACTTCTGGCCTTTTTGATAGTTAATTGGCAATAGGAATCTCATGGATTTTCCTGTTTGAGCTGCTGCAAACTGTGATCCTCAGATCTCAGCCTCCTTAGTAGCTAGGATGATAGGCCTGAGTCACCAGTACCCAGCCTTCCTGAAGACTGTTAAAAGATGCTTTATCTTTGGGTGTACCCCTGTACCCCAGGCCAATACATCAGCATTGCTGGGAAACAAGGACTGGGATATGGTGGATGTTAAAATTTCCCCTGGGAAGCTCAGCATAATGGTACACATCTGTAATCTGAGCATTCAGGAGGCTGAAGCAAGAGGATCAGGAGTCAGAGGCTAGTGTGAGCTAGGTAGTAAGACCCTGGTCTGGTTTTGAGAGTTCCCTAGGAAATCCTGCAGGATATCCAAGGTGGAAGCAGGCTATGCATCAGGGAAGCTGGGAGAAGAGAAGAGACAAGTCTGATGGCAGGGTGACTCTAGGAAAGCCCTGGAGGAACTTTGGACAGAGCAGCTCCTCCCCTTCTCCCCCTTATGGTCCCTGCATAGCTGGGGGTGTTTGGCACAGAACACAAAGGTCCACTCTGGCCCCAAGCAATACCCAGACGCCACCCCACCCAGTCTGAACTCTGCCCACATCCAAGGTCAGCCTGCCGACCCCTCACATTCCTTCAGGGACCCCCATGAGGCAGGAACACACTGGGCTTTCAGAACAAGCGCCTGCTGGCAGGAAGACTTATCACGGAGAATTATCTGCCATGAGCACAGGGTGGCATTTCACGTGCCAGAGGTTGGCTGGGGCCGCCCCGGCCCTAGCTGCTTGGCTCCAGGGCCCTCATTCCAACTGCAAAAAGACAGAAACTTTATTCTTCTTCTCCACCAAGAGGCTTCTACTGCTCACCATCTGCACAAAGCCTCTCCCAAACCCAGTCACCCCTCATCCCCACCCAGAACCCCAAGCTTTGACCCAGAGCAGACTAGGCAAGGACGATTGAAAGCCAAGTTCCCCAGGTCCTTTCAAGCCAGGGATTTTATTGACAGGGAAAGTCGTTACCAGATGTCCAGCCTGGCCTGCTCTGGCTTTTCTGCACAAGGCCCTGACAGGTGGAAACTGTTGTCACAACCTGAAACAAACTCCTTGGTAACCCACCCCACTCCCCCCTATCCCCACCGCATTTGATCAGGCATCAGGTATGGGGCAGATTGTCAGCAAATAAAAATGTATCCTCAGAACAGATACGCTTCTTGCCTTAGAGGACAAAGAGCAAAGAGGAAGATGACTTTCTTCTCTCAGTTCAGATTGATTAGTAGTGTCTGCTGTCTATGTGACTTGCCCATCCAGGTCCCAAGTGAGTGAGCCACTGACAATGTCTGACCTAAGACTGAGAAATTAGGTTATGGAGTGTATGCTCTAGCTTTCCTTCCTACTTAGAACAGTCTAATTCATACTTTGCACTCTAGTTGGCTGGATTGGAGCAGCAGTCTTCACATTGATTTTCCTGTTTCTTGTATCTTCCTTCACTGTAACCTTTAATTCAGCTTCCTGGCATGCCTTAAGTGGTAGCATATCTGTTTGGCAAGCCATGGTCTTGAGTTCAAGCCCCAATACTGCCCTCTTCTGCCAAAAAAAATATTTCTGGTATTTTATCCCAAACTCAGGTGGGACTTGAACTCACCACACTAAACTCAGTGAATGGAGCTAGGAGTCATTTTTAATAGCTACGCAGTGACTGCTCTCCACCTACGGACTGGTAGAGAACAGTCCCAAGCTTCCGTGGGGCTGAGCTTTTAAGGGTAAACACCACAGGCAGGTGATCAGCACCATATGACCTCACCGTATGATGCCCTAAGTCAATAACCACAGGACGAAACCACACTCAGGTGGTCCAGCATTTGTGTGTGTGGGGGGGGTGGTAATGGGGCTTGAACTCTGAGCCTGGGCGCTGTTCCTGAGCTCTTCAGCTCAAGCCTACCGCCCTACCCCTACCCATTTTCCCCTACCACTTCCCAATTTCTGGTGATTAATTGGAGATAAGAACCTCAAGGTCTTTTGTACCCAGGCTGGCCTTGAACCTTGATCCTCAGATCTCAACCTCCTGAGTAGCTAGGATTTACAGGCATGAGCCATCGTGCCTGACTAGGTTAAGCATTTTTTTTTTTTTTGCCAGTCCTGGGCTTGAGCTCAGGGTCTGAGCACTGTCCTTGGACTTTCTCAAGGCTAGAGCTCTACCACTTGAGCCTCAGCACCACTTCCAGCTTTTTTTCTATGTATGTGGTACCGAGGAATCGAACCCGGGTCTTCGTGCATGCAAGGCAAGCACTCTACCACTAGGCCAAATTCCCGGCCCCTAGGTTAAGCATTTTTTTACAAAAACAATTTGGCAGGTAAGTGTGACAAGTTATTTCACTGAGTCTACAGATAGAGCTCAGTAGTAGAATGAATAATTGCCTGGCATACACTGAACTCTTGGGCTTAATCTGTAGCACACAGAAAGGGAAAAGAAAAAGATAATGGGGGAAATAGCACCTCTCCCTGCTCTATGCACATATACACAAACTTTGGTGGTACTAAGGTTCAAAACCAAGGTCTCTCACTTGCTAGGCAGGTGCCCTATCACTTGAGCTACATCTAGTTTTTATTCCAGCGGTTATACTGGCCTTCTCCTATGCTGGGCATTCTCTTTCTCAGTCTCTCCACATTAATGGCCCTGCTCCCTTCAAATCAACTGTCACCTCTTCTAGGGAGCCCTCTCTGTTCTCTCTGGCTTCATCAAAGAGCTAGCACCTTCCTGTAGCTCTGGCCACCATTGCAATTAAATATTTTACCTGTGCTATTATTTGATTAGAGACAGTTCAACTTCATACCCCCAGCATGCTGGCTGGTACTGGGTCTTGAACGTTGGGCCTTATGCTCTTTTTTTTTTTTTTTTTTTTTTTTTTTTTTGCCAGTCCTGGGCTTGAGCTCAGGGCCTGAGCACTGTCCTTGGACTTTCTCAAGGCTAGAGCTCTACCACTTGAGCCTCAGCACCACTTCTGGCTTTTATCTATGTATGTGGTACCGAGGAATCGAACCCAGGTCTTCATGCATGCTAGGCAAGCACTTTAACCACTAGGCCAAACTCCCGGCCCCGGGCCTTATGCTCTTGCTTAGCTTGTTTTGTTCAAGGCTGGCATTCTACCACTTGAGCATGACTCCAGTTTCAACTTTTTTTTCCCAGTTAACTGGAGATAAATGTCTCAAGGCTGGCTTCAAACCAAGGTGCACAGGTTTCAGCCACCCGAGTAGCTAGGATTATAGGTATGAGTCACCAGTACTTGGTTCCTTTCTCTCTCTCTCTCTCTCTCTCTCTCTCTCTCTCTCTCTCTCTCTCTCTCTTTCTCTCTCTCTCTCTCTTTCTTTCTTTCTTTTTTTTTTTTGTGAATCATGGGGCTTGAACTCAGCCTGGGTGCTGTCCCTGAGCTCTTTAGCTCAAAGCCTTGGGCTCTTCAGCTCAAGGCTACCACCCTACCATTGAGCCAAGCCCCTCTTCTCGTTTTTCTAGAGGTTAATTTGAGATAAGAGTCTCAGGTGCTCGGGCTAGCTTTGAACCTTGATCCTTAGATCTCAGCCTCCTGAGTAGCTAGGATTTACAGGTGTGAGCCACCACGCCCAGCTCCCCTCCCTCCCTTTCTTTTGCAATGCTAGAAATGGAACCTAGGGCCTCACACATGCTAGGCCAGCACTCCTAACCCTAATAAAAACTACTGAGCAAATGTGTGGATCTGTATTTCTCAGGACGCAATGCGGCAGTCCAGCCCATGTGGCAGCGTAGTGGTGTGGAGACCCTGGCTGAGCTCTGTGGGCTCTGGGCAGGGAGCCCTGCCCTGGCTTTGCATCTTAGGCGTAGCTCAGTGACTACACTCTCACACTTGCGTGAGTGGCTGGCAGTTGCAGTGGATGGGCATGTGTTTCCCTCGCTGTCCTCCCAGCTGGCTTATGATGTGATACGCATCATTTATAAGGGATTGAGTCATTTTTACAGAAACAGAGGTTTTTTTTTTTTAAAATGAAGAACAACATCCATTTTCAAGCATTTGATATGTGGGAGGAGCTGGTTGGGATTCTAGAAAGTTCTTCCTTTCCATGACTGTTCCCCTTTCTTCCTCTTCTGACCTCCAACAGGAGCCCCCCTCTGTAGTGTGGCTCTTCTTTCCTTTGTGGGTAGTTTTAGGTTTGTTACAGAAAAAAAGGGAGCCAGGTGCCAGTGTCTCACGCCTGGAATCCCAGCTACGCAGGAAGCTGAGATCTGAGATCACAGTTTGAAGCCAGCCAGGAAAGTCCATGAGACTCTTATCTCCAATTAACCGGCAAAAAAGCCATAAGTGGCCCATGTGGTAGAATGCCAGCTCTTAGCAAAAAGCCAAAGGACAACACCTAACCTGAATTCAAGCCCTGATATCAGCCCAAAGGAAAAAAACAAAAAACCAACACCTAAAAGTCTCTGCTGGGCTCAGGCTTAGAAACAAATCATGCATTTAGTTTCAATGAGAAAATCACACAGGTGTTGGTGTTTTCTTTTTTCCCTCAAAGCTGGAATTTGGAGGGTCTGAGATAGCTAATTATTTTCATAAAGCCTTGGAATCTATTCTCAAAGCTATGCTCAGATTGATAGTGTGCCTGGTGAAACAGCCTTTGGTAAATTCATTCATTGCTTCAGTCTCCCAGTCTGTCTCTGCAGCTGGCCCATCTGCAGTGTGAGAGCATGGCGCTCTCACCCCTGTCTTTCAAGAGACAAAGTCACAAGAACTGCTGCAAATCAACAGCCGAGTTCCAGAGACAGCTGGTGGGAGGGAGTGAAGCAGAGGCTGACCCTGACTGGACGAGGGATGGGACTCTAGAAGTGGGTTTTGATGGATACATAGAAGTTTGCCAGACTGAGATGAAATAGAAAGGCACTGGAGGCAGACGAAACAGCTTTATGAAGACACAGAATCTGTTGGAACAGTGGTCAAGTGCTGGGAACTGCCTCTTGGCCCCAGAATACTGGACCCATTTTTTCCCCTCACGCTATGCCTCTGTGTCTCTGTGCATTTAGCAGAGAGAATCCTAGAACCTCCCTCATAGAGATGACAGATTAATTCAGGTGGATTAATGTGAAGAGCTAGACCAACCCTGGCACTGAATTTGTCCTTGCAAATCATTGCTGCCAAGCATGGTGTGCTGAGCTGAACTGAAGTGGGCAACGCCATCAGGACATGAGTGTCAGGAAGGAGAAAGAATGAGCAGGGAGGTGCTTGCAGGGTGGATAGGTGAGAGCCTTGGGGACAGCCCCTGGATTCTGGTCAATGGGAGAGGCTGAAGCAGGTGTGATGGGCAGAAGCAGGTGGTAGGTCTGATGCAGGAAAGGGCAAATTCTGTTTCCTTCCTGTGGGACACATCTGGGATGCGAGCTATGCAGGGTAGACACGCCACTGGGTCTTTTTGGCTGAGACATGCTCCATCTTTTTCCAGGGACTCTGGTCTCTAGGCTCTGCCACAGGTGTCATCAGGTATGTCACAGCTGGTGACAGATCTTTCACACAGGCCCCAGATGCAGCCTGCTGTGCACTGCCTCACTCCAGGAAATGAAGGCCCAGCTGGAGGAGACGCAAGCCTCCCTTCCTGAAGGCAGGTGCTCACCAGTATCCAGGGCTACTGCTTACTCGGGTACATGGGTTGTTTGGCTCTCTTTGACTACTTAGGGGAACACAGCTTTTCTTTTCAGACCCTGTACTGAGGGCTTGGAGTTTGAGCCCATACAGGAGTTATATCCACTTTTGTTTTTCCTGGTGCTGGGACCCAGACTCAGGACCTTGCCCATGCTAAGCAGCTGCTCTACTACTCACCTGCACTAGGCAGCTCTTGTTTTTGTTTTTGTCATGGTTGTTGTTGTTATCGGTCCTGGGACTTGAACTCAGGACTCAGGGCCTGGGCTTTTGCATTCCAGTTAATGATCTACCGTTTTGAGTCACAGCACTACTTCTGGTTTTCTGATGATTAATTGGAAGATAAGAGTCTCATAGTCTTTACTGCCTGTATTGGCTTTAAATTGTGATCCTCAGATCTCAGCCTCTTGAGTAGCTAGGATGACAAAGGTAAGCCACCAGCCCCGAGCTGCACATTTGTCTGTAAGAGTAGCTTCCAGGGGCCAGGAATTTGGCCTAGTGGTAGAGTGCTTGCCAGGCATGCACGAAGACCTGGGTTCAATTTCTCAGTACCACACACACAGAAAAAGCCTGACGTGGTGCCATGGTTCAAATGGTAGAGCTCTAGCCTTAAGAAAGCCCAAGGACAGTGTTCAGGTCCAGAGTCCAAGCCCTAGAACTGGCAAAAAAAAAAAAGAAAAGAAAAGAATAGCTTCCAGAAAGCATGGAGATTACATAAAAAGGCAATCTCCCAACACATGAGTTTAAATTTTATCTTTAAGACCTATTTTGTTGGAGGAAGTTTCAGGGCTCATCTGTAAAGAACATCGAAGTGTAAAGAACTCAGAAAAATGGAAAGGCAGGAAACAGGACTCATCTCCAAGCACTTGGTGGGCTCAGATGCTGCCAATTCCTGGCCTCCTGGGATGCCCCAGGCCATACCAGACCTTAAGGAGCCCTCCACCCTTCAGGGGTCCTGGCCAAAGCCACTTCCTCAGCTGAGGGCTGAGCTGTGTGGCCGCCTGCCTGGAGGCTAGCCTTCTTCCCAGATCTGTTGTTTGCCCTAATTTGCCAGAGGCCATCCCACAGCCCTGGGTTTTTTACTTCCTGGCCTCCTGGGGGTGGGCAGGGAAGAAGATACAGTGGGACCTGGGTTCCCACGATGGAACCCTCTGGTTGATAGTGGTTATGCTTGCATGTGGGCTGTGGAATTAGACCTTGGGTTAGACCCCAGATCTGGTCACTTCCCAGCTGCATAGCCCCTGGACACCTTGCTACCCTCTGATGCTTAGTTTTCTTGCTTCCTGAATGAGGACTGACCATGCTGACACTGCAGGTTAGGCCCTGAGCATTGGATGACCCAAATGCACACAGGTCTGACAGTGACTGTGGGCCATTCCTATTGCCATGCCCTTGAGCAGTGCACTCACTGCATCCTCAGTTTCCCCATCTCTAGAGCCTCCTCTCCGAAGGCTCATGTGACGACGCTCAACACAGGGTGTGGTGATTAGCGAATGTTCGACCAATTATTAGCAAGCGTTTGCTAAAGTATTTCCCAAAGCCTCCTGGGAGCTCACACAGACAAACTTGCCAAAGGAAGTTAAAGGGTTAACAAAGCCATGCCACAGGGTAGGAGCTGGTAGAGCCTCTGTGGGTGACCTGTGAGGGCCCTGGGCACAGAATCTGCAGGGAGTGCCAAACCCTTCAGGTGCCCTGCAGTACTTCTGGGAGAGAGGCGGTGGGAGGCTTGGGTTGTGAAGTTGGGGACTGGGCTGAGAGAAGGCAGGTTGCCCAGGCCCAGGGTGGGGTGGGGCCGGGTAGGGCAGCCTGGAATCTGAGCCTGTGGGTGGGACAGGGGCTGGGCTCCCATCTGGTCATGAGCTCAAGTGAGGCCCTCCCCTGTGAGCCAGGCTTTCTTCATCTTCTGAAGTCTCCGAGGTCGTGTCAATGATGGCTGCTAGGAGGATAGACACGGGGGAAGCTGGTTCCACTGCACCTCCTGCACTGGAGTGGGGCGGGTGGCACAGAATGGGGCTCCCGGCTGGTCACTCTGAACACCTGGGATCGCCCCTCAGCAAGCCCCTCCTGAGCTGCCCCAGATGCATTGTGGGGTTCTCCGCAGAGGGTGCCACTGGCTCTGCAGAGGGAACTCAAAGAGCAAGGACACCCCATCCTGTGCCTGGCCCACCACTGGGGAGATCTACCCAGCTACCAGCCTAGGAGCTGGTCCTGCCCAGAGCCCTGGCCTCCAGCCACAGCAGCCCTGTCGGGGCTGGCAGGCAGACAGACTCTGCTCCCTGGAGGGATTCATTACACAGACGCTCATTAATAGCCCAATAGTTTTGTGCTTACTGTGTTCATTTGTCATACAAGTAGAGCCAGGACTCTGATCCCACCCAGAGTGAGAAGACTTCCAATTCCTCACCCAGTGTGACACACTGAGGGTCCAACCCGGGGCCTGCCCCACCCTGGCTCAGCGTGGCTGAGTCTAGGGAAAGAGCACAGGTTTAGGGGGGCTGAAAACCAGGGTTCTGCCTGCCTTCCTTCCTTCTTTCCAGAAAACCAGAAGTAACATTGTGGCTCAAAGTGGTAGAGCATTAGTGTTGAGTGAAAGTGCTCACAAACAGCACCCAGGCCCCCTAGTTCAAATCCCACAAATAACAGAGGAAGAAGAAGAAGGATGAGGAGGAGGAGAAAGGGGAGGGGGAGGGGAAGGGGGGAGAGAAGATGGGTGCTCTTAAGAGGCTGAGAGCTGAGGATCTCAGTTCAAAGCCAGATGAGGCAGAAAAAAAGTCTTTGTAATTCTTGTGACCAATTAATCAGCAAAAAGAAGTACAGGTATGGTTCAAGTGGTAGGATGCCATCCTTAAGCAAAACAGCTAAGGGATAGTGCCCAAGTCCTGAGTTTAAACCTCAGTAGGGGCACAAAAAAAAAAGAGTGGGAGGCCCCATTTGGGGCGTGGGCATGGGGCAGCTGCCTGGTTGTGGGACAAGGGGAATCTTATTCCATCATTCCTGAGCTATTTCTCTTTTTTTTTAAATATATTTTTTATTGTAATTAATAAAAGGGTTACATGATATTTGCCAGATAGAAGGTGCGTTAATTCACTTACATTGATACCCTTTCACATATCTTGGTACCCATTACCCTTCCCCCCCATCTCCCCCTACCCCCGTCTTGACCTGAGCTATTTCTCTAAGCTGAGCTATTTATTGAACACATAGTATGTGCCAGGTCTATGCACTCCAGGTTTTCAATTGCCTACAAGGCTGGGCCAATTCAATGAAGGCCCTCATTTGTCAGATGAGGAAACTGAGGCTTATGCCAAATGAATGAAACCAGATGTAGAAAGAGGCTATGCCTTGCAGAAGGGGAAACTGAGGCTGGGGGCCCCTGGGACTTGGAATGTGCAGCTGATAGCAAAGGGAAAAGGAAGTAAGTCAGAGGAAATCACCACAAAGGCTTCCATCACCCGAGAGACAGGAAGGGGAGGACAATGCCAGACAGACTGAAGGAGGCTTCTCGCCTCTGTCCCTAGACGCCCAGCCTGGGGGCTAACAGGGGCCCATTATCCTGAGGTCTCTGGGGAGTGGGGGCAGCTGGGCAAACATCAGTCCCCTGGCTCAGGCACAAATGGCCATTGAAATAGCTCTGCTCAGGGAGGAAGCTGAGGAGGAGGGAAGGCTGCCACAACCAGCCATTGCTCCACCAGGACAGTGAGCCCAGAAGGACTCCGACACCAGCTTGGGGCTCCACTGCCCTGGGACTCCCCAACTCTTTGGCAACAAGGTGAAGACCCAGGGCCCCACAGGCTGTCTACATTTAGCTTGTGGTAACCCAGAGAGGCCTGGTCAGGAAGCTCAAGGTCACATAGCAAGCAGCGGCTCTGATCTCACCAGCCTCGCCATGGCAGCTTCCTCCGGGGCCTGAGTTTTGTTTCCCACTCCACCCCCTCTCACCCAACCCCTGTCACCAGCTGTCTCCTCTGAGGACAGCACAGGGTGGGTCAGATTTCCACAGGCACATGGGTGCCAGGAGTGGTGAGGACAGTCTAGAGGCAGGTGGGAAGAAGGGGGCTCCTGGCCTCCAGAGGCTCTGCCTGGGGATGGGACTGGAGCAGCTGTGCCCCACCTGCTTCTGTGGTGTGGGGGGCAAGACAGACCCCTACCCATGTGCTGCTTCCGCTCCTGCACCCTCCATTCCCCCATGACACATCCAGCCTCCTGGAGTATGACTTAGTGTGTGAAGCTCCCTGCTTGGTTCTGGGATGGTTAGGGCTTTGTGTGTTTGTTTTTGCTGATTGTAGGGCTTGAACTCAGGGCCTGGGCTCTGTCCCTGAGCTTCTTTTGCCCAAGGCTAATGCTCTATCACTGAGTCACAACTCCACTTGTGGCTTTTTCTTTTTATGTGGTACTAAGGAATCGAACCCAGGGCTTCATGCGTGCTAGGCAAACACTCTACCACTAAGCCACATTCCTAACCCTTTAATTTTTTTTTTAATTTTAAATTATGCTCAAGGCTGGCACTCTATCACTTTGAGCCACAGCACCACCTTTGGTTTTCTGGTGGTTAATTGGAGACAAGAGTCTCATGGGCTATCCTGTCCACACTCACCTTGAGCCATGATCCTCAGATCTCAGCCTCCTGAGTAGCTAGAATTACAGGCATGAGCCACCAGTGCTTGGTATCTGTGGTTGTAAGTTTTCATTGCAGACACTGGCTTGCATGCTAGCACTAGAACTGTGTAGTAATGTGACAGGGACCAGGGGAGGGATGAAGTCAGCCAGACTCAGGACCAACCCACCTTCCTGGGAAAGTCCCTCTGACAAGGCCAGGAAATGCCACCAGAACCTGGAGTATGGACACCGATCTCAGCTTCAGACTAGCAGGACCACAGCCCTGGGAGCGTGGCACAGCATGTGATTGTCCCTTTGTCCTCAAACTATTTACCATTGCTATGCTCAGGACTGTTAATTACACAAAGAAATAAGTAGATGAGATACTGACTTCTCTCTGGCTGAGCCAGAGCCCTGTTCCTGGCCTGCCAGCCCTGTCCTGCCCCATCTCTCACTCCACCCCAAATCTGGCCCAGGCAGCAGAACCCTGGTGGCCCATAGCATCCCTTGTTGGAGCTCAGCCCAGGGTCTCAGCATGTTCTGTGAAAGTCACCAGAATGTGAGAGAAGCCTGCTGAGGCCTGT
This sequence comes from Megascapheus bottae, assembly GCF_031878675.1. Lineage (NCBI taxonomy): Eukaryota > Metazoa > Chordata > Mammalia > Rodentia > Geomyidae > Megascapheus > Megascapheus bottae. The sequence goes on from NC_143511.1 coordinate 82,742,070, forward strand.
GGGCTCAGGTCCCCAGCTTGAGAATTCCAGTCACATGTCACAGGCTGGGGCCCACGCTGGGAAAGGGGTGATAGTCAAGCCTTGTTTGTCTCAAGTTCCTCTGGCATTGGATTTCATTGCTACTCAGACAGAATAACTGTCTTAGAAAGGACCATAGTAAAGATACAAAGGCTGGGTGCTGGTGGTTCATGCTTGTAATCTTGGCTACTCAGGAGGCTGAAATCTGGCGATTGTGGTTCAAAGACAGCCCAGGCACAGAAAAGCTATGAGACTCTTATCTCCAACTAACTACCAGAAAACTAGAAGTGCCTATGTGGTTCAAAGTAGAGCACTAGCCTTGAGTGAAAGGGCTCACGGACAGCACCCAAGCTGTCCCACAACCACCACCACCACCACCACCACCACCCCCCCCCGCCACCAAAAAACATACAGTAGGGGGCTGGGATATAGCTAAGTGGTAAAGTGCTTGCTCAGCAAGTGCAGCATCTAGGTTCAATTAGATTCTATTCCAAGTACAAAAAAAAAAAAAAGACAAACAACAACAACAAGGCATAGTTTAAAAAAATACAATAGGAAAGCTGGGAATGTGGCTTAGCGATAGAGTGCTTTCCTAGCATGCATGAAACCCTGAGTTTGAATCCTTAGTACCATATAAACAGAAAAAGCTGGAAGTGGCACTGTGGCTCAAGGGGTAGAGCTCTGGTCTTGAGCAAAAGAAGTTCAGGGACAGAGCCCAGGACTGGCAAAATAAAACAATAGGAGCCAGGCATTGGTGGCTCATGCTTATAATCCCAGATACACAGGAGGCTGAGATCGAGGAATCGTGGTTCAAAACCAGTGTGGGCAGGAAAGTCTGTGAGAGTCTTACCTAGTTAACTACCAGACAAGGTGTTTGGCATAGTGGTAGAGTGCTTGCCTAACATACACAAAGACCTGGGTTCTATTCCTCGGTAACACATACATAGAAAAAAAGCTGGAAGTAGTTCTGTGGTTCAAGTGGCATAGCTCTAGCCTTGAGAGGAAAAAAAGCCCAAGGACAGTGCTCAGGCTCTAAGTTCAAGCCCCAGGACTGGCAAAAAAAAAAAAAAGGAGGTCTAGTTAACTACCAGAAAATCAGAAATAGAAGTAGTACTGTATCTGAAAGTGATTAAGTGTTAGCCTTGAACAAAAGAGTTCAGAGCTCTTAGTTCAGGGCCCCTGGCCAACAATTAAAAGTAAAAACTAGGGCACTGATGGCTCACACCTGCCATCCTACCTTCTCAGTAAGCTGAGATTCCAGGATCACAGTTAGAAGCCAGCCTGGATAGAAAAGTCTGTGAGACTCTTATTTACAACGAACCACCAAAAACTGGAAACGGCACCACAATTGAGCAGAGAAAGCTCAGGGACAGTGCCAAGGCCTTGACTTCAAGCCCTAGTTTTGGTACACACACACATGCACAAAGATGTATTGCTCTCTCCCAAGGAATGTGCCCCCCCTCCTTATCCTACAGGATAGTCTATGGATGGGAGAGGCATCCTCTCATCCCCCCCTCTCTCCTTCCCTCCCTCCCCCCCTTTGTCCCCCCCCCACCCCATGAATCATTGTTCTCCTAGTTTGGATTTAGAACACAGAAGTTCTTATAACTTTGCAGCTGTTACAGTGGCAGAATCAATGCTTTGTGTGCTAGAAATGGGACTTCTCCCAATGCTTTCAAGACTTGCTGGGTGGCCTTTTCTTCTGGGTGATGCCATTTATTCATGAGGCTGGTTTTGAGAGTGCTCCTGAAGATTCAGCTGTGCAAGTGGCAGCCAGGGTAGGAGAGCTAGCTGGCCAGGCACTGGTGGGACAAAGCATGCGCTCCATGAGCAGTTAATAAAGCTGTTGAAACTCCAGGCTGTTTGGCCTCCAGTGCTGAAGATTGTATGACAAGAGATGGAGTTTCTAGAAAACTAGAGAAGACAGTGTCCTCTCACTCAGCCCTCGCCAGGACAAGTGAGGATGTTACTTGTTTCTGTCTCCATACTTCAGAAGGGACAATGACAAATTAGTGTATTCCAGCATAGGTGGCCTCGGGCAGTGCAAAGGACTAGAGGGGCTCCAGAAAAAAGGCCCCAAAGCCATAACTTTAGGGACCATCCTCTCGAAGTGACAGTGAAGGCCTAGGTGGCCAGGAATCCAGACTCACCTGACTCATTCTACGTGAGGAAGAATTCTGTCCAAGTCAGCCAGGCTTACTGTGGGGCCTGGAGGAACTCAAGAGGTCTCAGGGCCTCGAGCTGGAAGCTGAGAGCTGGCAGGAGGCTGGGAACCAGGCCTCCCATACTTGCTGCTTCCTGTCTTGCCATAAAACAGCATTTCCTTCTTCCTGGGCGGGGCGGGGGGGGGACTGGTCAGAAAATACTGCCCAGCCTTGGCATTCTGTAACTTCCCAGACCACACATGATGCTCAAGCATACTGTTTAGGACAAGTAGTGGGCCAGAGAGCCAGGGAGCTCTTAACAAACAATGGCACCCTGGTACTCCAATGGCAGGTCCTCAGAGTTGGCACTCTTCAGAGTCCCATGTGTCCTCCTCTCCCAGGGTTCAGCACTTTGGGAGTTTGCAATTTCCAAAGACTTGCTTTTCTTTGGACATGTACCACATGTGCACAGAGACCTAAGAAATGAAGGGTTCTCTTTTGTATGCCTAATGTCTCTCTAAGAGCCTCCTAGCTGTGGCTGTCTTGCTGAGAGACGTGAGCTCAACGGGGTGCGAGTGCTGCGCTGCGCTGAGGGCCTGGTCCAGGGCCATGGGCATCCCTTTGGAGATGGGAAGATGTGTGCAAAGCTGGCTTGGCATGGGGCCTGGCCATCATGCCAGGAGAGCCTGACTGAAGTGGGAGACTGGGTTCCCCACTCTCTTGGGCAAGACCTGAACCAATGTGATCTTTCTGCTCCCACCAATCTTCGTACCTACTTAGTGTCCCAAAGACATACCAGGTGGGCGTGGCCCCTGCCCATACTTAGGACTGGTACCTTCTGCCTCTGCTGGGCACAGAATCTCCCCGGCCTATCTACATCATAAGTATTCTTGGCTGTGTGTTCCTTTGGTGAACCTAGGGAAGCAGTGTGTGTGTGTGTGTGTGTGTGTGTGTGTGTGTGTGTGTGTGTGTGTGTGTGTGTGGTGTATGTGAATTGTAGGGCTTGAACTCAGGGCCTAAGCTTTTTTTGCTCAAGGCTAGCTCTTTACTACTTTGAGCCACAGTACCACTTTTGGTTTTTCAATGGTTAATTAGAGATAAGACTTGTTTGCTTGGGCTGGCTTTTAACCATAAACCTCAGACCTCAGTCTCCTGGAGTAGTTAGGAAATATAGGTGTGAACCTCTGGCACAGGGCTCAGTTGGGAGCTTTGTGTCTGTTTCATTGTTATTGTTTTGTTTTATATGGTATGAGTATTGGGGCCTAAATTCAGGGCTCAGGTCCTGAGTACTGTCCTGAGTTTTCACTCAAGGCAAGTACTCTACCACCTAAGCCACACCTCCACTTATGGCTTTTTAGGCTGGTTAATTGGAGAGAAGAATCCCATTCACGTTCCTGTACCCATTGACTTTCACTCACCATCCTCAGCCACTTGTGCCTCCTTGTGTCTGGGTTTTAAGCTGAGGGACAAAGGAGGGTCTTGCCATCTTGTCTGGGCAATTGTGAATATTAGCTTGCTTGCTTTCTGTCTTTCTTGCCAGTCTTGGGGCATGAACTCAGTCTGAGCACTGTCCTTGGGCTTTCCTCAAGGCTAGCACTCTACCACTTCTGGCTTTTTCTATGTGTGTGGTACCCAGGAATCAAACTCAGGTCTTTGTGCATGTTAGACAAGCACTCTACCACTAGGCCAAACTCCTGGCCCATCCTTCTTTCCTTTCTACCTCTTTCCTTTCTTTCTTCCTCCCTTCCTTCCTTCTTTTTTCTCTCTTCCTTCTTCCTTCCTTTCTCTTTTTCTTTCTTTTTTCCATATATTTTTATTGTAATTAATAGAAGGGTTACATGATATTTGCCTGATAGAAGGTGCATTAATTCACATACATTGATACCCTTTCACATGTCTTGGTCCCCATTTCCCTCCCCCTCTTCTCTTTCTTTCTTTCTTTCTTTCTTTCTTTCTTTCTTTCTTTCTTTCTTTCTTTCCTCTTTCTTTCTTTCCTTCTTTCTTTCTTTCTTCCTTTCTTTCTTTCTTCCTTTCTTTCTCTCTTTCTTTCTTTCTTGTGCTGGTCCTGAGGCATAAACTCAGGGCCTGGATGTTGCCCGTGAGCTTCTTTTGCTCAAGGCTAGAGCTTTACCACTTGGAGACACAACTCCATTTCTTCTTTCTGGGGAGTTTAATAAAGGTAAACGTTTCACCATCAGGCTCTGGTAGCTTACACCTGTAATCCTAGCCACTCAGGGGCTGATGTCTGAAGATCATGATTGTAGCCAGGCTGGGCAGGAAAGTCCATGAGACTTTTGGTACCCTAGGATTCATGGCTGCTAGTTCCAGCTACAGACTTCAGAGCCACCATTCTGTGGGCCTAGGAGGCAAGGTCTACTTAGAGGGCTCTGGGGCTGGGGAAGCACCTTCTGGAGTCTAGCTTTGTCCTTGTTCAAGGTCAAACACCCACTTGTCTTTGTGAGTACAACCAGATACATGAACATGCCCAGAGATGGGGCTCGAGCAGAGGGGTCTGAGGACTTTGTTCTGGGAGAGCATTCTTGGGAGCTATGTGGGGGATGGACTTTTAGTCCCAGCTCAGATTGAGGCAATTTAGTGACTTAGGCCCCCTGGGAATTCCCATGGGGGTGGGGCCGCCTCAAAGCCGCCATTGTCGCCCCCCTTGCCCGCCTGACTGTCTGGGGCCTAAAATAGAGCAGGAATACAACGATCTCGTGAGAAGTTTCTGGCAAAGGGATAGTGGGGGTTGGGGAGGGCGTGAGTATCCGCTGGGAACCCTCGAATTTGAAGCTCTCAAAGCCTAGATGCCCGGCCTGGACACAGGGAGCCGGGAGTCCACTGGGGGTGGATGGGTGGGTGGGGCTCGGGTCCCAAACCCGTCCTGCTGTGGCTGAGGCTGGGTGGTGTTCTGGCGGCAGCTCTGCCCTGGAGGTGCTAGGTGACTGTGGAGCCTCGGTTTCCCTGATCTGCTGAGTTGGGGACTTCAGCGTCTGTGCCAAGCCCCTGGTATACAAGCCAAGTGTCCCAATACAGACCCAGGTTATTCCAGGGCCGATCGTGGGTCCATCCCCAGTCACAGAGCAGGTCCCTCTGCTTCTCCGCGTCTCAGATTCCTCATTTGTAAGGTCCTGAGCCCCTCCCCGCTGCTCCTCCGCCAGCCCCTCCACGGTGCAGGTGCAGTCACCTTTCCACACCCGCCGTGGGCCAGGCCCTCCACCCTCAAGGCCTGCGGGGCCGAGCTGGCGCTCCCGGTTGTCCATGTGAGGGAACTGGATTTGTTTTTTATTTGTTTTTTGTTTTTCAAACCAGTGTCCAAGGGGGACGTGGCTTAGAGCCTCTGTGGCTGGGCCCACCGCGCCGGAGCGTTGGCCAGGCGCGCCCTCCAGCGGCCGCCCTGCGCACCACCTTGTCCCGCGGCCCGAGTGGCTGGACCAGGGGTGGGTTGCGGGGGTAGCGGAGTGGGGGTGTGGGGGGAACAGAGGTGGAGTAGAGGAGGGGAAAGAGCTGAAAGTCCTCTCGCCTCTTGGCTTCCGGAGACCCCATTGCAACTGCGCGCTCCGCCCCGGTTGCCACGGAGACGGCGTGTACACAGTTTCCCCTTTCCCTTGCCACGGGTCCTAGGCCTGGCCCTGCCCGCGGGACGAAAGATCACCTAAAGAAGGGAGCCCGCCGGGCTGGGCACCCCTGAAGATTGGGGCCTCAGGGATGTTGGCCGTGGGGAGAGTGAAGTTCTTTGGGCATCACCGTGGGGAGGTGAGGGCCCAGCCTGTTCTATCTAGGCTCTAGGCTCCTGACATGGGGTCTTATAAGTGGCTCTATGTAGTGTATAGGGTGTGTGTGTGTGTGTGTTCATTCATTCTCCATACGCTGAGCTCCAGCTCCAGAATGGATTCTTTTATCGTCTTTATTTTTGCTGCCAGTCCTGGGCTTGAACTCAGGGCCTGGGTGCTGTCTTTGAGTTTTTTCACTCAAGTTGAACACTCTACCCCTTGAGCATTTCCACTTCTGTTTTCTGGTGATTAGTTGGAGATACAAGACTCACAGATATTCCTGCCCTGGCTGCGTTAGAACCATGATCCCCAGATGTTGAGCCTCCGGAGTAGCTAGGCACAATCCACTAGTGCCTGACTGGACTCTTATCTCCTAGCCTCTGGGTTTTTTTTTTTTTTTTTTTTTTTGCCAGTTGTGGGCTTGAACTCAGGGCCTGAGCACTGTCCTTGGACTTTCTCAAGGTTAGAGCTCTACCACTTGTGCCTCAGCACCATTTCTGGCTTTTTTCTATATATGTGGTACCGAGGAATTGAACCTGGGTCTTCGTGCATGGTAGGCAAGCACTCTACCACTAGGCCAAACTCCCGGCCCCTAGCCTCTGGTTTTTACAAAGGGCTCCAGGGTTCTTGGGATCTGGTTCTGAAGATTATAGACTCAGGGCTTAGAGCAGGTTTTGGACTTGTATGCGTTCAGCTTTAACTCTAGAATGGGCTGAGAGACTTCTGGGTTCCAGCTCCAGGCTCAAGTTTACAGAGGATATGGAGGTTTAGTGGGCTTCAAGTCCAAGCTCCCACCCAGGTTACTGGGCAGTTTACGGCCTTTATAGGCCTACATGGTGACAACAGAGGGGACAGGTGTCTCCTGCCCTAGAATGGGGCCACTCTTTTGCTCTCCTTCCAGGTCAACTGCTCTGCCTTCTCCCCTGATCATCGGATACTGCTCACAGCCTCAGAAGACGGCTGTGTCTACGGCTGGGAGACCCAGAGCAGACGGCTGTTGTGGAAGCTGGCTGACCACACAGGTGAGGCTCTGCAGTATGACTAGTACCTGGAAGCCAAAGGGTCTAGTTTGCTATTGCGAAGCTCAGTTCAGTCACCTTCTATGTGGAGGAAAAGCATGGAGCAAGAGAGGGCTGGGCCTAGGGCTTCCATATCAGACCAGGAGTATGAACAACTTTTGCCACTTTAACCAACTTAAACCTATAGGTCCCTGTGGCCTTCAGTGCAACTCACACTGCAATTAATGCCCAATAACTCTCTTTGTTTTGAAATACCGAAGCTAGCCAGGTGCTGGTGGCTCATGTCTGTAACCCTAACTACTCAGAAGGCTGAGATCTAGCCTGGGCAGGAAAGCCTGGCAATTTTTTTTCTCACCAGTCCTGGGGGTTGAACTCAGGGCCTGGGCACTGTCCCTGAGCTTCTTTTGCTCAAGGCTAACACTCCATTGAGCTGTAGCATCGTTTTCTGTGTATGTGGTAGTGAGGAATCGAGCACAGGTGTTCATGCATGCTAGGCAAGCACTCTGCCACTAAACCACATTCCCAGCCCCAGTGAAACTTATCTCCAATTAACCGCCAGAAAAACAGAAGTGGTGCTGTTACTGAGTCGGTAGAACTCTGGCCTTGAGCAAAAAGAGTTCAGGGACAGTGCCAAGGCCCTGAGTTCAAGCCCACAATCTACACCCCCCCCCAACAAAAAAACAGTGCTTTTCAACAGCTTGTTCTCTCCCTGAACCCCCGCTCCCAATTCTGGCTGTGACTGCTCTAGGTACAGTCATATAATATTGTCAGGTGACTGCTATATTTCCCTTAGCTTAATGCCTTCAACAGCTATGTTGTACCTGACATTTTTTGGAATGTTGTCACCTGAGCTATCTCCTCCCTAACACAATGGGGTAGGACAAAACAGTGCCAAACTAGTACCTAGTTCAAACTATGAACTCAGTAGGAGATAAAAAAGAAAAAAACAAAAACCAGGCACTCGGGCACTGGTGGCTCATACCTGTAATCCTAGCAACCCAGGAGGCTGAGATCCTAAGATCATAGTTCAAAACGAGCTCTGAGAGGAAAATCTGGGAGACTCTTGTCTCTAATTACTAAGAAGTTACTGAGTAGAGCTGTGGTTCAGGTGGTAGAGTGCTAGCCTTGAGCAAAAACTTCAGGGACAGCATTTAGAATTTAAGAGCTGGAAATGGTACAAAACAAAGACCCAGGCAATAAAAGTGCAGAATGATCAGGGCAGGCCATGGAAAGCCAGGTTGAGGCTAAGGAGTCTGATGGTGATGAGTCTGGGCTAAGCTATTAGATTGTTTGAGAGGAACTGCCTGTATTTGATTTGGGTAGATTAGATTGAGGGTTACAGTCTGAGGGAGGAGAGGTGGGTGAAGAGCTAGTGGTGGGCACAGGCTGGGAGAGCAGCTGTTTCCCTGCTCCAGGTCCGGTGAAGTTCTGCCTCTTCTCCCCGGATGGCTGTCTCTTTGCCAGCTCCTCCAAAGACTGCACCATCCGACTGTGGGACGTGGCCAGGGCCAAGTGTGTGCAGGTGCTGCAGGGTGAGTGGGTCAGGCAGGCCTGGGGGCCTCCAGCCAGGACAGGGATCCTTTGTGGATGGAGTTCTGTGACACATGCCAGCCCCGGGCGGGGGTCTGCAGGTCACCGGCGGAGTGTGGAAACTATGAGCTTCAGCCCTGACTCAAGGAAGCTGGCATCAGGTGGCTGGGACAAGCAGGTGATGCTCTGGGAGGTGCAGGTAGGTGGAAAAGCTGGGGCCTGGCTGGAGATTTTGTCCACTTTGTGCCTCTTGTTCAGTGCACCCCCACCCCAAGAGTCATCCCCAACTACAACTGCCTTCAGCCACAACCCTTCTCTTTGTGCCCAGCTGTGGAGCACCTCTGGGCAGGGCAGGGCACGGCAGTCCCTGCCCCTAACTGCCTCCCATGGCTCCTAGTTTTCTTTTTCTTAGTCTGGCCGTAATCTGGGTCTCCTGACTGGGCACCGGGACTGCATCCAGAGCAGCGACTTCTCCCCCAGTGCTGACTGTCTGGTGAGCCTAACTGCACCCCACCCTGCCCCAGCAGCCACAGGGAGAGTCTCACTGTCACTGCCCAACAGGCTACTGGCTCCTGGGACTCCAGTGTCCGCATTTGGGACCTCCGGGCAGGAACACTGGCTCTCACTCACAAGGAGTTAGAGGGTCACCGTGGCAATGTCAGCTGTCTATGCTATTCGGCCTCTGGCCTCTTGGTAAGCTTCCTGGATGGCCCTGACTTAGGGTGCAGGCCGTATGGGAGCTGAGCCCCTGACCTGGAATGGTCTGTGCAGGCATCTGGATCCTGGGACAAGACCATTTGCATCTGGAAGCCCACAACTAGCAACCTGCTCCTTCAACTGAAGGGCCACTCCGCCTGGGTGAAGAGCATGGCTTTTTCTCTTGATCAGCTGCGGCTGGCCAGCGCTGGCTACTCTCGCACGGTACCTAGCTCTTCCTCACTTTCCCCACATGATCACATGCCTAGCCTGTTCAGAAGTGGGAAAGACCCAAGTACTGCCTATTCCAGGCTTCCACATTCCCTCTATACCTGACTCATCCTCCAGCTTTTTTTTAGCCAGCCCTGGGCACTGATCCTGAGCTTCTCGGCGCTCAAGGATCATGCTCTACCACTAGAGTTACAGCATCACTTCTTAGATGTTTTCAAGCAGTTCCTTTGAGTTCTAAGAGTCTCATAGGGATTTGTTTTTTTGCCCTGGCTGGCTTTGAACTGGGATCCACAGATCTCAGCCTATTGAGTAGCTGGGATTATAGGCGTAAGATACTGGACCTAGTGATCCATGGGCACCCAGCTGTGCTTTACGCTCCCTATTTTACTGAGTCTAGTAAACTTCTGTCTGGGATGACTTGAAGCAACAATCCACCAGATCTCAGCCTGAGTAAAAAGGATCATAGCAGGTACAAACCATTTAAACTTGCCCATTTTTACTTCCAGGTTAAAGTCTGGGACCTTAAGACAGGAAAGTGCCTTGAGAGCCTGAAGGTAAGGCTGGGCTCATAGCACCTGAAGGAGCAGCATTAATGACGCCCTGACCCCACAAGGGACCTGGGGGTCAGGTAGGAATTGAGAACCCAGAGCTTGATATTGCTTCTAGCAAGGATCCCTGGATGTGGCCCATTCCTGTGTCTTCACCCAAGATGGGAAAATCTTTGTGTCTGGAACTGCAGCTAAGTGACATAAAGTCCACTGCTCAAGTCACTGAGTCCTGCCAAGGGTCCACAGGAGACAGGAAAGCTCTGTACCACAGGAACAAAGGAACTGAATGCTGCAAGACCACATGGCCAATGGCAGGAGCCCAGCCCACCCCCTGCCCCTCCAGCAAGCACAAAGCAACACCGGTCAGGTTTTCATTTTATTGTTGTGGCGCCGCTCAGGCCTTGACAGCGTACTTGCGCAGAGGGTACAGCCGCTCCTTCCGCTGCTGCTTCTTGGTCTTCAGCTTCTCTTCATGCTTGGTGAGCCGCCGGCGCAGGGCTCGAGTCTTCTTAGGCCGTAGGTCCAGGGGCTTGTACTTCTTGCCCTGCCACATAGATGTATAATGATTGAATCTGACACCAAGATAGGATCAGGGGCTAGGCGACTACAGAAGGAAAGGAAGCTGCTGGGTCAAGGAAGCCCTGGGAGGGTTCTGGAGGGATGGGTACAAGGGGGAGGGGGAGTCACATGCCCCAGCCTGGCATGGGGGCAGAACTGTGGTGAGGCGGGGGTGACATTGAGCCCTAACTACCCCATTCCCCAAGACTTAGAGCACCCTCAATCTGTGTTCCTCTACTGGCCAGCCAGAAAGCCAAAGCCACGATACTGGACCTGGGGGTCATTACTGCTACTCTAGTTCTAAGCTACTAGTTCTAAAAGAACAGCAGAGGAAGGTGAAGATAAGCCCATGCAGACACACGGGCAGAGGTCTGACCTAATCCTCTCACACCTTTCTCTCCCCAACCCTGCATCCAAGCATGAAGCCTTGTTTTGGGTGCTGGTGCCACAATGAAATAATTTAGTATGAGTTTGAGATTTCCAGCCAGGGAGGCACTCTCTCACAGGGCAGCCTTGGCCTCTAGCAAGCCCAACTCACCTAGAACACTGTGGTCCAAACAGCAACCACCAAACACATGAAGCTTCATAGAGGATTTACACTAAACCGCAATTCCTCCTGGGCTGCCAGCAGGGCTCAGTGGTGGAGTGTTTGCCCAACACACACAGGGCCTGGGTTTAACGCTTAGCACCACCCAAATTAACTTAGTTCCCCAGTCACTACAGCCAGGAAGCACTCAACAGTACATACGGGCAGGGTTTTGAACCTTAGGAAAGCTCCTATAAGTGTTTTTTTTTTTTTTTGGGGGGGGGGGCAGTCCTGGACTTGAGCTCAGGGCCTGAGCATTGCCCTTGGACTTTCTCAAGGCTAGAGCTCTACCACTTGAACCTCAGCACCACTTCTACCTTTCTTCGTGCATGCTAGGCAAGCACTGTACCACTAGGCCAAACTCCCGGCCCTAGATGCGCATGCCCCTCGCAGGTGTCAGCAGCCAAGTCTTAGCTGCGGCAGGCCCATCCAACATAAGGTAGTTTGCAGAAGTAATCAAAGCTTCTCATTATTTCAAGTAAGCTGATTATCCTGGATAGTCAGTAAAAAGAAAAGTCCCTCTGTTCCCTCAACACTACTGCTGTCTGGGGGTCTTCTACCTGTGTCATGAGTTCCAGTAGGCTTCTGCTGTGTCACCCAATTCCTACCAGTAAATCAAGTGTTCAAAATGTGTGTGAACTGCCTCCTGCTGCTTCTTTTGGAATCCCGATAGCACAAATATTAAGGGCAAGATCATAAAGTGCTTGCCAATATTCCAGGCTGGGAACCTTGGCGCATGAAGAAATCTCCCAGAACATCTGGCCAATCCTGGGGTAACTCTGGGAAACCTCATCTCTAAAGTTGTAAACTTTCTCATGCCATGAGAACAGCATGCATTTAGCAAAACAGTTCATCTAGGGTGTGCAACAGCTTTAGGTCTGATCTCCAGCACCCCAAAACATACCCACCCCAATGTTTTAAGCACTCAGCTAGGAAAGCTGGATTTAAAACACAAGTCTTGCTGGGTGTTGGCGGCTCACGCCTATAATCCTAGCTACACAGGAAGCTAGGATCTGAGGACTGAGGTTTGAAGTGAGCCTAGGTGGCAAAATGCATGAAATCTTATCTCTAATTCACCAAAGGAGCCAGAAGCAGAGCTGTAGCTCAAGTGGTAGAGAGCTTGTCTTCAGCAAAAAAGCTCTGGGACAACACCCAACATACACACTCCAGGCAGGCAATCTAAGAGAGCTGGAATTTGATTCCTGAAGCCAACCCACAGCTCCCTCACCTTGTAGAATTTCCTGAGGTTTTCTTTCTGAGTCTGGTTGATGACGGTGAGAACACGGGCGATGGATTTACGAACAACTCGGCTAGAAAACAGAAACATCAGTGAGGACGGGGCAGAAACACAATGCTCCCCCAGGTCCTTGTGGGCAAGCAGAGCAGACTCATGCATAGTAATCCAGGAAAAAGGGTAAGGAACACCTCCAAGCCATAAGGGCCTGCAAAAAAAAAAAAAAAAAGAAAAGAAAAAAAACCAGCCCCACGTGTGTCATGGATGCACAAGCTGGCACCTGAACGACTACTGTCCGACCTACAGCCGCTCTCAAGCCACACGTGCCCTTCCACTCCGGTCGCTTACATTTTGGAGAGTTTGGACGCCGCGCCACCCGTCACTTTGGCGACGCGCAGCTGGGACAGCTCCACCTTCAGGTCATCCAGCTGTTTGAGCAGCTCCTCCTTCTTTTTGCCGCGAAGATCCCGAGCTTTAATCTTAGCCTGCGCGGAAAATGTCCGAGTTCAGTCGCCTCTCGAGGCCCCTGGGGCACCCCGGGCGGCTGCGGCCGGCTCTCCTGTAGGACCGCCACCGCACTCGGCACACGGGAAGCCTCGGGGGCCCAGGCCGTCCCGCGCGGCCCCCCAGACCGACGGTACGGGCAGATGAGACCCCCAGGCTGAGCCCGCGGCCCCCCACCCAGCTCCCGTGATCCAGTGGCACTCGGATGGCGCCGGATCCCTTCGCCCTCACCATAACTGCAAGCTGCTGCTGCGGCCGTCCCTGGTCCAAGGGAAAGAGGAAGAGGCGGGATTGAGCCCTGCAATTACTGCCGGGTGACGGTGTGCGCAGCCAATGGCGTCGCGCCGGTGAAGCCTGGCCCCGCCCTCCACCTTCCGGAGAGCGGCGGAGCATCTCGGCTCCCCATCCCCCCCCGCGGAGCGGACGACGGCTTACAGCTTGTTCTGCGGTCCCAGGCAGCACCTCAGGGACTCAGAGTCCTGGAGTGATCAGCAGTTAGTCAGAGATGGCGTAGTAAGCTCTCGAATCTGACCATCCATTCGGGCAGCTTAGCAGACCTCGCAGAGGTACGGGGTGCCGGGGAGTGAGGGATCGGCTTTCTGTGATTTTTTTTGCCAGTCCCGGGCTTGAGCTCAGGGCCTGAGCACTGTCCTTGGACTTTCTCGAGGCTAGAGCTCTACCGCTTGAGCCTCAGCACCACTTCCGGCTTTTTTCTGTGTATGTGGCACCGAGGAATCGAACCCGGGCCTTCCTGTATGGTAGGCAAGCACTTTAACCACGAGGCCAAACTCCCGGCCCCTGTTTTTACTTTGAGACTGTTCATGCTGGCGACCCTCCTTCCTCCGCTGCCACTGTGCTGGGATTACAGGGTAACCCTCCATGCTCCGTAGGAGAGAGGGTTTGGGGTGGGCCAGAGGCTGATTCTAGAACGTTCTAGTGGAGGCAGCTTGGTTTAGACTTCTGTTTTGGCTCTACTTGGCATTGATTTAGGCCTCACAATTGCTGACACCTTATGGGTAAGCCTCATCCTCGGCCTTTTTATGAGCTGGTTATTTTTGGGAAAAGGCCTTCCTGCCCAGGCAAGAGCCTCAACCACTGCAAACTAGAATGGGCCCCACATGCCACCACACGTGTATTTCCCGTTGGGATGGTTTCAGGAACGGATCAGCCGGACCTGGGAATTGTCTTTCCTCATCTCAACCCCCACCCCCAGCTACAGCATGCCTTGGGTTGAGCAGGGGGTCTTGGGCCATACTCTTCCCACCCAAATTGCCATCCTACTGACTTCCAAGTGGCTAGGATTACAATTGTGTGCCACTGGTGATTTGAGTCCCCTTGGGGGACGCAAATTCCGGCTCTGTTGCCAAGGAATTCTTGATACTCTTGGGAAATCCCTTCTCTTCCCTGGAGTCAGTTTTCTCATTAGCAAAAGAATATACTTAGAACAATTAGAGAAGATACACATAAAGTTCTCAACCCAACAACTGATGCACAATAAAGTACCAGCTCTTATATCCTCCAACCCCTCCCTCCCCCAGTTCACCTATGCTTAACTCAGAGTAGCACAAATTCAGCTGTCCAAATGAAAGAAAAATGGATGAGTGGCCAAAATCCAGCTACAGTAAACTTGCCATCTCTAGGAAGCTGCACTACCTCAGGTCTGTGTCCCTACCTGTGCCACCCAGGACCTAATGCCAATTCAGAGTAAAATGAACACTTTAAAGTCCAGAAGGTGTTTAGGTGTTACTGTCTGGGTAGTTCCACTCTCAACTCAACCAGCAGTACTCTGGTGTTGCTCCATTGCCACTAACAGAGATATGCCACCTCTTAGAGCTCTAGTTAAAGCCAGATTGTCTTGCTGCTGTCAGGTGGCAGGAAGACCACGTCTCACAAGGATAACAATCTCGCGTCCCAAGCTCTGCAATCCTTTTTTAGCTCCAGACATGCTAAATTAAGGGACATGTGTATGTGTCTACCTCCATGGCCAACCTGGAAATTTCCTGGCAACAGAAACACCTAATTGTGGTGTTTAGGCCAGCACATGGATACTTGTTGCATGGATTCATGAGCCTTATTCCTAACCACAGGGATGCAGGACTTCAGGAGGTGAAGGTTCATGGGGAAAAGAACAGAGGCTATTCTTGACATGGATTCATTTTGAATAGAAGGCTAATATTGGTATACAGGGTCTATGCTGTCTACTTTCCAGTTCTAGTAGAGTTCATTTATGCCAGTCTGGGGCTTGAACTCAGAGCCTAGGTGGGCACTGAGGTTTTTTTTGTTGTTGTTGTTGTTCTTAGTCTTGTGTGACTGTTGTTCTTTTCACTGAGGTTTTTTTTATTTATTGTTCAAAGCTAACACTTTCTTTTGGTTGGTCATAGGGCTTGAACTCTGGGTCTGGACACTGTCCCTGAGCTCTTCAGCTCAAGGCTAGCATTCTACCACTTTGAGCCACAGCACCACTTCAGGTTTTTCTGGTGGTTAATTCGAGTCTCACAGACTTGCATGCCCTGGCTGGCTTCAAACCATGATCCTCAGATCTCAGCCTGCAGAATAGCTAGGAATATAGGCATGAGCCACCTGTGCCCCATTCAAGGCAAACACATCACTTGAGTCACAGCTTCACTACTGGCTTTTCACTAGTTAGAGATAAGAGTATCTGAACCATGATCCTCAAATCTCAATCTTCTGAGCAGGCATGAGCCTAGACAATTATTTTATTTTTGTGGTGCTGGGAATAACCCAGCCCTCCAGCATACTAGGCAAACACTACCATTAAGCCACAAACTCAACTGTATGTTTTTGTTTTTGTTCTTTTTTGCCAGTCCTGGGCTTGGGCTCAGGGCCTGAGCACTGTCCCTGGATTTTCTCAAGGCTAGGGCTCTACCACTTGAGCCACAGCACCACTTCTGGCTTTTTTCTATGTATGTGGTACCAAGGAATCAAACTTGGGTCTTTGTGCATGCTAAGCAAGCACTCTACCCTTAGGCCAAACTCCCGGCCCCTCAATTGTCTGTTTTTGTCATCTGAGACCCCTATTTCTCCTACATGCCACATCTAATCTATCAGCAAATCTTGTGGGTTCTGTCTTCAAAATACTCTCCTCACCCTTTTTTGGCATCTTCCTGGTCTGATCTACTATATCACCTCCTATATCACATATTTATCGTGGCTTTTGCTCCCACATCTGTTCTCAGTATAGCTGCTAGATTCCTTTTTCAAACTTACCGAAAATTTGATCATGTCACTGCTGGGTTTTGAATTACCAGGGCTTTCCTAAGTTAATATCGTACCCTTACCTTGTATCTAAGAAAATCAGACACTGTATAACTTTCTCCTCATACTTAAGTTACACACAGTATAATAGGGTTGTTTGTTTGTTGAGATAGTCTATGTAGCCCACACTGGCCTTGAACTTGTGAACCTCAAGCCTCCAATCTCCTGAGTGCTGTGATTACAACTGTATACCACTACACCAAGCTTTATATTCTATCAACCTGAGTGGAATGGAAAGTTCATGACCATGAACTGGTACATTTCATTCAACAGTTTATTGAAGGCTGACTCACTTTTTTTTTTTTTTTTTGCCAAGTCTGGGGCTTGAACTCAGGGCCTGAACATTGTCCTGGGGCTTTCTCAAGGCTAGCACTCTACCAATCGAGCCACACCACCACTTTGGGCTTTTTTCTGTGCACGTGGTACCAAGGAGTGGAACTTAAGGCTTCATGCATACTAGGCAAGCACTCTACCACTAGGGCACACTCCCAGTCCCTGTCTCCTCACTTCTAAAATGAATTATTTCTGCTTTGAAGTTCTTTCTGGCTGGGGTACTCTGGGGATATGAATTTGTTGTCTGGATATGAGTCCCAAAGATTTTTTCCCAAGATACAGAGCACAAATGCAGAGTTTTTTTTTTTTGTAATTAGTAAAAGGGTTACATGATATTTGCCAGATAGAAGGTGCATTAATTCACATACATTGATACCCTTTCACATGTCTTGGTACCCGTTTCCCTTCCCCCCACACCCCCCAACAAATGCAGAGTTTTGACTCCCACCTCCGACATCATTCTATGCACATATTTGCCACTCTGGGAGCCTGTATATCAACCACAGTTAGGCTTCATCAAAATCTGGCAGTTTATTATTATTTTTTTTTTTGTCGGTTGTGGGACTTAAACTCTGGGCCTTGGCACTGCCCCTGCGCTCTTCAGCTCAAGGCTACCGACCTACTCCATGAGCCACAGTGCACCTCCGGCTTTTTTTTTTTTTTTTCTGGTAGTTAATTGGGGATAAGAGTCTCTCGGACTTTAGTGCCCCTGCTGGCTTTGAACCTCGATCCTCAGATCTCAGCTTCCTGAGTAGCTAGGATTACAGACATGAGCCATCACGCCCTGTTTAGTATTTTTAATCTCAGGTGTCCAAAGCAATAAATCCTGTCACATTTCCACTACTGAATTTTACAAACAAGAGTATTATCAAATGAAAATGGAATGGAAATCTCATACTATTTGAAAAGACCCATTGTACCCGAAAGCCAAGCTCAAAGGTCCGTTCCGTCCTCCAGCGTCTAATCCCAGCGTTCCGGTCATCCTGCACTTTGGGCTAACCGTCTTCCCTAATCGATCCTGGCAATTTTTCCAAGATCCACCTTACCGGTCACCCAGACTGCTGAGTGCCCAGGGTCCGGCCTGGATCTTTAAGCCAGTATGGAGACCACAAACGTCCCCCACCCTCTCCTCGCCCCCCATTCGCAGCGGTCTCCGCACCCTACGTTAAACCGCGTGCAGCGTTTCGTCAGCCCCTCGGGTATACGCTTCAGACGTTGAACCACAGGGTCCTTTCTGTGAACACACACAGGCTCCGCGGCTCAGGCCTCCCTCTCGCGTCGCAGCCCCGGCTGTGAGGCCTCGTCGGCCTTCAGTCCGAAGGTACGTGCTGCGGAAGGCCTGTCCTGCTCGGAGAGGCGATCAAGTGGGCCTTCTCCTGGGGTCCCAGGGTCCACTCTGTCTGGGTCAGGCTCAACCACGACCGGCGCTGGGCCTGAAGCAGCCCCTTGGTGGGCCCAGGGATCGACCGGGGCGAGAGAGAGCTGGAAAACGAGCGTGGTGACGGCGTACTCGATGCCAGGCCTGCTTAGCTCGCCACGGTGGGAGACCAGAAGACCACAACACACGGGGTCGCTTCTCCCGGATCGCCCCTCCTAGACCCGCCCTCGACTTCCGGTTCCGGCAGGACCCGGAAGTGGGTGGGCGGTGGCTGCGCGCGGAGGAGGTGCCGGGTCGCCGCTTCCCGCCCCCGAGCCGGAGCCGGAGCCGGAGCCGGGGCTGGTCCTGAACTGAGCGGAGCGGAGGTCGAGCGCGGAGCGGAGCCGGCTGAGCGGGCGCCGAGCTCCCGTCATGGCCCGGAACACGCTGTCCTCGCGCTTCCGCCGAGTGGACATCGATGAGTTTGACGAGAACAAATTCGTGGACGAGCAGGAGGAGGCGGCGGCGGCGGCGGCGGGCGAGCCGGGCCCGGACCCCAGCGAGGTGGACGGACTCCTGCGGCAATATCCTTCCCGGCGCGGCGCCCGGCCCTCGCCTCCCCTTCGGCCCGGACTTCCCTGGGCCTCGCCTTCCCACCTTGCTTGCTGTGGCCCGGCGTCCTCCTCCGCAGGCCGGCGGCCCAGCCGCCCTCCGACCCGGCTTTCCCCGGGCTTTGTCCTCGCAGTCCCGGGCTCCCGGCGTCTTCCTCCCTGGGGGTGCGGTCCCCTTAGACCCCCGGGCCCCGGGGTGTCGGCTCCCTGGGCTACCCAGCAGGCTTCACCTTCCCCCTCGTCTCTGCCTTCCCCTGGCAGCACCTAGGGCCATCACCGGGTGGCTTTCGGGAGGGGCGGAGGTGAGCCGCCGGGGTGGCTGGGGTGGGGTGGGGGCGCACAGATCTCCTGGGCCGCCCTACTGGCCTGGGCCCGATTTCCGCAGAACTTGGAAAATAGGTGGCCGGCTGCGGGGAAGAAAGGGCCGGGGGTGGAGGGTGCTGTCGAAGGCCAGCCTGAGATTAAGCTTGTGCGGCTCTTACTCCGGAATCATCTAATACCAACTCTCCTTCCCCGGTCTCTTCCTCTGAGCACACTGGAGTTGCATGGTGTCAGCCACACTCAACAAGTGAATTGTAGCTCCCCCAGTAACCTCCTGGCACAGGAAGTAGTGGGAAAAGCTAGTCGTTTAGAGCTAAGAAAAGTCTTAACATGTAAAGTATAAAAGTAGAGCCCCATGTCTCGAAATGACTGTTCCTGTGGTCACAGAAAATAGACACGTAGAACAGAAGAATAAAAATAGAGGTGATGGTGCCAAGTCCGTGCCCCTGTGGTTCCCCTAGCAGTTTGAGCAAAGGAAACTGTCTTATTCTCACAGGAAGACTTTTTCTTTATTCAAATGGTATGACAGGAAGTGTGTACCCCTCCCCCGCACTCGCCAGGGCAGGGTTGGAGGCTCCTGCTGTGTATAAATCAGGTTCTGGGTGTTTGATGGGTTGACTCAGCTTAGCAAGTCAGGCCCACTGCTTTTGGGAGGAGTCCTGTCCTGCTCCTCCAATATGCCCTTAAAACAAAAGGCGTCAGACTGTACAGGAATGTGTTTTCAAAGGTGGAGATTCACTCTTTTGTTTCCTGCCCCTCCAGATTCCCCACTTACATGAGAAGGGCCCCTCCCAAAGGAAGGTTGGTTTTTTACTTGGTGCATGCCTGGCTCTGGGGCATTCAGTGCTGAACAGCTCTCCTGTCAAGTGTTTAGAACTGTTAGTTCACAGATGAAGAGGCCAAGGTCTGGTCAGTCGCTGCTAGGACTTGTTGAAGGTCAAGCCTCCACAAGCCCCCAGCCAGTCACTGGTTCCTTCAGGCAGCTCAGCACATGCTGCAGGCATGGTAGTTTCTCCCTCTTGGCATCACAAACCTTGTTGCCATGTGGAGTGCACCTCTTGCTTGGGGAAAGGGAGGTTAACAGGTGAGGATGGAAATCCAGCAAATGTGGAACCCAGGTAGGCAGGAGGGTGGAATTGTTGTTTGGATCCCTAGTACATGCTCAATGTTGATCTTTCCTTCCAGCATTGCATTTTGGTATAGAACTTCTAAGGGTCTTAGGAGAGTAGGGAGGACGAGATAAGAGAGGCTGGGACTGGGGCCCCTCTTCGATCTATGCTGGGAAGGGTGTCATGGCTGTAGGTCATCCAGATGAAGTAGGAAGCTCTTGGACTCTCCCTTGAACTAGTGGTGTGACTTTGCATGGGTCACACATCCTTCCAAGTCTTTGTCCTCCATCACATGGATCACAGCCACACCAGCCTCATCAGATCCAAAGCAGATGTCCTGGGAACACTGGGTTTGGTGCAGAGCAGCAGAAGGGATTTGTAGGAAGAACCCAGGTTTGGGGCCAGCTGGACAGCCGAGCTTTTAAGCCTTGGGCAGGTAAATGCCCTTCTCAGAGCCTCTAGAATGGAGAAAGAAGTCCTTGTCATAAAGAGGTGTTGGAGGGAGATAATGAAAGTGCCTGACCTAGAAAGTGAGACCCAGTGGCCATACTGGGTCCCTTAGCTCCTTTTCTTCCTAAGTGAAGCAGCTGCTGGGGCTTGAAACCAGACTGTAACAGGGGTTACACTTGCACTCCTGCTATCTTCCAGGAAGCTCAGCAGTATTTGGAAACATTGTGATTGTCACAATTTGGAATGCTGCTGGATGTGTGGAGAGGCTAGAGATGCCATGGAGCGTCCTGCAGGTCTCAGACTAGACCTCATATCAAAGAATTATCGGGTCCAAAAATGTCTATTGCTGTGGTTCAGAATGGTCCAGAGGAAAGGAAGCTGGGCAGGGTCCCCCAGCCTCACACCCTGTGATTGCAGGGATAACCCCCCTAGCTCCTAGATCTTGCCTACTAGGGCTGTGGTGCTTGTTTGCCAGGCTGGTGTTTGAGGGAGCCACCTAGAGCAGCAGCAGCTTTTTGCCTTGCAGGTTAGCTATGTCTTTACTGTTTTCTATGGTTCTGTGGATAAGTGAGTACGCCTGCTGGTGGTGGTAGCAAGGTACCCCTCAGGCCTCAGATTGTATGTTAGAAAAGGGGTTATGAGGAAGAGGTTATCAGGACTGGCTCTTGCTTGGGAAAAAGGATTAGGATGGGTAGGGGTGGGCTGCCTTTCTCATGTTAAGGTGAATCAGAGCCAAGCACAGAGCTGGGGAACCGGCAGTTGCTTCCCTGTGGTATAGACCAGTCTGGCCAAGATGGAGCCCACAATGGGGAAGCGGAGAGTTGAGCTTTGCAACAGAGACCCTGTCTGCCTACATGGGCATTGCTGCATGAACAGGGGTAAAGACCTGATTGGCAGAGCCATTCCTTGTTCTATTTTTGAAGCTTTTTGGCTGAAGCCAGTTTCACAGGAGGAAATGAAAGTTGGCTGATGTAATTCAGTTTAAAATAGGTGTCACCTTTGGGGACCTAACCCAGATTGTAATTTCTTTTGTGTGCTGGGTGTCTAGAATTCAGGGGGAAAATGTGTTAGGAATGCAGCTGTGGTGTGGCAGTGGGGGAGCAGAGACTAGCTTATCTTATTGGGAAAAGGTTCTTTTATCTGTTGGGACCTCACTGACCTAGGCAGGGATTTTTTAGAGGGGTGGTCAGTCATAGCGCTTGAACTCAGGGCCTGGATACTGTCCCTGAGCTTTTGCGCATAAGGCTAGCACTTTACCGCTTTGAGCCATAGCACTGGTTTTCTGGGGTTAATTGGAGGTAAGAGTCCTCAGATCTTAGATCCCTGAGTAGCTAGGATTGCAGGCATCAGACACCAGTGCTTGGCTAGGAAGGGGTATTTTATTTTAATATGTCTTGATTTCCTTAGTTTGATAGGCAGTGGGTGAAGAGTTAAACTTGTTTGTGCCTGCTTTTTTTTTTTTTCCTGCTTTGTAGACTGAGAGGATGAAATGGCTTCCAGTCCCTGGAAGCCATGGTTGCTCTGAGGGCCCCATGGGACAGGTCGTGTACCCAGTGTCAGGCAGGTGCAAGGCAATCAGCCAGATTTACCATTACTTCCCCTTCAGGGGGCAGTTACTTAGAAGTGACCTCCACTCTCCTCCATGGCTCAGGTAGGCGATGCCTACCAGAGAGGCTGGCACTGGGTGGAGTTGGTGTGGAGATCCCTCAGAAGCTGTTTTTGAGTGAGGATATTATGAAAGCATGGACACGCTTGGACTTAGCCATCCTTAACTGCCCATGATGCACAGGGGACATGCTTCGGGCCTTCCATGCAGCCTTGAGGAACTCTCCAGTCAACACCAAGAATCAAGCTGTGAAGGTAAAGTGATTGCTTTGGCAGCTCTTGTGGGGCCCCTGGGACCAGGCCTGTGCTTGCCTTTCTCTCTCGGCTCCTTGGGGTGAAGGGAGTTAGGCTCATCTTTGTTAGTGGGAGTGAGGTGGCATTGGGAGTGCTTCCAGGAATGCCCTCTGACATGACTTTGACCTGCCGGGGGTAGGTCCTGGGCCTTCAACATGCTGCACAGTGCTCTTCCTCTAAGCTATAGCCCAGTACCAGAGCTGTCAGCGTTTACCATAAAAGCCCAGGGTCTGGTGGAGTGAGAAGTCAGCTGATCTATACAACAGCTAATAGTTGTCTAGTGGGGCTTTATCACTTTTGTGGACTGTTGAGTAGGTTTTGTCTGCAGGGGTATTTTAGGTGGTTTTTAGACTTTCTTTTTCTTTCATTTTTTTTTTCTTTTGGTCAGTCCTGGGGCTTGAACTCTAGGTAAGAGCCACCACACCCAGCTTTTAATTTTTTGCCATGCCTGGGCTTGAGCTGAGGGCCTGGTTCTGAGCCTGAGCACTGTCCTTTGGCTTTCTCAAGGCTAGCACTTTACCACTTGAGCCACAGCACCACTTCTGACCTTTTTTTTTTTTTTTTTTTTAACGCATGTGGTACTGAGGAATTGAACCCAGGTCTTCATGCATGCTTGGCAAGTACTCTACCACTAGGCCAAGCTTCCTGCTCAGGATTTTCTTTTATTTTTTTAATTTACATTTTTATTTTTAAATAGGGGGTAATTTATAGTGACAAGAGATACCATGTACACTTAATGTTATGTATACTTAATGTTAAAAATGAAAATCTGACAAAGCCAGCCCGGGTACAAAATGACCTGAGATTCTTATCTCTAATTAATCTCTAAAAAACGGGAAGTGGGGCTTGGCTGAAGGGTAGGGCAGTAGCCTTGAGCTGAAGAGCTCACGGACAGTGTCCAGGCTGAGTTCAAGCCCCATGACCCACAAAAAAAAAGAAAAAAAGATCTGAGCCAGGCACTGGTGGCTCATCCCTGTAATCCTAGCTACTCAGGAGATTGAGATCTAAGGATCACAGTTCAAAGCCAGCCCGGGCACAAAAGTCTGTGAGACTTTTATCTCCAGTTAACCACCAGAAAACTGAAGTGGTATTGTGGCTCAAGTGGTAGAGTATTAGCCTTGAGCTGAAGAGCTCAGGGATAGCACCCAGGCCCAGAGTTCACCTCCCACAACGGACAAAGAAGAAGAAGAAGAAGAAGAAGATCTGTAAGTACAAGAAATGGATAAATACTTTAAGTGGCTTTTATCAATTTCAGATTTTTTTTTCCTTTTGCAGTAAGGGAGTTTGAACTTACTGCCTTTTATTTGCTATTCTTTTGCCCTATTACTTGAGCCACCCCTCTAGCCTTGTTTTTGGCTGGTTATTTTATTTTATTTATTTTTTATTTTTTTAATTGTAATTAATTAAAGGGTTACATGATATTTGCCAGATAGAAGGTGCATTGATTCACATACATTGATACCCTTTCACTGGGCTGGTTATTTTATTTATTTATTTTTTGCCAGTCCTGGGGCTTGAGCTCAGGGCCTGAACACTGTCCAGTCCATGGTCTTTCTCAAGGCTAGTGCTCTACCACTTGATCCACAGCACCATTTCTGGCTTTTTCTATGTATGTGGTACTGAGGAATAGATCCCGGGTCTTCATACTTGCTAGGCAAGCACTCTACCACTAGGGTGGTTATTTTGGAGATAGATTGTAGTGAACATTTCTGTCTGTGCTGATATTGAACCATTCATCAGATCTCAGCTTACTTGTACAGTGTGAACCATTCATGCCTGGCACTTTCACAGTTCTTGGATTTCCTGTCTTTAAGAACTGGGTGAAAAGATGGAATTATTCTTACTTTTTTGTGCTAGTTTTGGGGCTTGAACTTGGTGCTGTCCCTGAACCTCTTCCTGCTTAAGGTAGCGCTCTACCACAGCAGCGCGTCCAGCTTCTTGAGTAGTTTATTGGAGATAAGAGTCTCACTGGGACTTTTCCTCCAACTGCAGTGTTTACATCTCAGCTTCTTAAGTAGCTAGGATTACAAGTGTGAGCCACAAGCATCTGGATTGTTGTTGTTGTTGTGTGTGTGTGTGTGTGTGTGTGTGTGTGTGTGTGTGTGTGTGTGTGTGTTTTCTCCCCCAATTCTGGAGCTTGAACTCAGCTGGTAGGCACTGTCCTTGGGCTTTCTCAAAACTAGGGCTCTACCACTTGAGCCATAGTACTATGTGGGCTTTTTTCTGTGTATGTGGTACCGAGGAATTGAATCCAGGTTTCGTGCACGGTAGGAAGCACTCTTATCACTAGGCCACACTCCAGGTCCCTGTTCCTGAGTTTTTTCACTAACAAGGCTAGCACTTTGCCACGGGAGCTACAGCTCCACTTCCGGTCTTGTTGGTGATTAAGTGTAGATAAGAGAAATAATTCTTAGTGCATGATCAAAACTCTAAATCTTGGTCCCAGAAAGAACAGCCTCCCTCCAGCTGGGATTTAGCATCGTACAAAGGTGGAAGGACATTGCTTCTTTAGTCGGGGTACAAATGCTTCAGGCATCTTCAGTCCAGTAAAGGCACCATCAACGTGTGATCGTGTGGAGTTTAAGGCCTGGCGAGTGTCATCAAAAAAGAAACTGAAGCCAGGTACTGGTGGCTCATGGCACTACTCAGGAGTCTGACATCTGTAGATCACAGTTTAAAGTCAGCCTGAGTAGGAAAATCCATGAGACTCTTATCTCCAGTTAACCAGCAAAAAGCTTGAAGTGAAGTGATAGCGTAAATGGTGGAATGCTAGCCCTGAGCAAAAAATCCCAGTTCAAGCCCCAAGACCAGCACCAAAAGAAAGAAAAGGCTGGGGCGGGAGATGCAGCTCAGAGGAGGAGCACTTGCCTTGGAAGCCTGAGGCCCTGGCTTCCATCTCCACAGCCACAAGAAAAATGCTGATCTTGGCCCTAGTAAACTACGTACTCCTTCCAAAGTAAGTACAACATCCAAATAAATAACACAGAAATAAGGGAAATTATTTAACGAAAGTATTTTAGCCTTCTTGTGTTCTAA
This sequence comes from Megascapheus bottae, assembly GCF_031878675.1. Taxonomy (NCBI): domain Eukaryota; kingdom Metazoa; phylum Chordata; class Mammalia; order Rodentia; family Geomyidae; genus Megascapheus; species Megascapheus bottae. The sequence continues at coordinate 82,767,300 of NC_143511.1, forward strand.
CCATCTTTCTTAGATGAACTAGAAGTTGGACACTGTCTCTGGTGAGTTCTGCCCGTCTGATGCGGTACTGGGAGCACAAATCGGGAATGACGCGGCCTCAATCCCCTTTTCTTCCCTCTGTAGGAACGAGCTCAGGGTGTGGTGCTGAAAGTGCTCACAAACTTTAAGAGCAGCGAAATCGAGCAGGCTGTGCAGTCACTGGACAGAAATGGGGTTGACTTGTTAATGAAGTACATTTATAAAGGGTTCGAGAAGCCCACAGAAAATAGCAGTGCAGTGTTACTCCAGTGGCACGAAAAGGTACGTAACAGCCCCAGCCGGCCAAGCTTCCCAGAACCAACGTGGGACGTCTGATGGGCTGGGCTAGTGCAGCCACTGCTGCCACTCCCTTCTCCCAAGAAGCGGCTGGTGGGATCTGCTGGCTTCCTTCTCCCACGGCCTTTGCTTTTCAGCTGTGGATTTAGGCCTGGTAGGACAGTCCCCTTAGTCCAGGACATGGGCAGTGAGTGGCCCGGCAACATGAGGCTGGCCGCTTGCTGAGGGAAAGGAGGCTGGAGCTGGGTATCACTGGCTCCCACCTATGATCTTACCTCGTTGGTGGTGGAACTGAGGTTTGAAATTAGTCCACAGACACAAACAAGGCCATGTGTTAATGTGTCACTCTGCGCCCCCGCTTGTCCCTCACCTTCTAATAGCACTTCCGTGCACGTGTCTGGCACGTGCTATGACTAACATAGCACGTGCCCTTCCCAAGGAGCTCAGCCTTGAACTTTTCAAGAACTGGGGTTGGGAGTCTGAGGCAAGTGCTCTATCAGTGAGCTACCTAGCTGGTGTGTGTGGGTAGCCCTGGGGGAGCTTGGGTCCTTCCATCCTGCCTCAGGGGACTTGCCCTGTCTGGCCAGCCAGCTCTCAGGACTGGCATGCATTTCCGTGCTTAGGCTCACACTGACAAGTTGGAAGCATTTATGTTGTCTCAGAGAAACTTGGGCTGTGCTGTGTGCTGAAAGACAGTAGCCACAAGCTAGATTCGTCTCAAAGGGCAATTCTCAGGACCTTCAGCTCTAGAGTGGGGCTCCTTTCCTAGAAAGTGGTCTGTACTGCAGAAGACTTTCTCAGGAGTCTGGCATGGTAGAATTTAGGGCTTGGAGCATGTAGTATGTCTCCCTGGTAGGTCAGGACTCTTGTTCTGGGCCAGCCAAGTCTCACTTGACGTTTCCTTTTCCTGCCCCACAGGCCTTAGCTGTAGGAGGCCTAGGCTCCATTATAAGAGTTCTTACAGCAAGAAAGACTGTTTAACAAAAAGACTCATGTTACCTTGAGAAGAATTTTGGATGCCCAGGCTGGTGAAGAAGGAATTGACAGTGAACTTACCTTCCTAGGAACGCCCAACTAAATATTTCAGGAGACATATCCGCGGACATGTATTTTATTTTCAAGGTGGAGGGAGAAGTTTTCTTACTGTTTCCTAAATCCTTGCAGGACCTGAGTCTCTGCTTTTGCTGTGGGACTGTCTGCGATGACTGGCTGGCGTCAGTTAGGTGTGCCTGTGTGCGCTGCCTGTTTAACATGGGGAGGGGTGGTCTGGGCAGGTGCAGATCCAAGGGCTGTGGTGAAAGGGAGCCTGTTTTGTTGTTTTGAAGTGGAAAAACCCTGAGAGTTTGTACAGACATTCTGTCTTCGAAGAGAAGGCTTCTCTCTCTCGGGCTCATTGTAAAGTGCCTGCTGCATCAATAAAGCTCTTGGCTCATTAGTATGTAATTTCAGTGTGTTTCCTGTATGTAACAAATGGGATGGTAATGAATGAGTTGGACTGCTCTGGAAAGTCACTGTGGAAGGGTGGACGTGTATGTCCATCTAGCTGACCCTGGGGAGTGAGCAGGGCCAGGCCACAGGCCTCTTGCCACATCAGTACGGGAGCTTTGGCTACAGTGCTGCTGGCTGCTGTAAGAGGCATTTTGCCGAGTAACTATTTATTGTTTCTTACTCTTTTGATTTGTATGTAATTTTGGAGCTTATTTAATTTAATAAAGTGCCAAACATTTAATCATTGACCAAGGCTTTACAAGTCTTCCATTTGTGTGGCTGCGCCTGCTCACCACCTCATCCTGGCTCTGCTGGGCTGCAGACAGGTTTCCTTTCCTGAACTCACCAGAACCAGGCAGCGGCTGGGAAATGATCATCTGTAGCCACTGTGTTGAGCACAGATTCAACAGGCCTCAGGTGCTGGCCCCGGGTACCAAAGCAGATCAAGTAAAACCCACTCTAGTTGCATCTGGATTGAACAGCTTTAATCAAAAAGTGTATTGCACCACAAATGAATTTTGTACAGCAGTTTTTAGATAATACAGTCTGTATTTACAACATTGAGTGATATCAAGATCCAATGGTTATATATATCCAAGGGTTATATATACTATCCCAGGAAACTTTATACAAGAAAAAGTGCATTCAATCACTCGGAATATTTATTCCACTCTTCCTCTTAAAGCTGAAGGAAATTCAACATGCAGGAGAGCCTAGCCAGAGGAGTGTCCCTAAGTGAGTGACTACCCAACAGGTCCCATCAGACTTCGCTGTCCCAACAGGAGAAGCCACTGGTGTGGGACAGGCTTCCATAGTGCAAGAGCTCCTGCTGGCTAGCCACAGACTAGCCAGTCCTCAAGGTAAGTGTAAAAGGAGGAGCTCCTGCTTGGTTCAGAAGCTGCCTCCTCAAAGTCAGGACAACGGGACTCCCACTTTGTTTTCCCACTAAATGAGAAGTGGGATTTTAGAGGGACAGACTTGTGCAAGGAGCCACGGTGGAGGTAGGTAATAGGCAGAGCCTGAGATGTGGGTGAAGGCGATGCTGTCCTGGCTTGGTACTTGCTGGAAATGTAGGCAACTTGAGTTTCTCTGGGATGTATTTTACATGTGTGTATAGGCCTTGTTTCACAATTGAAAAACAACTTACATAGTTAGCTGATGATAAATTTAGGAGCTTCAGTTTTTTATTTACTAGTGGAAGTTTCATCAAAATGTACATCAAGATGTTTCCCTTTAGATTCAGAACAAGTATAATAAGGAACACAGGTGTTTTATCACTCTGGCCAGAGGCATGTTGTGCTATCAAGTATGCAGCCGGCTGAGGCTGGATATGGATGTAGTGTCATCTTAAATTCTGGGGGAAGAGGGGTGAGGGAAGAGTGGCTCCGCACAAGGCAGACTGGGGAACAGACATGCTGCTTCCATGGATGGCAGCAGGTTGTTCATAAGAGTGATTAGCATTTGCTCAGAATTAAGAGGAAAGCAAGTAGAATCCCACCACTGCTGTGACAGCAGATGCCACACAAGGCTAGCAACGTGACACGGGAATGTGGGGATATTTTCCTCTTGATGCTCTGATTTTTCTTTAAGAACCAATTACATGGATTTTATAATACAGAAGACATGTTTATAATAGTGAAGAATTTTAGTTATAAAAATAGTTTAAAATGGTTTACCAGCAACCTGTCAAGACAAGTACATTCATTTAAAAGGCAATTGAGTGTATTTGGTGCTATTTGTAGGATCTTTTTGTCGCTAGTTTTCTTATGTAAAATGAAGATGCCATCAGAAGCTGCAGATTCTTCATGAAAACACCCTGGTCCCAGGTACTCCAAACATGTACATATCTCAAGATCTTGGTTTGGGCAATGATGTTTTCTTGAGAAGGAGTAAAAAGCTTCTAACTCATCTGAACCCCACCATGCTAATGTAAGGAGACTCTCGCTTTCTTCCTTTTTTGAGAGTCACTACATTAACACAGGCTGGCTTAGAACTTAGAATCCTGCCTTAGCCTCCTGAGCGCTGGGCATGTGCCACCATGTCCACTGAGTTGATTTCTTCAAAGGCTGTCTTCACCTCCAGGCTCACATCACCTCTACATGATCCATCACGTGTTGCCTGACAGGCTGCCTGATTCAGGTTTAAGTGCTAATGTTAAAAGGTTAGCGGACTGAGGTGCAGACAGCTGCTGGCCACAGCTGGGGTGTTAGCAGCACTGGAAACCTGGGTAGTGCCTGGACCTTCCACTTGGGGACCAGATGTCATAGGATCAGCTTCCTCCTGAGGTTCCTATCAGCCTGCAGGGAGGCCTTTAAGTCTTGTAAACAGTGTTTGGGGCCTTGTACAAAATACTGCAGATACAGTGATTAAAAAGCCACCCAGACTGGTGTGTTAGTGTTCTTTTCACAGAAAAAGTGTCAACCTATGGAGCCGCATCCTCGGGTGGGTGATTCCTCCTAGGACCACGGTGTCCGAGGGTTGGAGATAGATGGCCGGATGCTGCCTTTGGGAGCTGGTTTGGACCCAAACCAGGACATCTGCATAGGAAAGGGAGAGGGATGAGCAGAGGAAGCAGAGCAGCCTAGGCATCCTGACTGGCTGAGAGCAGGACAATGACGAGGACCCCAGGAACCCAGTGTGGAGGGTGAAGGAACCTAGGTTAGATTAATGAAAGAAATGAAAGGAACTAAGTTGATGAGAGCAACTGGGTGGCTCGTTTTTGGTATTGGTCTTCGGGCTTAAACTTGCCTGGGTGCTGTCCCTCAGCTTTTTTGCTCAAGCGCTAATCACTTCAGGCTTTTTTGATGGCTAACTGCAGATATGAGTCTCAGACTTTCATACCTGGACTGCCTTCGAGCCACGACCTTCACATCTCAACTTCTTGAGTGGCTATGATTACAGGCATGAGCCACCAGAACCTGGCTCTAATACATACGATACAAAGGTATATATAGATAATTTTGAAATTCTGTAGTTTTTTGGCAGTACCGGGGATTGAATCAGTACCTTACGCATGCTAGGGAAGTTCTCTACCACTGAGTTACACCTTTATCACAGAAATAAATGCAATTTAAAAAATACCTAGGTACTAGACTATTCCAGGGGCTGTTGAGATGGGGAATCAATAACAACAGAAGCCTTTTGGCAAATACAGGGCAGACATGTGAGCACAAGGATACCCTTCAAACTGTCAATCAAGTTCGCTATTCCAAAGCAACTGAATTGTTAATGCAGATGTGGCTGGCGCTGGTTGCCAGTATCTGGAGGCCTGACCTTGTGGTTTAGCAGAAGGCACTAGACACCAGGGAACCCACCTTATATTCCAGAGTTTCTTTGAGCATGTTCTCTTCCTCTTGTGAAAAGTTCAGTAACACAGACACAGCTTTTATTAGATGAAAAGCCTGAAACGAAGTAAGATTTGCTACAAGGAACTGCAGAGGGTGGGGTGGGGCTAAATGTCAGCATTTCCCATTTGCCTTAGCAAGGACAGGTGGTGGGTACCCTCCCTCGCCTCTCCTCATTTTTCCCTTGGACACTGACGGGCCAAGGATATCTCAGCGGCTCCCTGCTCTTCAGCCGGGGGCAGCAATGGTGGGTTTGGGGCCCTGGATTCTGGCCTCAGCACCTGAGCTAGGACTTATCTCCCTCCATGGTCTCTGGGTCTGCTTGCTGAGGGGAGAAGTGGCAGGGGAGGGGAAGGGAGGGGAGGGGAGGGGAGGGAAGGGGAGAAGGGCTGGGGGGGGGGAAAGAGGGGGGTGGCTCTAGAGGGCTGCAAACAATACCCAGAGGCAGCTTGAATGCCCTTTACCTCAGATTCCCGACAGGACATGAATTTCAGGACCACATGTTTAAGGTACTCAAAGTTGATCTCTCGGGCATAGGTCAGGTCAGCGTTATTTGTGACGGAAGGGGCCATGGTTGGCATCTCCGGGCCTGGCTTCTCCCGGACTTCAAAAAGCTCACTGTCAGGTCTGATTTTCTGAAAAATCAATGGAAAGGGCTACCATGAATGGGTCTAAAATCAACATGTCCAAGGCTGTCACTGCTGTCCCTCTTTCTCCTCTTCACTGGGCGTGGGGGTGAAGGCCTGAGTACAAGAAAGGCTCAACATCTCCAGGTCAGGCTGGCAGCTGAGAGGAGAGGTCACCTCTCCTTATCCATGCCAGGATGTCTGCAGCTGGAGCAGAGATGCAGCACTCCTCCTGGTCAGGCCAGCACCTGCCACACATGCCCATGCCATGCATGCTCACCAGCACCACTGCACTGATGTCAAAGTCAGCAGGGCCTGCAGGTGAGGACACAAGCCCAGAGAAGGCGCAGACCCACACCCGACCTAGGGAAGTACAAGGCAAGAGGCCCAGGAGGCACAGAAGGCCGGGGAGGATGGGGAGGACTGGGGCTGAGGCACAGGGAGACACTAGGTGTGGGGACTCACCAGCTCCCTCTGCAGAGTCTTCTTGAGTTCCAGCATCCTCTGCTGCATCTGCCTGAGGGTCTGAGACAAACCCAACCCAGAGGCGTCATTAGAGGCACACCCCCATTCAGAGAGCCACTGAGCTCCCTGAGCACTGGTGCCGGCAGCTGAGTGGCCTGTGCTCGCGGTCCCATGCACGTGCCCACTTCCAGAGTCTTCTTTCCCACACTGCTCCTCTCCGCCCGAGGCTCCCTCTGTAGGACACTGCTCTGGCGGTGCTGCCACCCATCCCTGCGGGCCCTTGGTCTGGTTCCTCGGGGTAGGGTCTAGGCAGCACTGTCCCTTTCTGTCCTTTGGAGTTCTATTTGAGTGTTAGGAGGCCCAAGGAAGAGACCTAGGGAAATGTCTTGGGCAGGTAGTTTGGGCTGGTAGTAGAGTGCTTGCTTGTCTAGCATGTATGAAGACCTGGGTTCACTTCCTTGGTACCACATATATAGAGAAAGCCTTAAGTAGTGCTGTGGCTCATGTGGTAGAGCGCCTAGCCTTGAGAAAGCCCAAAGACAGTGCTTAGGCCCTGAGCTCAAGCACCGGGACTGGCAATAAATAAATTAAAATGTCTCCTTGGGAGAATAAGAAGGGCTGGTAGACTAGGATGCGTAGTAAACTTGTGGAAAATAATACAAACCTCCTTGTATAACTAATGAAAGCAAATTTAAAAAAAAAAGTAGAGCGAGGTGTAGGTGGCTCATGCCTGTAATTCTAGTTATTCAGGAGGCTGAGACCTAGAGGATCTTGGTTTGAGGCCAGTTCAGGCAGAAAGGTCCATCTTCAAAGATGGGCTGGAGCATGGCTCAAATAGTAGCCAAGCCAAACCTGTTTTGGCAAAAAGGAAAAAGTATACGAAGCTTCACAAGCGTAACAGTAAATGAGGATTTTCACCTCTACTCCGTGTCTCTGCTTTTGCATGGATAGGTTAGACTTCTGAACACCTCTTTTTACTTAGCCTGTGTTCTGCCATCCAACTCGAGGGGACGTGCTAGGTCTGTGAGGATGAGTTTCTATCTATATTTTCTGTGGTGTTGGGTGAGAGCAGGGCCTTGTGCATGGTGAGCAACACTGCAGTGGCTTCCATCTTGAAAGAAGAAAAGGAGCTGTTTGCTCATGATGGTGCCTCCTGGTTTCTCCCAGGAGGTAACTATAGAAAGCAACTAAAGGGTCCCCATGCTTTCTTGGGAAGTGTTTAAATTCACCTCCACACACCCATAACGTGTGCATAAAATGGCACTGTGTGGTTTTAATTTGGACTCTCGGGTGACAGTGAGGCTGGACATTCCTCCAAAAAGCACATTTGCTCTTTTGTCTTACGCTACTTGATCTTTTACTTCTTCACTAATGCATCCAATAATTGTACAGACACTATCAGAGGGATGGAGAAGGTGAGTAAAAAAAAAAAGACAAGTTTTCTGCCTTCAGATACACAGAGAGCAGCACGGAAGCTAGGGCACTCAGATAGTGAGGCTGGCAAGGGTGGCAGAAGAGGCCTCAACAACACCACACAGGAAGTGAGACCTCACAGGCAGAGGCTGAGGTGAGAGGGAGCTTGGCAAGGTGGGTGTGGCTGAGTGGAGGGGGGTTGGGGGAGGGAAGGGGAACAAGGAGCCATATCTCTCCTGGAAAGCCACTGCGAAGACTGTGGTCTGCACTGACAGGACGTCATCAGGCTGAGACAGAGGCGGTGGCCATGCAAGGACAACCTTGGGAGGAGAGCCTGCAGCCCGGGAGGTGACAGAAGTGCCAACCTAGTGCACAAGGCTTCAGGAAGGCAAGGGATTTGCATCAGGTGGGGAGCTGAGGATGCCCAGGTGCCGCACTGGTTGGTGGGACAGACAGCAACAGAAATGGCGGCAGGGGAGTTCCAGAGGTCTTCCCAGGTGCCGGAGCCAGGAGCGTGCGAGATCACAGGAGGGAAGCAGCCAAATGGGGGCTGTGCAGTGGAGCACACAGTGGACACAGCCCCTATGAGGACAGGAGAGGAGCCCGGGGCTGCTGCAGAGGCAGAAGCCAGCCAGGCGCTGCACAGGCCTCTTAAGAGAGGAAATAAGTTTTGGACTTGTGATGTGGGTGTCACCGACAGCCTGACAAGATGTCATCTCTGCGGAGGGGCAGGAAGCCAACAGAGAGCAGAGGGGAGAGGCCGGTGTGCACGGGACAGAAATGACTGTCTGAAGAGTGGGATGCGTGCACACCACGGCTGACCTGGAGTGGATGTGGGAGGGGGAGCACAGCTGGCCGGACTGGATTGTCAAGGAGGTAGAGCAGTGGATGGCGGTGACACAGGCTGGCAGAGGGCAGCACAACCAGGGGACAGGAATTCCGGTGGAGAGCAGAGGCCGAGGTGGAGAGCATAGGCCAAATGAGGCTGAGTGAGAGCGCCCTCCGGGGCCCTGAGCAGCTGGGGACAGCAGCCTCAGGCTTGGTGGAAGCCATGATAGAGGAGAAAGAAAGACTGGAGAGTTGAAAGTGAGCAAGACCCTGGAAACCAGAACACAAGCTAGTATCTGTGCTGATAACCTACGGTGAGTGGGGACAGAGGTACAGCATATAGCAGGTCCTGCAAGACACACTCGACGTTACCAGTGGGCAAAACTCAACGGTAGCACTTGTGATTACACACTAGGGTAGTGAAAGCTGAGAGAACTTCAGGACAGCCTATCCCAGTGCCAGGTTCCTAGCGAGGAAATGGGAGAGGCCTGAGGGGTGGGGCTAATGTGACAGTAGTGATTTGGCACCTGTGTTTGCTTGATGTTAATTGATTGAGCCACACATCTATTTTGCATACTTTACTGTGGTATTTTACATTTTACAGTAAGCAATTAAATGGGGGCAGGGTGGGGAGATGAATGCCTTTTTTTTTTTCAACTTTAGTAAAAATGTATTGAGTAACACAAGCAAAGCAGGGTGGCATGAAAAGGGAGGATAGTCTGAGACCACCTTAAACAGCCCTGGCATACAGCGGTGGGAGCAGAGGCTCCGAGCCTTTGTTAAATATGTGCCCCTATCCCCAGCACTGAGAACTTGGGATGGGACAGTATTTCAGCTGAAGTGATAACAGACTGATACCAAGCCAACACACTAGGTACACAGACTCATTAAGAGCCAGAATGAATGAATGAACTGGTCTCACAGGAGCAGAGGCAGGCAGGATGGGAGGGAGGGGGGAGTGGAATAATGACATTTATCTACTCCCTAAACACTGCCAACACCCCTTGGGGCCAGGCTCAGTGAGGCCATGTCCAGATGACTGGCCAGGGACAGCAGCGAAGCAGGAATGCGGGGCAGGCCGCTATTCAGGCTCTGATCTTGGCCAGGGGCCAGGGGAGGAAGGCACAAGAGTGAGCTGAGAAGGAACGGTAGGACAAAGCCCAAGGTAAAATTCCCAGGGGGCTGGGTACGGCATAACCCTCTTAGACGAGTGGATTCTTTCATGTCCAAGGGCTGGACATAGACAGACAGATAGACAGACAGCCAGCCAAAGGACATCCTCACCTTATTTTTCTCTATAAGTTGCTGTTCCAAGTCTTGCTTTTCCTTCTGCAGCTGCCCTAGATCCATGGCCCCAACCTCGCCATTTGGTGTTCCTTCTGCGGCTGGAAGCTGGTACGGGGGGTCATGCATGGCCTTTGAGGTGACCTACAGGGTAGTGGCAGCAAGTTGAGGGCTGGGATGGTCAGCATGGGAGCTCCACCATGGGCGGGTGACAGGAGAGGAGATGCATGGTCCCAACAGGTGTGGCCCGATGAGGCAGCAGGTAAATTACTCATGAGAACATCTCATCCAATACATCGAGTAGACACAGAGTACCAGTGTGCTGGGGCACAGGCCTTGGGCCTTGTCAGACACCTGACCTCACAGTGAGAGCAAACGGGACAGCAAGATCGAGAGCCAAGAGCGAGCGCCCCTCGTCCACTGTAGCACACAGATGACTTACGAGCAGCTCCTGGCCGTGCAGATGCCGTGGGTCTTCTTGTGTGGCAGCCTCCTGGGTCTTGGAGCTCCTTAGCACCTCCAGCTCACACTGCAGCTGGCGCAGCTGGCACAGGGCAGCGTCATGGCCTTCAGGGGTGAGGGGTGTGGGGAATGAGCCAGAGGCCTCACGCGGGCCTGTCTTGGGCAGCTGGCTAGGCATAGCTCACCTATCTGCAGCTGGTGCACCTCCTGCTCCCTCTGGAGAAGCGCGTCGGCCTTCTCCTGCAGACCCCGCTCCTTCTCATCTAAGGTGGCACTCAGCTCAGCAGCCTTAGAGGGAAGCTCGGTGTGAGATGGCCTTTCCCTGGGTAACCCCTCGCCCCGTGGTGCTGCCCCCTCCTCCACAGCCCGCAGGGACCTCTCCTACAAGCTCACACATCTGCTCCCCCTGCAGGCCCCATGTGAGGCACATAGCTCTTACCATCCTCTGGCTCACAGCAGGCTAACCAGACAGTGCCAACAATAGGCTGTGGCTGTGAACTTCCTTTCCCAAGCGTCTTCAATGTGAACATTTTCAGAGTGACTCTGAGGCTCAGATTGGTCAAGAACTCATGACCCAGCCAAGCCAGGCTGGCTCTCTCTACTTTTCCTGGTTAAGGCTATACCACCCTCACATAAGCTGTGAGCCAGTGGGCAGTGACTCCTTGCCTCCTGACATCAGGAACAGGTGTCCTGGGTGTTTTTCTCCCGGTGTCCTAGAGACCACAGGCCATTGCACAGCTCACTGTGAACCCAGACCCCCAGCTACCCAGTGCTGGATGGGTGCTGCACCACCCAGGACTGCAGCAGGGCCTCGGGGCTTTGGTTTGCACAGATGCCCACCTGTTGCTGGAACTCTTCCCTCTGTTTCCGCACCTCCTCTAGGGCTTGAGCCATGGCCACACTCACAATCTCTCTTTGGCTCCATTCTTCCTACAATTCAGAAAACAGGAGAATGAGCTGCAAAGTTGGGCCATGATTCCTTCCTTCTTTCCTTCCTTCCTTCCTTCCTTCCCTCTCCTCTCCACCTTTCCCCTCATTTTCTTTCTGGCCAGTACTAGGCACTTGAACTGACCTCATTCTCTCAGCTTTTTGGCTCATAATTGGTGTTCTACCATTCGAGCCATGCTTCCAATCTTGGCTTTTTCTAGTAAACTAGAAATAATGGTTGCTTTGAATGTATGCCTGGGCTGGCTTTAAACTTCCATCCCTAGATCCTCAGCTTCCTGAGTAGTTAGGTACTGGGGTTTGAATAGGTGTTGTTTGTTTGTTTTTGTCAGTAGTGGGGCTTAGACTCTGGGCCTAGGTGCTGTTCCTGGAGATAAGAATCTCATAGTCTTGCTGGTACCAGTGGCTCACGCCTATAATCCTAGCTACTCAGGAGGCTGAGAGCTGGGGATCAAGGTTCAAAGCCAGCCCAGGCACAAAACGAATCTGAGACTCTTATCTCCAGTTAACCTCTAGAAAATGGGAAATGGGGCTTGGCTCAAGGGTTTGGTGGTAGCCTTGAGCTGAAGAGCTCAGGGACATCGCCCAGGTCAAGTTCAAGCCCCATGACCACCCTCCCTTCCCCCCACAAAAATGTATCTCACAGTCTTTAGTGCCCAGGCTGCCTTTGAACTGCAATCCTTAGATCTCAGCCTGAGTATCTAGGATTACAGGTGTAAGCCACCGTGCCCAGCTAGGGTTGGAATAGTTTTGACAGGACTGAGGCTTGAATTCAGGGATGGGAGCTCTCTAGGCAAGCATTCTACCACTTCAGCCATCCCCTGAAATAAATATTTATTTAGCGGGTCATGGGGCTTGAACTCTGGGCCTGGGCGCTGTCCCTGAGCCCTTTAGGTCAAGGCTACTGCCTTATCCCTGAGCTACAGCCCCACTTCCCATTCTCTAGAGATTAATTGGAGGTTAAGAGTCTCATCATCTTTTGGCCCTGGCAGGGTTTGAACCAAGATCCTCAGATCTCAGCCTCCTGAATAGCTAGGATTGAGCCACATCACCCAGCTGCTTTAGCTATTTTTTTAAGGTAGGGTTTTTATGTTTTTGCTACCCTGGGATGACCATCCTCTACTCTATGCCTCCAGTGAAGCTGGGACCAGAGATGCATACCACAATACCCTACTTCATTGGTTAATAAGGGTTTCACTAGATTTTTTCATGGGCTGGCCTCAAAATGCCATTCTCTCGATCACTGCCACCTGAGCTGCTGGCATTACAGGCATGTAACCATGCCTGGAGAGTATATTCTTTTCAAGTACAATGAAATATTTGCCAAGGTAAGACTACAGGATGGGTAATAAAACAAGCCAAACAAAAACATGAGAAAGGGTATCAAGATTTGAAAAGAAATCTACCCATTATCTGATGAATGTAACTGTAAACCCTCTATACATTATCCTGACAATAAAATACAATTTAAAAAATAATAATAAAAAAATAAAACAAGCCAAATAATATCAAAGGACTGGAAGCATTCAGAGAACTATTTGCCAAAACAGTATGAAACCCTAAATAATCCAAAAAATTCCCCAAATATTCACAAGGTAGCCACACATATAGTTTGCCTACATGTGCCAGGTTTTTGAGTTATTATCTCTTAGCCTGTGGCCATCCTTCTAGCTTTTGTTCCAAGTTGCTGGGTTGGGATTCTGTAAACTACATTTCTGTTGGTCCAGCTGGCTCTACCCACATTTCTGCCAACAGGGGAGGCCCACGGAGGTTAGGAGGGAAGAGGCTAAACACTTTTGCTGCATCCGGCAGCCTGCTTCCTCAGGTGGCAGTGATTTCCTCCTAGAACAGCAGTTGTAGCATGCTTAAGTTTGCCTAACATTTGCTGTGGTGCCACCGATAACACAACCAGCACTAGCTGCACAGTATCTGCTCAGAGGTCTCAGGGCAAGTCGATGACTTCATATTATCTGAGGGCTGCAAGCTGCTCCTGTAGCTGCCACCTTCATGCTATCTTTTTTATTTTATTTTTTGCCAGTCCTGGGGCTTGAACTCAGGGCCTGAGGACCATCTTTGGGCTTTCTCAAGGCTAGAGCTCTACTACTTGACCAACATCACCACTTCCAGCTTTTTCTGTGGATGTGGTCTGAAGGAATCAAATCCAGGGCATCGTGTATGCTAGGAAAGCACTCTACCGCTAGACCATGCTCTTGGCCCTTGTTTTGTTTTTTGGCTGGACATGAGCTTTAACTTGGGGCCTGAGTGCTGTCCCTGAGTTCTTTGGCTTTGAGCCACGAAGCCACTTCTGGTTTTTGAGAGGTTAAATGGAATGAGTCTCACAGGGACTTTTCTGCCCAGATTGGCTTCAAACTATGACCTTAGCCTCCTGAGTAGCTAGGTTTACAGGCGTGAGCTACTGGTACTCAGTCCAATGGTTATTCTTGCAGAATATGAAATAGGTAATATACTCACCATAGAGGAAGGTAACTGCAAAAAGTGAAACTCTGGAGGCTAGGTATGGTTGTGCATGCCTCCAAGTACTTAGGAGGTAGTGATAGGAAAATGGAGGCCTGGCTGTGCCATCCTGAAGCTGTCATCATTAGTTTAAAAGTTCATTAGAATGCATCTCCTTACCCCTACAACTGGCATGGCTTCTGTCTCCTAACTGGGCATTCAGGACACACTGTAGGTTACTTTCCATTTCTCCCAGTGTCTGTGTATTCATTTTCTTTAGCTACTGTAACAAGTTGCTATGAGCTTGCTGGCTTGACACAATGGGAGTTAATCCCGTTCCAGCAGTGGAGGCCAGAAGCCTGAATGGAGCTCCTCTGGGCTTCAGCAACACTTGGATGTCAGTCTGTGGTCCAAATCATTCTCCATCTTGCAAGGGAGCAGTGCTTTCATTTGTGCCTTCTGTGGAAAACCTGTCTCTGCCTTAATCTTATAAAGATTTTGTCATTATTTAGGGTCCACCAAGATAATCTAGCATGAACCCTCATCTCAAGAACTTTAATCCCATCTGTGGAGTTCCTTTGCCATAAAAAGTGAGTGAGTATAATTGGGGGCCATTGCTCAGCCCATTACACAGGTTGACAAGTTATATCCTTCTACAAGTTAGCATTTAGCATAGTGAGATGGGGTCTCACTATGTTTAGCCCAGCCTGACTTTGAACTCTTCATTCCTCTGCCTCACCTTCCTGAATATGGAAGACTGCATCATACTTGACCTCACATAATTTTCAAAATATTTGATGGTATAAAGTTGCTTACATTTCTTTTTGCTGTTGTTGTTGGTCATGGGGCTGGATGCTGTCCCTGAGCTCTTTTGCTCAAGGCTAGCATTCTACCACTTTGAGCCACAGTGCCATTTCTGGTTTTCTGGTGGTTCATTGGAGATTAGAATCTCACAGACTTTCATGCCTGGGCTGGTTTCAAACCTTTTCTTCAGATTCTCAGCCTCCTGAGTAGCTAGAATTGCAGGTATGAGCTACTCATGCTTGTCTCTCATGTTCTTTTTTTTTTTTTTTGCCAGTCCTGGGCTTGAGCTCAGGGCCTGAGCACTGTCCTTGGACTTTCTCAAGGCTAGAGCTCTACCACTTGAGCCTGAGCACCACTTCCGGCTTTTTTCTGTATGTCGTACCGAGGAATCGAACCCGGGTCTTCATGCATGCTAGGCAAGCACTTTAACCACTAGGCCAAACTCCCGGCCCCTCTCTCATGTTCTTAATAGAGAGACTCTCACTTCTATTTTGTTTCATTAATTTGTGCTCTTATATTTGTCACTTCCTCCTTTGGGTTTTTTTTTTTTTTGGGTGCCAGTTCTGGGGCTGAACACAGGTCCAGGCTGCTGACCCTAAGCTTTTTAGCTCAAGGCTAGTCCTCTACTGCTTGAGGCATACAGCTCCACTTCTGGCATTTTGGTCATTAATTGGAGGTAAGAGTCTCATGGACTTTCCTGCATGGACTGGTTTTGAACTGTGATCCTCACATTTCAGTATCCTAAGTAGCAAGAATTACTGATGTAAAACCACCAATGCCAGCATCATATTTGACCTTACATAACTTTCAAGAGTTCATTGTATAAAGTTGCTTACATTTCTTTTTGTTGTTGGTGGTGGTCATGGGGCTGGATGATGAGGTTGTCTTTTTGTTGTTATTGTTGGTCTTGGGGTTTGAATTCAGGGTCTAGGCACTGTTCCTAAGCTCTTTTGCTCAAGGGTAGCACTTTTGCCACTTAGAGCCATAGTGCCACTTCTGGTTTTTGTATAGTTAAGTGGATAATAGAGACTCGCAGAGACTTTTCTGCCTGGGCTGGCTTCAAACTGTGATCCTCAGATATCAGCATCTTGAGTGTGCCAGGTTCCTGTAAGCCTTTTTTTTGTTTTTTTTTTTTTTTTTTGCCAGTCTGGGGCTTGAACTCAGAGCCTGGGCACTGTCCTGGGACCCTTTTTGCTCATGATACTTGAGCCACAGCACCACTCTCAGCTTTTTCTGTTTATGTGGTACCAAGGAATCAAACCCAGGGCTTCATGTATGCTAGGTGAGCACTCTACCACTAGGCCATGCTTCTAGCCCCTCCTGTAAATCTTTATGTATTCTATTTTATTTTTTCTTGGTCAGTCATGGGACTGCAACTCAGGGCTTATGTGCTGTCCCTGAGCTTTTCTACTCTGCTCAAGGCTAGCACTCTACCATTTTAAGCCACAGCGCCATTTGTAGTTTTCTGGTAGTTAGCTGGAGATAAGAGTTTCATTGACTTGTGTGCCCAGACTGGCTTTGAACCATGATCCTCAGATCTCAGCCTCCTAAGTATGAGCTACTAGCACTCGGCTATATATTCCTTTTTTTAGTACTTTATGTATGTGTGTGTTGGTTATGGGGCATGGACTCTGGGCCTGGGCGCTGTCCCTGAGCTCTTCAGCTTAAGGCTACAGTCTTACCCCGGGACCCACAGCACCACTTCTGGTTTTCTAGTGGTTAACTGGAAATAAGAGTCTCACAGACTTTAGTGCCCAGGGTGGCTTTGAACTTCTATCCTCAGATCTTAGTCTCCTGAGTAGCTAGGATTACAGGAGTGAGCCACTGCGCCCAGCCTTTTAAATTACATTTTTAGTGACTATCTTTAGATCACAACATGCTTCTTGGTCTTATCTGACAGTTTTCTAATGTATACATCTATCCTGAACCTCTGCTTGGATTTGGCTTGCAAAAAGACTATCAGTCACCTGAGAATGGTACTCTATGCACTTAATTGCCACAGTGGCTCTATGGAATCATAAAAACTTTCCCCCACCCCAGACCTTTGTCTAAGCAAAGGCTAACTTACTAAAAGCTTATGACACATAGGCACTGAGCTATGACTGTTCTCAGGGAACATCTGTGTAAAAGATTTGCAAATTATGGTGTCAGGACCAAGCTGAGAAAATACTCAATGACTCATCCTCAGAGGTGTTGTGAGGGGCTAGGGAGCCTGGAAGCTGATAAGAAAGTAGCTATGCAGCTGGGCGCGGTGGTTCACATCTGTAAGCCTAGCTACTTAGGAGGCTGAGATCTGAGGATCAAGGTTCAAAGCAAGCCCGGACACAAAAAGACCTGAGACTCTTATCTCCAGTTAACCTCTATAAAATGGGAAGTGAGGATTGGCTCAAGGGTAGGGTGGTAGCCTTGAGCTGAAGACCTCAGGGACAATGTCCAGGCCCTGGAATAGGGTGGTAGCTTTGAGCTGAAGAGCTCAGGAAAAGCACCCAGGCCCAAATTCAAGCCCCATGATCCACCAAAAAAAAAAAAAAGAAGAAAGTGACTATGCAGTTCTGTCCAGAGAATGCCATAGGGAGGCTATGATTAAAGTATTTTGCATAGCAGGATAAGGGTAAAAACCCAGTAGATTATTTACTTCTGCACAGGTCCCTTATACAAGTCTTCACACCTTCTTATAGCCTTGTTTTACTCATCCTACTGAAAATAAGCAAGCCAGAGGAGTGTTCAAACAGCTATTGATCAGGACACAGAGAAGGGCTTTGTGATGGGAAGACATACCAGACTAGCACTGCTTCTAAGTAGGTGTGGCACCTAGACAAACTACTTGCACTCACAACCCAAATGGTATTGCCAGTGAACACCATTTTACACGTGGATTCCTTAGAGGACTTGATAAAGTGAGGTTTTCCAGAAGATGGCTAAGAGAAATACTCATCAAGTGCTAGTTCCTCTAGCCAACTGGAAGTACAGAACTTCCACTTGGCCACTTTAAATACGTTTTTTAAAATATAAAAGTTGCAAATTTTCTGAAGCTCTGATTCTATTAGATAAATACCTTTAGCTTATTCAGTTCAAATTGGTGATGTTGTAAAGAACGTTCACACTCATTTTTGCTTTCTTTCAGGGCAGCATTTTCTTGCTCCAGCTCTTTCTGCAAATTGAATACACATATTTTTAAAAAAGATCTTAACTACTGGGTCATTGCCAGATCAAAGAGATTGACCTTAAAATGCCCTTTCTTTCTTTTTTTATTAAAAGATTTTATTAACACTGATTTTTTTACATCACATTTCAGATGTCAAGTTTAAAAAAGAAGTATTCAAGAATGGAATCTCTATATGTAATCACTGGCACATAAATTTAAGAACAAAATTAAAATTAAGCTGAAAGTTTATATGCCACAGATATATATCGATCTATATATAACAATAAGTCTATAGCATATATATCCCACCATCACAGACTTATTTGTCTGTGTAGTTATATTTATATCTCCACGTTCATGTCAATGACCTTGAATACTTGAGCACTGAGTCACTTGAGCACTTGTATTGTTTGGATCTAATGTACACATATCAAGGAAACCATGCGCCTTTTGTTCCTTTGGTCTTGGCTTATCTCACTCAACATGATTTGCTCCAGTTCCATCCATTTTCTAGCAAATACCATTATTTTATCTTGTTTGGTGGCTATGTAGAATTCCATTGTATATATGTACCACATTCTTTTGCCAGTCCTGGGGACTGAACTCAGGGCATGAACATTGTCCTTGGGCTTTCCTCCAGGTTAGCGCTCTACCACTTGAGCCACAGCACCCATGACCATGGGGCAGGGAGAGGGATCATGAACTAGAAGAAGCCAATGGGAGGGGGATGGTCAGAAAGCACTAGAAGACTGCTTTGAGGCCCAAGGAAAAGGAAAACTCATGTGCTCTAGATTTCTATAAAAAGTAGCCTTATCACATCTAGTCTCCTGAACAGGTACTTGTATAAAGTGATTCCCTAGCATTCCCTAGTAGGCATTGCGCTACTAGTCAAGTGCTGGGCAAATTAAGATGGGGCTGGGCAAGGTGGTCCCTTCACTTACCATCCCATGCTCTGCAGCTGTCCGGTCTGCGGCCCGCACCTGCTCCAGGGCGGTGAGCTGGGCCTCCAGTGAATGGGTGCGTTCTCTATACTGCTGCTCCAGGGTGAGGACTTGTTGTTGCACAAAGCTGTTCTCCTGCTTTGCAGTAGCCTGTAGGAAGATCAGAGGTCAGTGAGCAAGGGGATAAAACATGGAGTCCAACAGCATGAGAATCAGCTCTCCTTCCTCAGCCCTCTGCTGTGATATGCTGAGGACCCCTATGTACTCTGCTGTTGCTGTGGCACCTGATCTGTCCTAGGAGATACAGTCTGAAATTGGTCTAAACTCATTGCTGCTGCACAGTTAAGGTGTATACAGCAGCTCTGACCACCAGCCAGCCCTCAGACACAGGCCTCTTTTAGCTCTCAGTTTGCTTCTATAACTGAGGCTCTCCCCAGATAGCAGAAGAATACAGCGGCTAAAAAGAAAGGCTCTGCATGAAAAAGGAAGATCTGAGTTCCACTACTGCGTGCCTGTGAACACATGGGTTATTACCCAACTCTCTGAGCTTGTCTTGCCCTCAATAAAGTGGGGGTGACAGTGTACACTTGGTAGTGGTCCAATAACAAGTGAAAGCACTCAGCAGAGTCTGTACTTTGGAAAAAGGAAGTCAGCCATGGCTGCTTTTATTTCCCTGGATTCTATCTCATTAGCCTACTTGGAACTGGGATAATTGGCTATGCTCTTGCCACCTCATAGAGTTTTTTGTTCAGTTATGGGATTTGGGTTCTGGGCCTAGGTGCTATTCATGAGCATTTTTGCTCAAGTCTACTACTATACCACTTTGAGCTATAGTGCCACTTCTGATTTTTGAATGGTTAGCTGGAGATAGGAGTCTCATGGGGACATTTCTGCCCAGGTTGGCTTGGAACTATGTGAAGGGGTCCCCCTCTTGACATCCCCAAAATCCATTCCCTATAGGCATTTCCCTTCTTCATGACAAAGGAGGACTTGACCTAAGGCAGAGGCTGTAAAGTCCCTGGTAACAGCTCAGATGGCCTGCCAGGGAATTCCCTCCCTTTCCTTTGTCATCAGAGCAGTGTGCCAGAAGCCCACCGAGATGACATGTCTGTTCAAACAGGAAAGGTGTCAGTGGTTGCCCCAGCCATCAATCAACCATGTGTGAATTCCATTGGCCACCTGTATATGGCCAGCCCAACCACATGGCTGGGGCCTATAAAAATAGCCTGTAAGATTAGGCGGGTCGCTCTCTCACTGACATCTTAGAGACGGCCCTGACCGGTCAGTATAATTCTCGATGCTAGGCGCGGAATAAAACTCTGTTTAACCTCCGCTTTTGTGTCAGACTCGTTCTTTTGATCATGGACCCTAATACTGGGGAACTAGACCCTAACACTGTGATCCTTAGATCACAGCCTCTTGAATAGCTAGGATTTACAAGTGTGAGCCACTGGTGCCAGGCCACTTCATAGTTTTGAACTGTTCTCCACTCCTCTGATTGCAAGCTGATCTCTGGGTGAGTTTGCTTCCAGCAGGGCATGACCTAAAGGCTGGATATTGGTGGGATCTAACAGTACAGGTCTGTAGCAAACTCAGACACCACTAGCAGTCCTCAGGCCTCTGATATGCTCTGTCTCCTTACTCACATCCAGCACATAACTGCACTGAGGTTGGGTGCAGAACCTGCTGTAGATGTTGGGAATGCATCCATGGTATCCTCAGAGGTACAAAGGGAAAGCCTAGGGCCTAGTACAGAGGAAGTACTCACAAGTTCCTGGATCTGTGCTTCCTGCACAGCCACAACATCCCTGTTCTGCCGGAGCTGCTCTTCTGAGGCCTGCAGGCTCTGCTCCAGTTCCTTCACCTGGGGAAACAGAAGCTTTAAAATCTATACCAAGATGGTTGGCTGTTGCTGCTCAGTGGTAGAACAAGTACCTAAAACACACCAGAACTTGACTGCAATCCCTTGTACACGCACAAAGACAAACAAATCAACTTATGTAAAATAGTATATTCCACAAGAATGCACAGCAAAAATATACCCACAGGCTGGAAATGTGGCTTAGTGGTAGAGCGCCTGCCTGCTATGCATAAAGCCCTGGGTTTGATTCCTCAGTACCACATAAACAGAAAAAGCCAATTCTTTGTTTTTTGTTTCTTGTTTTTTTTTGCCAGTCCTGGGCTTGAGCTCAGGGCCTGAGCACTGTCCTTGGACTTTCTCAAGGCTAGAGCTCTACCACTTGAGCCTCAGCACCACTTCCAGCTTTTTTCTATGTATGTGGTAGCGAGGAATCGAACCCGGGTCTTCATGCATGCTAGGCAAGCACTTTAACCACTAGGCCAAACTCCCAGCCCAGAAAAAGCCAATTCTATTGACGCTGTGGCTCAAGTGGTAGAATGCTAACCTTGAGCAAAAGGACAGTGCCAAGCCCCAGGACTGGCCACACCCCTCCCCCCCATCCCCCCCACCCCCCGCCTGGCTCCCACACACCCATAAACCTATCATTATAAAACACTACTATTCTAATGTCTCTTCTTCTGTACTTCAGCACACTTTCAATAATTTTGTGTATAATTTTAGTCAAATAATATGAAATGGGCTTTTTCCCTACTCATAAATTTCCTTCTCTGTTTCCATGTAATAGACCTTAGATTAATATTGCTTAAGTGGATTTCATACTTTCTTCACCCAGCTGCCTACTGTGCTGGCACTTGGGTGGTTTCTCTCCCCCACCTGCCACCTTTTTTTTTTTGCTGGTCCTAGGGCCTGAACTCAGATTAGGCTCTGTCCCCAAGCATAATTCTCCACCCACTACTTGAGCCACAACACCACTTCCAGCATTTTCTGTGATTAACTGGAGAGTAGTCTCTAGGAATTTCCTGCCTGGTCTGGCTTAGAATCATGATCCTCAGATCTCAGCCTCCTGAATAGCTAGGATTATAGGCATGAGGGACCAGCTCATGTAAAATGATATCGCAGTTACCATACACACAAAAAACTTTTTTTTTTTGCCAGTCCTGGGGCTTGATCTCAGGGCCTGAGCACTGTCCTTGGGCTTTCTCAGGGCTAATGCTCTACCACTTACTTGAGTCATAGCACCACTTCTGGCTTTTTTCTGCGTATGTGGTATCAAGGAATCCAACTCTGGACTTTGTGCATGCTAGGCAAGCACTCTACCACTAGGCCAAAACTCCTGGCATCACAAAAAACTTCTGACCAGCTTGAATCATTTTCTTGAATTAGAGATTCCCAGAATTGGGATCACTGCTCATAATATGGATTTCAACAAATATTGACCAAATATTGTGTAGGACAGATACAGCCCTACACAAGAGCGAGTCAAGGTCCACAATGAGTGGGACTAACAAAAGCTGCCTTTCCAATTTTTTTAAAGTCCTCTTGTTTACTCAGTAGCCAGACCAGGGGGTGCCTTATTATTAAAATGTAAGCAATGCAGGGAGCAATGGCTCACACCTGTAACCCTAGCTACTCAGGAGGCTGAGATCTGAAGTTTGTGGTTCAAAGCCAGCCCAGGCAGAAAAATCCATGAGACACTTATTGTCAATTCATCGCCAAATGCTGGAGATGAAGTTTGACTCAAGTGGTAGCACACTGGCCTTGAACAGAAAAGCCCAGGACAATGTCAAGCTCCTTAAGTACAAGAAAGGAAAATATGTGACATAGAACAAGATACCTTTTATTTCTCTCCAGTGCTATACATGATATCCAGGCTTCCTGCATGCAGGATACTAGGCAAGTGTTATAGCACTGAGCTATATACCCAGGAAAAGACTATATTCATGTATACATATGTACATACATACATATATAGTATTATATAAAGTATATATGTTTATGCACACATAGCACATATATATATATATATTCCTTTTTATCCTACAGATTGCTGAGGGCATTTATTTATTTAATTGATTTTTTTGTGTGTTGCTGATCCTGGGGCTTGAACTGAGGGTCTAGGCACTATCCCTGAGGTTTTTTTTGTTTTTTTGCTCAAGGCTAGCATTTCTACCAATGAACCACAACTCTAATTCCAGCTTTTCTGGTGGTTAAGTGAAAATGAAAGTTTCATGGGACTGGGGTGTACTCATGCCTGTAATTCTAGCTACTCAGAAGATAGATCTGAGGATTGTCCAATCACTATAATGGACAATAAATAAATAAATAAAAATTTTAAGTCCATTCATTCATGCTGCTAGATGTAGATATTCTAAATAAAATATAAGATACAGGGCTAGGGTAGTGGCTGCCTAGTAAGTGGGAGGCTCTGAGTTCAACCCAGTATCATTCAAAAAATAAAAATATCAGATAACAGTTTAATTTTCTTTTCTTTTTTTTGTCAGTTATGGGGCTTGAATTCTGAGTCTGGGCATTGTCCCTGAGCTCTTCAGCTCAAAGCTACTGCCCTACCCCTTCAGCCACAGCGCCACTTCTGCCACTTCCACATTTCTAGTGGTTAAAGTCTCATGGACTTTAGTGCCTAGGCTAGCTTTGAACCCAATCCTCAGATCTCAGCCTCCTGAGCAGCTAGGATTATAGTGAGGGGGGGGGGTCATGAGGCTCGAACTTGGCCTGAGCGCTATCCCTGAGCTCTTCAGCTCAAGGCTAGCACCCTATCCCTGGGCCTGGGCACTGTCTCTGAGCTCTTCAGCTCAAGGCTACCACCCTACCCTTGAGCCAAGCCCCACTTCCTGTTTTCTAGAGGTTAATTGGAGATAATAGTCTCAGGTCCTTTTGTGGCCAGGCTGGCTTTGAACCTTGATCCTCAGACCTTAGCCTCCTAAGTAGCTAGGATTAGATTTTTTTTAATTACAAAAAATAGCACATGGGCCGGGAGTTTGGCCTAGTGGTTAAAGTGCTTGCCTAGCATGCATGAAGACCCGGGTTCGATTCCTCGGTACCACATACATAGAAAAAAAAGCCGGAAGTGGGGGCTGAGGCTCAAGTGGTAGAGCTCTAGCCTTGAGAAGATCCAAGGACAGTGCTCAGGCCCTGAGCTCAAGCCCAGGACTGGCAAAAAAAAAAAAAAAAAAAAAAAAAATTGCACATATAGAGCTATAATCTTAGGAATCTGATAAAATGGATAAACATCAGCAAGTCTATTAACATAACTAATCTCATTTATACCTCAATGCAAATAAAGCAGATTAGAATTACATATTTATAATTTTAAAAAAAGTGAGCAAAGGGCTGGGAGTTTGGCCTAGTGGTAGAGCGCTTGCCTAGCATGCATGAAGACCCGGGTTCCATTCCTTGGTACCACATACATAGAAAAATTCCGGAAGTGGTGCTGAGGCTCAAGTGGTAGAGCTCTAGCCTTGAGAAAAGCCTAAAGACAGTGCTCAGGCCCTGAGCTCACACCCAGGATTGGCAAAAAAACAAAACAAAACAAAACAAAAAAACCCCCAAAAAACAAAAAAAAACCAAAAACATAAAAACAAAGCAAGGAAAGAAATATATTTGCAAATAATAAATCACAGCCGGAGTGGTGGCTCAGGCCTGCAATACTAACTATTCAGGAGGATCACAGTTTAAAGCCAGCCCAGGCACTAAAGTCTGTGAGACTCTTATCTTCAATTAACCACTAGAAGGGGTAGGACAGAAGCCTTGAGCTGAAGTGCTCAGGTCAATACCCAGAGTTCATGTCCCAGGACTGGCAAAAAAAAAAAAAAATCAATATGGAAGGAAAGATTGTTACTAAATGGTATTGAAAAATAAAGCTAGATCTGGGTAAGGTAGCTTATGTCTATAATTCCAGCTCTTAGAAGCTGGAGAATGAAGAATTAAGTATCGCCCAGGCAAGAAGTCAGCTAGATCTTGTCTTGGTAAGCTGAATCATTAGGCTGAAGGTGGAGCATGCTTATGATCCTAGCCACTCAGGATGCATCACAGGCCTCACAACCAGTCTGAAGCTATGCTTGGGTAGAATATCAAGATCCTACCTAAAAAAACAGGCTTGTTTGTTGGGGCTGGGAGTGTGGCCTAATGGTAGAGTGCTTGTCTAGCATGCACAAAGCCCTGGGTTCATTTCCTCAGTACCACATACACACAAAAAGTGGAAGTGATGCTGTGGCTCAAGTGGTAGAGTACCAGCTTTGAGAAAGCTCAACGACAGTGCCCAGGCCCTGAGTTCAACCCTCAGAACTGGCAAAAAAAAAAAAAAATTCTTAGGTTTGTGTGTGCTAGCAGGCATGAACCCCAAGGCAGGAGATGAAGATGTATCCTTACTTAATATCAACATAAGGATGTGCTTTAGGGTACATGAATTGGAAATCTATGATATCAAGGATAAAATTATAAAATTAAAAGAAAAAAATACAGAAGATGACTTCTGACTAAGAAGTAAAAATGGAGTTTTAAGCTGGGCACAGTGGCTCACGCCTGCAACCCTAGCTACTCAGGAGGCTGAGATCTGTGGATCAAGGTTCAAAGCCAGCGCAGGCACAAAAGAACCTGAGACTCTTATCTTCAATTAATCTTTGGAAAATGGGAATTGGGGACTGGCTCAAGGGTTGAGTGCTAACTTGAGCTGAAGAGCTCAGGGACAGAGCCCAGGCCAAGATCAAGCTCCATCACCCACAAAAAAAAAAAAAAGGATTTTAAAAATGGAACTTCTGGGGCCGGGAGTTTGGCCTAGTGGTTAAAGTGCTTGCCTAGCATGCATGAAGACCCGGGTTCGATTCCTCGCTACCACATACATAGAAAAAAAAGCCGGAAGTGGTGCTGAGGCTCAAGTGGTAGAGCTCTAGCCTTGAGAAAGTCCAAGGACAGGGCTCAGGCTCTGAGCTCAAGCCCAGGACTGGCAAAAAAAAAAAAAAAAATGGAACTTCTGGCAATACATTAAAAAAAATTAGAGAAATCTGATTATGATAAGTCTTAGAAATAGCTGTTTAGGCCAAGAGTTTGGCCTAATGGTAGAGTGCTTGCCTAGCATGCATGAAGACCCAGGTTTAATCCCTTAGTACCATATACACAGAAAAAAGCCAGAAGTGGTGCTGTGGCTCAGGTGGTAGAGTTTTGGCCTTGAGAAAACCCAAGGACAGTGCTCAGGCTCTGAACCTAAGACCAGGACTGGCCAAAAAAAAAAAAAAAAAAAGCCAGATGAGGTGGCTCATACCTGTAATCCTAGCTACTCAGGAGGTTGATATACGAGGATCAAGGTTCAAAGTCAGTCCAGCCATAAAAGAACCTGAGACTCTTACCTCCAATTAACCTCTAGAAAACTGGAAGTGGGGCTTGTCTCCAGGGTAGCGTGATAGCCTTGAGCTGATGAGCTCCAGGACAGTGCCCAGGCTGAGATCAATCCCCATGACTCCCCCCCACCCAAAAAAAGAAATAGCTGTTCAACAAGGGATACATGGACAGTCAACAGACTGCTTTAGGACTGAAACAAGAGATTAGAAACTACAATATACAATGAAATCCTACAAACTAAGAAAACATTGAAACCTTCAATGAAAAATAGAGGATTTGAGAGGATAATTTTTTTTGGTCAGTCGTGGGGCTTGGACGCTGTCCCTGAAGTCTTCAGCTCGAGGCTACAGCCCTACCCCTTGAGCACCAGCACCACTTCTGGTTTTCTGGTGATTACCTGGAGATGAGTCTCATACACTTTAGTGCCTGGGTTGGCTTTGAACCCCGATCCTCAAGATCTCAACCTCTTGAGTAGCTAGGATTATAGGCGGGAACCACTGTGCCGGCATAGCTGTTCCTTTATCATAAACTAAAACTATATACATATAGAACAATGTTATCCACCCTACCCTTGAGCCAAGCCCCAATTGCTGTTTTCTGGTGGTTATTTGGAGATAAAAGTCTCAAGTCCTTTTGTGCAGGGGCTGGCTTTGAACCTTGATCCTCAGATCTCAGCTCCTGACTAGCTAGGATTACAGGCGTGAACCACTGCCTGGCTTCAATGGTAACCTTTTTAAGGAAACTCGATGATGAAAAAATTTATATTAACCACACTCAATTTTTTTTTTTTTTGCCCATCCTGGGGCTTGAACTCAGGACCTGAGCATTGTCCTTGGGCTTTCTCAAGGCTAGCACTTTACCACTTGAGAGCCACAGTACCACTTTCAGCTTCTTTCTTTCTGTGTGTGATACGGAGGAATCAAACCCGGGTCTTTGTGCATACTAGGTAGGCACTCTTACCACTAGGCCATGCTCCCAGCCCTCAAATGGTTTCTTTATAAGAGCGAGGCCATGTTAAAAGGAAGTGAACAAGAGAACAACTTTGTGTGGGACAATATTGGTAATACACAATGAAGAAAATAATTAAACTTTGTGTAAGAACCAAAAAATGGTCTTGAAATAAAGAAGTTCTGACCATGGAGATTCTTAACCTTTTTCAGTCAGGGGAGCACAGTCCGTACCCGAGTCTCCAGGATGTCAATGGTCTCAGCCTGGCTACTTCTGGCTGCCAAGAGCTGCTGTCTGATGTCCTCCAAGTTTTGCTCGGCAAGCGTTTTCTATAAGTGGAAAGGTGAGTAAAAGAAAATAACAATTTCCTCCCTGAAAAGTTA
Source organism: Megascapheus bottae (assembly GCF_031878675.1). Lineage (NCBI taxonomy): Eukaryota > Metazoa > Chordata > Mammalia > Rodentia > Geomyidae > Megascapheus > Megascapheus bottae. The sequence continues at coordinate 82,794,358 of NC_143511.1, forward strand.
AGTTAGTACCTGAAACATGCTGAGTTGTGCTAGGTACAGGACATGTAAATATATGTATATACCATCCCCCCATGGTAATACTTTTTTTTAAAACAGTAATTATATAATTTTAATCACATAAAATATGAACCAGTTTTATAAATAACATATACTACTTATATAAACCATGCAATAGTCTACATGTTAGATATATATGCTATATTAAACATGAACACATCACACACAGTACTATATAAACTACATTAATATTATATGCTAAAATAAGGTATAAAAATCCCTTTGAAGCTGGGCGTGATGGCTCAAGCCTGGCTCTAGGGGGAGGGTGGTAGCCTTGAGCTGAAGAGTTCAGGGACAAAGCCCAGGTCCTGGGGTAGGGCAGTAGCCTTGAGCTGAAGAGCTCAGGGACAGTGCCCAGGCCTATAGTCTAAGCCCCAGGACCAAAAAAAAAACAAACCCCTCTTTTGAGCATAGGGTTACATTTCTTTTTTTCTTTTTCTTTTTCCTTCTTCCTTTTCTCTCTTTCCTTCTTTCTCTCTCCTTCTCTCCTCTCCTTCTCTCCTCTCCTTCTTTCCTCTTTATTTCTTTCTTTCTTTCTTTTCATCTCAGGGTCTAGGTACTGATCCTGAGCTGGTTTCTGCTCAAGCCATTTCCGGCCTTTTGGTAATTAACTGAAGATAACAGTCTCATGGCCTTTTCTGCTCAAGTTGGCTTTAAACTGCAATCCTCAGATCTCAGCCTCCTAAGTAACTAGAATTACAGGCACTGATGCCTGGCAGGTTACATTTTTTGATGTGTAACCACCAGCAAATTAAGATGAAATTCATATTATTATTATTATTATTATTATTATTATTATTTGGTCTGAGACCAAGTGCATACCCATAATCCTAGCTATTGTGAGACTCTTATCTCCAATTAACCACCAAAAAAATCTGGAAGGGGTGCTGTGGCTCAAAGTGGCCTTGAGCTGAAGAGCTGAAGGACAACAGCCAGCCCACAACCAACAACAACAAAAAAGTAAAGCAAGAGCAATTGGCCTGAGTTCAAGCATGTCCATGTATGTGCACACACTCCACACACATGTTGTATACATTACATGTTTGCCCATGTAATAGTGGCTGGATCAAGCACATGAACATTACCTCTCTTAAGAGTTCTTGCGCATGTTCTTCTCCTGATAAATTCTGTTCCAATCTCTTTTCTAAAGATGCAACCTTCTCTTGCAAATGTGCAATGAGCTTTTCTCTTTCTTGAGTTTCAGCAGTGACCTGCAGGAAGCAGAGAATATATCCTACTGCTCTCCCTCACATTGCCTCTTTGCTTCTGTGCCTCTAGCTCAAGGCACAGACTTTCACATTCAGCTTGTAATCCAGAGAAATTCTCCTCAGAGTAAAAGGCAGTATAAGCTGTTGTAACAGTTAAGGAGAGAAAAGGCCTTCGTTTCCAAGTTCCCCTGTCTTTCTACAAATCATATCCTTCTAGGTCTACCTGCTTTACTTAAGTTCTTAAGGTATACTACACAAAACATACTGAGCCATGCTCCCTGTTGCCAAACCTGCCTCTTTCATAAAGATCACCCTCCTCACCCAGTCCTTGCTAAGTCTGAACCTAATAGGGACAGTCTCACAACTCAGACTTCTTCAAGACTGTGTGTATGTGTGTGTCCTAGGGCTTGAACTCAGGGCCTGAGCACTGTGTGTGTATATCCTAGGGCTTGAATTTAGGGCCAGAGCATTGTCCTTGGGTTTTCTCGAGGCTAGCACTCTACCACTTGAGCCACAGCACCACTTCTGGCTTTTTTCTGTTTATGTGGTACTGAGGAACTGAACTCAGGGTTTCATGCATTCTAGGCAAGCACTCTATCACTAAGCCACATCCCCATCCCAAGACTGAATATTGAGTTAACAGACGCACGCTGACTCTTGGCTCAGGCACTATTCTAGTTGTGTGAACTTGGACAAACCATTTATCCTTTCAGATACTGTTTTATCATACATCAAAAGGAAAAACAATGTGGGAGGACTTACGAGTCCCTATACTGAATGCATCTGAATAATGAGCACAGAGTAATTGCAGCTATTCTTGTTTATTATTTAATGAATATTTACAGAATTCACTTTTTTTTTTTTTTTGCCAGTTCTGGGGCTTGAACACAGGGCCTGAGCACTGTCTTTGGGCACTCCTCAGGGCTAGTACTCTACCACTTGAGCCACAGTATCACTTTTGTGCTTTTCTGTGTATGTGGTACCACGGAATCGAACCCGGGTCTTTGTGCATACTAGGCAAGCATTCTACCACTAGGCCACCCTCTTGGCCCCTCAATTTTACTTTCTACACAAACTGGCCCTGCATACCATTCCAGCCTCATCTAGCACTACTCTCTCTTCCTCTGAGAGCAGTTGTCCATCCTCTCAGTTCTTCTAACTTGTCCTTCTTTCCTTCATTGCAGATGTATTTAAGTTAAAAAAAAAAGTGAGACAAATGCCATAGAAATATTATGTTAAGGACAACAATTACGTAAGAAAAAAGCATAAATTAGGAAGTGAAAAGACAATAGCTGCAGATAAGTGCCTCTTATCTAACAGGCTTAGTGGCAGAGTAACTTGCCTGGCATATATGCAAGGCCCTGCAATCATCCCTGGTACACAAAAATATAATATGGTCAATTATGCAAAAAAAATTAGACTAACAAAATTAACCTAAGAGAGAACAAATTAGAATCATGCTATTGCTATAAATAAATCTATTCAGCACTTAAGAATTTTCACTTAAACTGGGTACCTACCAGTGGCTCATGCCAGTAACCTAGCTACTCAGCTGGGGATCACAGTTCAAAGTCAGCCTGGGCAGTAAAGTCTATGAGACTCCTATCTCCACTAAACTATTTCCAAAAGAGTTGGAAGTACAGATGTGGCTCAAATGGTAGAGCACTAGCTTTGAGCAAAAGAAGCTCAAAAGAGGGGCCGGGAGTTTGGCCTAGTGGTTAAAGTGCTTGCCTAGCATGCATGAAGACCCAGGTTTGATTCCTCAGTACCACATACATAGAAAAAAGCCAGAAGTGGTGCTGAGGCTCAAGAGCTAGAGCTCTAGCCTTGAGAAAGTTCAAAGTCCAAGGACAGTGCTCAGGCTCTGAGCTTAAGCTCAGGACTGGCAAGAAAAAAAAAAAAAAAAAAGAAGCTCAAAAGAAGCTTAGTCAGGGCTGGGAGCGTAGCCTAGTAGTACAGTGCTCGCCTTGTATGCACAAAGCCTTGGGTTCAATTCCTCGGTAACACATACTCAGAAAAAGGTGAAAGTGGCACTGTGGCTCAAGTGGCAGAGCGCTAGCCTTGTGCAGAAAGTTTTCAAGGACAGTGCACAAGGCCTGAATTCAAGCCCCAGGACTGGTAAAAAATAATAAAAAAAATTTTTTTTTAAAAAAAGCTTGGTGCTGAGGCCCTAAGTTCATGGCATCAAAACAAACAAAAATGCAATCTTTAATTAATAGGCAAAGAAAGCTAGATTCGCTCAAGTGGTAGAGCACTGTCGGAGAGGAAAAAAAAAAAAAGACACGCAACAACACAAAAACCAACTATGTACATCTTTTAGTCTTTCTTTAAGGAAGCCCTTAATGGTTTTGTGGAAAATTCTGGCAAACACTTGGGGTCCTGAAAAATTATTCCAAAGTTTAGGAAAGAAAGGAAATTCTACCTACTCCTCTTCCTTTTTCTCTCTCTCTCTCTTTTTTTTGTCAGTTGTGGGGCTTGAGCTCTGGGCCTGAGCAGTGTCCTTGCTCTTTCTCAAGGATAGAGCTCTACCACTTGAGCCACAGCACCACTTCTGGCTTTTTCTATGTTTGTGGTACTGAGTAATCAAACCCAGGTCTTTGTGCATGCTAGGCAAGCACTCTATCACTAGGCCAAACTCTCAGCCCTAGCAAATTTTTAAATAATAAAAGTATCTCTATACAAATGAAGCTTTTAGGAAACTTCCATACTTAATTTTTAAAAATTTTTTTTGTTAGGTCCTGGGGCTTGAACTTAGCCTGGGCACTGTCCCTGAGCTTCTTTTGCTTATGGCTAGCACTCTTCCACTTAAGCCACCCTACCACTTCTAGCTTTTTCTGTTTATGTGGTACTAAGAAATCAAACTCAGAGCTTCATGCATGCTAGGAAAGCACTCTGTCACTAAGCCACATTCCCAGTCCTCCATACTCATTTGTGACAAAAACTTTTAGCCAACCAAAAACATAAGAGTTTACATTAGGACATGCATTTAAATAATAATTTAAACAATAAAAAATGACCTTGTTTTAGCTGTTCACTTTCCATTTTTTTCGTTTTTAAAATCAGTGGTAGGGCTTGAATTCGGCCTGGGTGCTGTCCCTGAGTTTTTTCTGCTCAAGGCTAGTGCTCTGCTACTTTGGGCCACAGTGATACTCCCAGTTTTCTGATGGTTAATTAGAGATAAGAGTCTCGCAGACTTTCCTGCCAGGACTGGTTTTAAATCTTGATTCTTAGATCTCAGCCTCCTGAGTAGCTAGGATCATAGGGGTAAACCATCAATTCCTGGCTGGAGATAAAGTCTTTAGAACTTTTCTTTTCTTTTCTTTTTTCTTTTGCCATTCCTAGGCATGAGCTCAAGGCCTGAGCACTGTCCCTGGATTTTCTCAAGGTTAGGGCTCTACCCCTTGAACCACAGCACCGCTTCTGGCTTTTGTCTATATATGTGGTACCAAGGGTCTTCGTGCATGGTAGGCAAGCACTCTACCACTAGGCCAAACTCCTGGCCTCTTTAGAACTTTTCTGCCCATGCTGACTTTGAACCTTAATCCTTTAGGTTATATCTTCCTGAGTAGCTGAACCACTGGTACCTGGTGATTTAAACGATCTTTATTTTACTTTGTGGTGCTATGGGTTGAACCAAAGGCCCTACATGTGCTAAACAGGTGTTGTGATACTGAGCTACATTCCTAGTCCCCTAATATATAGCAGGAATAGGTGGTAGGGGCTTATGCCTGTAATTGGAGCTACTCAGGAAGCAGAGATCTGGGAAATGGGTTTCAAAGCCAGCCATGGAAAAAGTCTGTGAGACTCATCCCCAGTAAAATGCCAAAAAGCCAATAGTAGGGCTATGGTTCAAGTGGTAGAATGCTAGCTCAGTGCCTAGGCCCTCAGTTCAAGCCACAGGACCAGTACAAAACAAAAACAAAACAAAACTAACTTGAACAAATGTCAATCCTGGGGTTTGAACTCAGTGCCTTAGTGTCCTTAGTAGCTCCAATTACAGGCATGAACCTCAGGCATCTGGCATGTTTTAACTAGGTACCATGGTTCATGTATATAATTGAGCTACTTAGAAACTGGGGTAGGAGGTTCATGAGTTGGAAAATTTAGTGAGATCTCATCTCAAAACCAAATAAAGCCAAATAAACCCCAATACATCCACAATGTGCCTTGAAAATTCCTATTAAGACAATACTTTTGGGGCCAGGAGTTTGGCCTAGCGATAGAGTGCTTGCTTAGCATGCATGAAGACCCAGGTTCGATTCCTTGGTACCACATACATAGAGAAAAGCTGGAAATGGTGCTGTTGCTCAAGTGGTAGAGCTCTAGCCTTGAGAAAGCACAAGAACAGTGCTCAGGCCTTGAGTTAATGCCCCAAGACTGGAAAAAAAAAAAAAAAGACAGTACTGTCCTTTTTTTCTATTTCTTAGTAGAAAACCTCTGGGCTTACATGATCCCCTTGCCTCATCCTCTCTAGTAGCTGTATCTATAAATATGCAACATCAGGCCTCAACAACCCTGGGCACTAGGGAGCTGCTCCCCTCTGAGAGCAGCCTGCCTAAACAGGAAGTAGTACAATGCAGGAGAATGTACATTTCAGTAACTTAATTCATGAATCCTGGGTAGTTAGTTCCACTGTTTGTCTGGTATACTTACCTTCTGCAAATCCATGGAAAGCTGCTGAATGACTGCTTGGAGCTCTTGTTCCTTTTGTTCCAGGACTGTGATCTTATTTTCTGCACCAGCCTGTGAAGCTGTCACATGGTCTCTTCATTGAAAGAAAGCAGACAAAGAAAAAATTTGAATAACTCATCTTTGAAACACTTCCCAAAGGAAAAATGCAGATGGTCCCTTACATGTTAAGCCGCAAACATTATTAGTTACATAAAAGGTTTATCAATGGAAAAGATTCCATGGCTCTCTCTGAAGAAGAGGCCCTATGAGAAAATGCCTACCCAGATTTGAGCATAGAATCTTCATCTGTCTTGGATTACTCAATGACTTTAAACCCCAAACCATACTGGATTGCTTAACAGTACTGAAATGGACCTGAGGTTAGTCAGTGAAGGTGAGAGGGTCACTGGTGAGATGGGACAGCACCCTTGAGCCTTAGGCAGATATGGACAGGTGGGCACCTCTGACAATGCTGAGATTAGAAAGTATTGCAATGAACAATGGAAACAGGTAGGCAGGCAACACCTCTGCCCAAGGGCCCCACAGACCAAGCAAGAACCTCTGCTCTTCCAGCGAAGAGTAATGTCTCTGTAATTCTTCTAGCTTGTTGCTTAAGTCTGATGACATCTGATTGGAAGTCACCAATTCCTCCTGAGTATGACTAAGTTCTCTGGTTCGTGCTTCCAACTCTTGTTCCACTTTTTCTAGACATTCTTCTTTTTTTAGAAGCTGGCACAAAGACAAAGTTTCATCAGGCTCCTGCTAAGAAATGAACTCTTAAAAACCAGTCAAACTTTCATAACATTTTTGTGGAATTAGAAGGAAGCTTATACATCTAATACTCAAACAAACAAATAGTAAAGAAAATATAGTTCATACATGTATTCCATTTTCTTAAGCTTAAAAATACTAATGTATGATTAAATTGAAGACTATAGGGTCTTTATTTCAGTAATTAGGGAATGATGATTAATAAAAATCAAGAATAGCTAGCATTTACTACCTGCTAGTATTATTCAGTCTTTACCTTCTAAAACAAAAATGCATACCATGTGCTTTAATTTACTTAGTTCTTGTTGCTGGAACCCTTCTAGTTCATCAATTTCATCCCTCTTTTGGAAAAGATTCAAACTCTGGTTCTTCACTTCCTGCAACTGAGCTGTCAGAAACCTTTTCTCCTGTACAGAAGAGAGCAACTTAAGTAGTTAAAGTATTACACCAGTGGGTTCTTTCTTTTTCTTACTGGTGGTACTTGGGCTGAACTCAGGGCCTCCTGCTTGTTAGGCTGGTGTTCTACCTCTTGGGTCTTATGTGTTATTTTTGAGAAGTTTTTTGATCTTCACTGCCCATTGCTAGGATTATATAGGTGAGCTACCAATGCGTGGCATGCCTTGGTGTGTGTGTACACATGCTGGTTCTGAGGCTTGAACTTAGGGCCTGAGCGCTGTCTCTGACCTTTTTTGCTAAACACTAGTACTCTACAACTTGAACCACAGCTCCACTTTTGGCTTTTTGAGTTGTTTATTAGAGATAGGAGTCTTGTAAACTTTCCTGCCTGATGTGGCTTTGACCTGAGATATGACCGATCTCATATCTCAGCTTTCTCAGTAGCTCCTTTTTAATTTTTTGCTTAGTGTCTGTATTTATGTCTAGGCTGGCCTGCATGCAATCTCCTATTTATGCTTTCTATATAGCTGAGATGTAGGTGTGGTTCACCAGGGCCAGCTATTGGTTAAGATGGGAGGGGTGGTCTCACTTTTACCAGAGCTAGCTTTAACTTGAGTGTGTAGCACTGATTGGAGCTATGGTCCTAGAACAATCATCTCATCTGTGTCTACTCAAAATCTCTTTTCTGCTAAATGTTGATTTATTAGGAAGTAGTCTCATGTTACGGGACCAGTCAGAGCCCCAACAGAAATAGATGATAAACTCAGATTTGGTATCCTGATGATACTAAAGCTGAGAACTGGTTAAGGAGAAAGATTGTGGGCTGGGAATGTGGCTTAGTGGTAGAGTGCTAGCCTAGCATGCTGAGTCCCTAGGTTCAATTCCTTGGTACCACATAAAAAATTAACATATTTTTTAAAATGGAGAGATATTGTATACTAGTAACTGTTGGGTGGAAAGTGCCAAACAGAATTACAAGAAAGTCAGACAGGGGCTGGGAATATGACCTAGTGGTAGACTGCTCTCCTAGCATGCATGAACCCCTGGGATCAATTCCTCAGTACCACATATACAGAAAAAGCCGGATGTGGCATTGTGGCTCAAGCGGCAGAGTGCTAGACTTGAGCAAAAAAGTGTCCAAGGTCAGTGCCCAGGCCTGAGTTCAAGCCCCAGGATTGACAAAAAAAAAAAAAAAAAGAAAAGAAAAAAAGAAAGCTGGACAGAGAAGCATCATGTCAAAAAGTCCATGAACCAAAGCTCCAAATGGTGACTTTTAGTCAGGAAATGCAAAGAACATGAAGGGAGCTTATGTGAACACAGTTGGGGAATAAGCATCCTGACCACATGCAAACTTCTTCCATGCAGAACTCTTCCAGTGTTCCCTGCTGGCTGAACCCAATCAGAAGCCAGAGGACACCAAGCCTGAAATGGTGATCAGCCTTTAGGTCCACAGAAAAAGGGAAATGGGTAGACAGTGCATCAAGAGCAGTATGCAAAAGATATCTAGCACATCCTTCAAGAAAGAACAAGGCAGGAGCTGTCGAAGCAGGTCTAATCACACAGTTCCCACTTCCGGTGGGTGGTTTTGCCATCGGTACCGTACAGTGGTTGGTGGAGAAAACGTTTCCATACACCAAGGTAAGATTAATATGAGACAAAAATAGAGATAAACTAACCTTTTCAAGTTGATCCATCTTTTCTGACCATTCCTAAAACATATAAAAATTAAGAAAAGTACAGTTTTTAGGGAAGAGTAGCTGTAATAATCTGGCTTTCAAAAAACAAAAAGCACACAATAGCCATCAACAAAAAAAAAACCCCAAAAGCAAAAAAAAACAAACCCAAATCAATCCCCATAACCTTGGTTTAATATTATGGAAGTTGAGTCCTAAGTAGAGAAGAAAATGAACTGTATATAAAGCTCTCTGACATAGGCTTAGTCTGCAGACTTCCAGACAGGGCAGCTAAATAAAGCTATACCTCTGCTTATTCCCAAGCACTCTCTCATAGCAGGGCTATTCCTTGGGAGTGGCAGCTGGAGCCCCTGAGGTAGGTCACTCTGAAATGGTATCTAGGAATTAATTTACTGAAAGTGCCAGGGGAGTACTGTCATCAGTACTGATTACTTTCCCTCTTATATTCACAGGCTGTACATTAGGGGTGAAATGACTAGTGGTACAAAAAGCCGTATTCTGATTGTACATTCTTATTTTCTTTTATTATTTTTCTTTTAGGGGAGGGAGGAATGCAGGAATGAAGCTTGAACTCTGGGCCTGGGTGCTGTCCTTGAGCTTTCCTGCTGTAGGCTAGTGCTTGGCTAGTGGAGCCAAGCTTTTTGGTGATAAATTGGAGATAAGAACTTCAAGGAGGACTTGTTGGGCATGGTGGCTCACGCCTGTAATCCTAACTACTCAGAAGGCTGAGATCTGAGGATCAACTTCAAAGCTACCCCTATCTCCAATTAACCCCTAGAAAAAACAGGAAGTAGGGCTTGGCATAAGGGTAGGGCGGCAGCCTTGAGCTGAAGAGCTCAGGGACAGTGCCCAGGCCTAGTTCAAGCCCCATGACCTCCTCCCTCCCCCCCAAAAAAGAACTTCAAGTTTCCTGCTCAGGTTGGCTTTGAACATGATCCTTGCATTTCAACCTCCTGAGTAGCTAGGATTGTGAGCCTAAGCCACGGGTGCCTAGCAGATTTTCTTATTTTATAAATATTTATCTGCTAATTCATCAGTGAATGACATTTTTCCTGGCTAGCAAATGTCCTAGCTGACAAATATACCACTTACTTTTTTGGAGCCGAAGTTTGAACTTGCTAAGTCAAATGGACCTTGTACTTGCTAGGCCTGTACTCTATCAATTAAGTCATATTCTCATTCCCTTTTTGCTTTAGTTCTTTTTTAGGTATAGCTAAATGTTACACAATTGCTAGTGGTACAGAATTATGGCTTGTTGGTTGAGATAGGGCTATACAAAGTCACCCTCCTCACCCCTGGCTGGCCTTAAACCACAATCCTCCTGATCTCTGCCTTTTGAGTAGCCAGGCCATGAACCAACATTCTTGATGATAAATATACATTTCAAATTCACTATTCTATCTATAGTAGATCAAATTTATATGACTATCTAATTAAAACCAAGAATATCATTACAAACATTGGTGCATATCTTAAATTTAAAAGGCCACTGGTTGTCTCAGGCTAAACATACTCGCAATTATTAACAGCCAGTAACATCACTATCTCCATTTCTTGCTGCCATGCATTCACCATCTTTCAGTGGATGGTTCTAGGAGAGATTCACAAGTTCCCCTTAGTCTAGTTAGCTGGGCTGAAGGACAGCTGGTGCAGGGGCTAGAAGAGCTAAACACATGCTAAGCTCTACACCATTACTGGTATCTGGGGGCGTAGATTCAAGACGGGGGCACACTGGAGATTACAGACAAGATATTTCCCTCTTCATTTTACAACACTGCACAGATGCAGGGAACACAACTCATGTTCTACACACATGTGGTTAAAACTGTCAAGTCAAACTTTATAAGAAACAAAAAAAAAAACAACTTTGCACAGCTGGGCACCAGTAGCTTATACTTATAATGCCAGGTACTCAGGAGGCTGAGGTCTGAGGATCGTGGTTCAAAGCCAGCTTGGGCAGGAAAGTCCATGAGATTCTAATCTCTAATAAACTACTCAAAAAAGTCAGAACTGGCGTTGCAACTCAAGTGGTAGCGCACTAGTCCAGGCCCTGAGTTCAAGCCCCAGGACCAGGAATAAAACATGAACAGCTTTGTAAAAGTGGGTGCTGGTGGCTCACACTGGTAGTGCTAGCAATTCAGGAGGCTGAGATCTGAGGACTGCAGTTCAAAGCCAGCCTAGGCAATGGCCAGACCCCAAGGTCAAGTCAATGACAGAACAAAAAAAAACCCCACTAACTTTGTACAGAATTTCTTTCCTGCTAGGTTGAAGATGTATGTCACAATTTTCTATATCATTGCACTAAGTAAAATCCTTTCACCAGTCTTGGGCAATGCCACATATGAAATACCTGGTCCTTTCTGGCTAATGCCAAAGCCAGTCCTTCTGCCATTTTGGCTCTGTTAGCTTGGAATGTCTCATTCTGCTCTTGAAATTTCCGCATGGATGCTGTTAACAAAGAGGCTCTATTTGAGATATGGAAATATTTCAAAAATAGCATGACAAACAGCTCATGTGATTACTTTGCAAATGTCACCAACAAATAAGGCCAAGGGCACCTAAGTGAATTATGAAACTAGAAAAATCCTGATCCATCTCTATGTCCCAGAACCTTGTTTGTTTGTTAAGAGTCCTTGTTTTTGTTTTCAATAATAGAGAAATGTATATTCATAGGAAGATGCCAAAAGGTAACATTTTAAGTGATACAATGACAAACCATTTTAGGTAGATTACTAGAACATACTAGTGTGGTTGCTAAATGCCAACTACTACCCTTTTATCAGAATTGAAAACTAAACCAAAATTCAAAACAAAGAAAAAGCTGTTTGTAGTTTATTTCCCTTAAAAAATGCCTGTTTAATATATCAATAGTATAATAGTTTTGTATTTATTTATTTTTTGCCAGTCCTGAGGCTTAAAATCAGGACCTGGGCACTGTTCTTGAGCTTTCTCAAGGCTAGTGCTCTATCACTTGAGCCACAGCACCACTTCCAGTTTGTTTTGTTTTGTTTTTCTTTTTTCTGTGTATGTGGTATGAAAGAATCAAACTCAGGCCTTCATGCATGCTAGGCAAGACTCTACCACGAGGCCACACTCCAGGCCCATAGTTTTGTATTTCTAATAGCGTCTTTCTTGGAGAGTACCCAAAGGAATACATCTAACACAGATGTTCTATCGTTGGGGGAAGTGACAATGGAGCTTTGCCCTGGGTATTCCACATATTAGTAATGCAGCTATGATTACCAGCATTTCCTTGTCTAGACCAAATGGCCAGGCATCAGATTTCACTGAAACATCTAGGCAGCCAATAAGAGGTTCGGCTAGATGGAGACAGGATGAAACATGTGACGATCCCTCCCACAAAGCAACAGAAGCACAAGTTTCTACTTAAGAAATAGCAGACAAGTGACATATCAATCTCATGAAGAACATCATAAAGGTACAAGTTCTGACAACAGGCAAACTTAACAAAATACTACTGTTTTACTTAAAAGCTAAAGCCTGGAAAGATGGGGAGAGAAAAAGCAAGAAAAAATACGTACAATCCTGGTGTTTTTCTAATGCAATCTCAAGCTTCTCTTTTATCTTCTGTAAGTTTCGGACCTGTTCAGCATAGTCTTGGGTGAGGAGGATGACGCACATACCAGGAATGGACAAACATCAGGAAAGGAAGTTAATTACACAAAATAATGAATGAAAATGACGATGATTTTCTTAACTTGAAAACCAGTCCTGTTAAGGAAGCTAGGCAGATAGCTTCCCAAAACAATGAATGACATAGGCAAACAGGTATAGTACAAACTATTTATGGTATCAACAGTGAGAACAAACAGGCAGATTTGTTTAGCCTCTAGTAAGCCATTAGTCATTAGCAATGTCTTGCTATGAAAAACACATTATCACCTCGATATTTAGCAGGGTGCTTTTGTTTTAAATTTTTTTTTTGGTTTAGAGTTATTTTGCTTACAACTTTTGGTTAATAGGTGATAGGCCTCATCCAAATCTTTGAGAGACTCAAGATTTTTCTGCCAAGCCTAGCTTTGAATTTCACTCCTCAAATCTCAGTCTCCTGAGTGGTAGGATTATAGGCATAAGCCATCAGTGCCCAGGCTTAACACTTAGTTTTAAGTCTAAGTGTTTCCTTCCCCTTTTGGAATTACAGCAGGACGGATGAAGACAACTCACTAAAAGCTTACTTATAGCTCACCCAACTGATCAACAGTGGTTGAATCAACAGGTGTCACTTTAGCACAAAACTGCCATTTAGGAGAAGGTTCATAATTTTCTGGACAAGCCTGCAACCTTTCTACACAGGAACTGAGTTACCTGACCATATACCAAAGGTGAGTCAAAGAAGATAGCAGAACATAATGAAAAAGGAGACAGCAGTTCAAATCTGTCAGTCCAACTCTGTCAGTCCTTAGCTGGGAAATATTAGATAAAGTATTTCATATCTTTTTTTTTTTTTTTTGCCAGTCCTGGGGCTTGAACTCAGAGCCTGGGCACTGTTCTTGAGCTTTTGCAAGGCTAGCACTCTGCCACTTGACCCATAACACCACTCTTGGCTTTTTCTGTGTATGTGGTACAAACCCAGGGCTTCATGAATGCTAGGCAATCGCTCTACCACTAGGCCACAGTCCTGGCCTAGTATTTCATATCTTAAATGCTTGGTTTGCAGTATTCAATTACATGTAGCTACTATTGTTATTGCTGTAATTCATACTAAGCTGTAGGACAATATCCAGAGTGTTAAACTAGCTGATAAATGTCAGCTCTCTTACCCGTTCTAAGTCAAGGCCAACTATTCTTTCTCTGTCAAGGAAAATATATTCTACTTTATAACCATCTTACCAATATTATGTAAGATTTTTTTTAAGGGTCATAGGGCTCGAACTGACCCGGGACACTGTCCCTGAGCTCTTCAGCTCAAGTCTACCACACTACCCCGGGGCATGGATGCTTTCCCTGAGCTCTTCAGCTCAAGCTACTGCCCTACCCTTGAGTCAAGTCCCATTTCCCATTTTCTAGAGGTTAATTGAAGAGAGTCTCAGGTCCTTTTGTGCCTGGGCTGGCTCTGAACCTTGATCCTCAGATCTCAGCCTCCTGAGTAGCTAGGATTACAGGCGTGAGCCACTGCGCACCAGGCAAGATTTTTTTTTTTGCCAGTCCTGGGACTTGAACTCTGGGCCTAGGCACCGTCCCCGAGCTTCTTTTACTTAAGGCTAGCACTCTACCACTTGAGCTACAGTGCCATACTTTAGTTTTTTCTGTTTGTATGGTACTGAAGAATCGAATCCAGGGCTTCATGCATTCTAGGCAAGCACTCTACCACTAAGCCACATTCCTAGCCCATTAATATGAGATTTTTCACCTCTGTTTTTGATGCCATTTATGGTTATAAATGGCAAGACAGTAACAACTGAGAATAGGGCTATACTGAGGACAAATGACTGACTGATAATTGTGAACTAAGAACCTTTGATAGACATATGATGCAAGTACTTAATGCATAATATGGTAAATTTTGGTTGACATGTTTCATGTCAATAAAAATAGGCATAAGGCCATTGGACAAAAAGAGACAAGGAAACCATGGTCTACTTCACAAGATGAAGTCAAAATGTATCCTTGGTAGAAAACAGAACCAGAAGCAGCACTGTGGCTCAAGGGGTAGGGCGTAGCCTTGAGCTAAAGAGCTCAGGGATAATGCCCAGGCCAGAGTTCAAGTCCTATGACCCAAGAAAACAAAAAAAAACCCCAGGAGAACCCACATTCTCTCAGGAACATGTGTTATTCAGGCAAAGGATATAATGGGAACTGTATACAGAGATGTAACGAGAATCACAACTTCTACAGAACCAGAAGTTAGAGTAACATTGAAAAGTGGTCCCAAAGATCCAGGAACAATATTTGCACAGATGACATAAGCTAGAGTAGGTGATATCATGGCATCAGCCCCTCTCTTAGGCTGACAAATCCAGTATCTAGTCACTGCTTCCTACAGATATTACCTACCTCTTACCTCCTACCTCTAACTGAAAGTAAGCTATGTTAGTGGTAAAAATGGTCAAATCTATTCTACATGAACTTTTCTGAGAAAGGATTTTGTTATGTAATGACTGTGAACACACTACCTATGGCAGGTTAGCCTCCAACTAATGATCTTGAGTTCTGGGATTACTGTCATGAGCCACATGATTAATCTGTGTGTGTGTGTGTGTGTGTGTGTGTGTGTGCATGTATTTTTTTTTTTTGGTGCCAGTATTGGGATTTGAACTCAGAGCTTCAAGTTCTCTTAGTTTTTGCTCTCAAGGTATTCTACCACTTGAACAAGACCTCCAATTCCAACTTTTGGCAGGCCAGAAGTAAGAGTCTTGAGAAATTTGTGCCTGGGTTGACCTTGAACCATGATCCTCAGGTCTCAACCTCCTGAGGACTGTAAGTGTGAGCCATGGGTGCCTAGCTAAAACTACTTTTTAAAAAAATTTTGTATTGTGAAGTAATACACCTTCTATCTGGTGAATATAATGTAACCCTTCTATTATTTACATTAAAAAAATTTTGTAAACAGTCATGAGGCTTGATCTCTGGGCCTGAGTGCTGTCTCTGAGCGCTTCAGCTCAAGGCTACCGCCCTACCCCTGAGCCACAGCGCCACTTCTAGATTTTTTTTCTGGTGGTTAATTAGAGATAAGAGTCTCATGAACTTTAGTGTCCAGGCTGGCTTTGAACCTCGATCCTCAGATCTCAGCCTAAGTGAATAGGCAGGCTTAAAGATGTGAGCCACCGTGCTCCCCAAAACTACTCTTCTTTTTTTCCCCCAGTCCTGATTTGAACTCAGGGTCTGAATACTGTCCTTGGACTTGATCGAACCTAGAGCTCTACCACTTGAACCATGGCACCACTTCCAGCCTTTTTCTATGTATGTAGTCCCCAGGAATTGAACCTGGGTCTTTGTGCATGTTAAGCAAGCACTCTATCTCTAGGCCAAACTCCTGGCCCAAAAACTACTTTTCTTTTATAGGTTATAGGGCTTAGACTTAGGGCCTGGGCATTGTTTTGAGCAATTTTGCTCAAGGCTAGTACTCTACCAGTTTGAGTCAAAGCACCACTTTCATTTTTTTTGAATAGTTAATTGGAGATAAGAGTCTCTCTCATAGGTGATCCTCAGATCTCAGCTTCCTGAATAGTTAGAATTATAGGCATGAACCACTGGTGCCCAGCTGCCAACATATACTTTAATTATTTTTTGTGGGTCATGGGGTTGAACCCCGGGCCTGGGCGCTATTCCTGATCTCTTCAGCTCAAGGCTACTGTCCTATCCCTGGGCCTTGGCGTTGTCCCTGAGCTCTTCAGCTCAAGGCTATCACCCTACCCTGAAGCCTCAGCCCCACTTCTCATTTTCAAGTGGTTAATTGGAGATGAGTCACATGTTCTTTAGTGCCCAGGCTGTCTTTGAAGTATGTGATCCTCAGATCTCAGCCTCCTGAGTAGCTAGGATCACAGATTGTCTGCCTCCAACATATATTTTTAATGCCTTTTATATTCATTGCCAGAAATCTCAGGAGTAGGAAAAAAAAACCCCAAACAATGCAAATTCAGTTTTGATTGAGTAGATTAAAAAGGGACTCAGGGGGTATAGACTGATCCTTTCTAAGCTCAAAATGATATGTCAAAATAACTATAAAGTCAGACCGGGAGTTTGGCCTAGTGGTAGAGTGCTTGCCTAGCATGCACAAAGACCCGGGTTCGATTCCTCGGTACCACATACATAGAAAAAAGCCGGAAATGGTGCTGAGGCTCAAGTGGTAGAGCTCTAGCCTTGAGAAAGTCCGAGGACAGTGCTCAGGCCCAGAGCTCAAGCCCAGGACTGGCAAAAAAAACAAAACAAAACAAAACTATAAAGTAATCATATAAGGGTATCTGGGCAAGAGAGGTAGTAGGCAAGCCAAGTTTCTTGCTGTTTGCTACTTATGACTTTTTAGACATACCAGAAAGTCGGGCCTCTAATTTTCGTATCTGCTCATTTCTTCTCAAAAGCTGGGATGAAAGGTCTTCTCTGGAGCTGCTTCCATCAGAAGCCTGTTGAGATAGACAGAAAAGATCATACAGGTTTCCAGCAGTGTGAGACTATAGCACCAATCAGAAAGTGGTGATTCTTATTTCATGCTGGTTATACTTTTTTTTTTTAAATTAAAGTCAGCCTGGGCACAAAAAGACCTGAGACTCTTAACTCCAAATAACCTCTAGAAAACGGGAAATGGGGCTTAGCTCAAGCCCTGAGCTGAAGAGCACAGGGATAGCTTCCAAGCCGAGTCCAAGACCCTTGACCCACATCATGTTGGTTATACTTTTTATGTATTGTGATCACTGAAAGGTTTAACTGACTACAGATCCTCTTCCTAAAAGTGGAAGTGAAACTACCTCCTTTCATAATTTTTCTTTCCTTGCCAGTCCTAGAGCTTGAACTCAGGGCCTGGGCACTGTCCTTGGACACTTTTTTGATCAAAGTTAGTGTTCTGCCACTTGAGCTACAGCACCACTTCTGGTTTTTCTATATATGTGTTACCGAGGAATCGAAGCCAGGGCTTCACACATGCTAGGTGAGCATGCTACCACTAGGCTATGCTCCCGGCCCCACCATCTATAATGTTAACGAGAGGTGAGATGTTAAACACAATCATTTTGTGTGTAAGGGCTTGGAACAAACAGCAATAAATACATGCACCATGGTACTCATTACCTGACATATAAACTATAACCAGACATCTGTATATCACCTTTATAATAACAATAAAAAAAGATAAAACAAATGCTCTATGATCATATTAACACTAAGGATATGGTACAAAAAAGAAATCTTTCTCTTCCTCCCTTTCTCTTCCTTCTTTTTTATTTATTTAGCTCGTTATAATGTAAAGGTGATGTGCAGGGGGTTACAGTTATATGCCTGGTAGTAAGTATGTTTCTTTTTGAACAGTGTCATCTCTTCCCTCATTTTCTCTCAGGTTTTCTCTCCCGATCCCCACAAGTTGTTCATTTTCAACAGTGTCTAGTGAGTAGCACAGCTGCATTTATCTCACAGTTTCTGTGCTCTCACTTCATCTCCCTAAAACAGACAAACTTACATATAAGACAAGAGGTATGGAAATCAAAATCAGCAACTAAAAAGAAAAGCAAAATAAAACAAAACAAAAAATAAAATAATTAAAAAAACTCTTGTTTCCAGCTTTCGGAATTCATTTTTGATAAACATCATTTTGTATGATCATTTGCATGTAGCTACTGAGTCTTTGTGATCCTCTCCTAAGAATATCCTCCTTTGCTCTCACTCTGTG
Source organism: Megascapheus bottae (assembly GCF_031878675.1). Lineage (NCBI taxonomy): Eukaryota > Metazoa > Chordata > Mammalia > Rodentia > Geomyidae > Megascapheus > Megascapheus bottae. Next base: position 82,812,492 of record NC_143511.1, read on the forward strand.
AATGGTTAGAGTCCTGTTTAATATATCATGTCCAAGTGTAATTTTTTTTTTATTTTACAACCCTTTGCATTTACTTGTAGATTTATAGGCACATCTTAACTACCACAAATGAAGGAAAGCATGCAAGCTATGTTTCTTTGGGTCTCGTTTACTTTGTTTAATGTAATTTTTTCCAAGATTTTCCATTTCTTTACAAATGGTGCAATATCATTCTTTCAGGAGGAAGCATATAATTCCATTGTGTATATACACCACATTTTCCTTTCTTTTAAATTCTTCCTGGTGAAACTGGGGATTGAATTCATGGCCTTTTGCTGGTTAAGCAGGTATTCTAACATTTGAGCCTATTTCATTTTGCTTTAGTTATTTTTCAGATGGAGTCTCATGTATTTTGCCTAGGGCTTGCCTCAGATCACACTCCTTACATACAGCTGAGACCACAAATACTCATTACCATGTCCAAGCTAGACTGAGATGGTCTGTATTAACTGATGGACTTAAAACACAAGCCTCCCCATTTCCATTTTCTGAGTAACAGAAATTACAGACATGAGTCACATGCCCGGCTTCACTTGACCCTGGTCAAACTCCTGGGAAAATGTGAAAGGGTTTTCCATAAGGGATCAAAGGTTTGTTTATGTCTAAAAATCTAGGCTGGTGTTGATAAAAGCTTTACTACCCTTACTATAAAACAAAGGGATGCCAATCTAAGTCTCAAAAAATATACCACACTGTGACAGAAAACATGCATTCACTAACATTCTCTCCCACCTCTCTCTCTCTCTCTCTCTCTTGCTCTCGCTCTCGCTCTTTCATGCTCATACCTGGGTTTTTGGCTTTGTGGTGGTTAACTAGAGATAAAACTCTCATCGACTCTTATTTGCTTGGACTGGCTTCAAATGATCTTTAGATCTCAGCCTCCCAAGTAGCTAGACTTACATGTATGAGCCACTGATGCCTTGCATAACTCAATATATTAGCAAAACATTCCTTTTTTTTTTTTTTGCCAGACCTGGAGCTTGAACTCAGTGCCTGGGCATTGTCCTTGTGCTTTCTTAGGCTAGCACTTTACCACTTGAGCCACATAGCACCATTTCCAGCTTTTTCTGTGTATGTGATACCAAAGAATAGAACCTAGGGCTTTGTGTGTGCTAGGCAAACACTCTACCATTAGGCTACACTCCCAATATGACATTCATTAAAAAAAATCTGATTATGCTCAAGTTTATGAGCACTAAACATTGGTAAGCAATAGGTGCATTAAAAAAATAATTTTAGGGCCAGGAATTTAGCCTAGTGGTAGAGTGCTAGTATGCGCAAAGACCCAGGTTCCATTCCTTGGTAGCACATACACAGAAAAAAAGCCTGAAGTGGTACTAAGGCTCAAGTGGTAGAGCTCGGGCCTTGAGAAAGTCCAAGCACAGTGCTCAGGCCCTGAGCTCAAGCCCTGGATTGGCAGAGCTCTAGTTTTGAGCAAAAAAACTTAAGGACAAGGGCTTAAGCACACGTACACATGCACACACACACCAAAATAAGCAAAAGAACAACTACAACAACAAACCCTACGAGAATTATAAATGAAACACACTCTGGTTTCCTGGAGAAGACAGGACAGCTAATTGGGAAGCAACATGTGAGTGGCTTTGGCAACACTGATACATTCCATTTCTTTGTTTATACAATAGGTTTACTTTACACTTTATACATACAATACAATTAATACTTGTTCTTCAGTGCTGAGGACTAAACTTGTTCTACACTTTATATATGCATTATATATGTATATATTCTTTTATATCTACCATCTATCATCATATATATCTATATCTATATCTATATCTATCTATCTATCTATCTATCTATCTATCTATCTATCTATCTATCTATCTATCATTACAAGCCATTACGGGTGTGGTGGCTCATGCCTGGCCTAGTTACTCAGGAGGCTGAGGTCTGAGGATTGTGGTTCAAAGCCACCTGGGCATAAAGTCCATGAGACTCTTATCTCCAATTAACCACCAGAAAAAAAACAAACAAACTGGAAGTGGCACCATGGTTCAAGGGGTAGGGCAGTAGCCTTGAGCTGAAGAATTCAGAGAAAGTGCCAAGGCCCAGAGTTCAAGTCCCACAATGGAAAAAAAAAAAAAACAACACCATTACAAATCACTTTAAAAAATCATCTGACTTATAAGGACCCCATAGGATTCCAAAGACATATTTTAATCCTCAAGAAGGACACTTCCCTAATGCAGCAGAGTCTGTGGTGTTTTGCAGTCTTACCAATAAAAAAGGCACTTTACAACTAAGGTGATATGAAGTCATAGTGCCACCTTTCCATCAACTTTTCTAATAATAGAGTGTACTGTGGCTAACTCCAGACTTTCTTTCACAGACCTTGTTAAGCAACAATGACTTAAAGTCTATGTTCCTGCAAGGATAACAAGCCCAGGCATTTCAATAAATTGAAATGTAAACATGACAAAAGCTATATGGAAGGATGGTGCTGGGAGTTTGGCCAAGTGGTAAGAGTGCTTGCCTAGTATGCACAAAGACCCTTGATTCCTTGGTACCACATACATAAGAAAAGCCAGAAGTGGTGCTGTGGCTCAAGTGGTAGAGCATTAGCCTTGAGGAAAGCCCAGGGACAGCGCTCAAGTCCTGAGTTCAGTCCCAGGACTAGCAAAAAAAAAAAAAAAAAAACTATATAGAAGGAAAAAAAAGTGTGAGAACAATGTTCAGAATGTGGAATAGAAAAATATGCCAATAAAATGACTCCTCAAAGTGAAGAATCAGATTTGCATGATTTTGTACAGATATAAACTACAAAGGTAAGAAATAATCATTCAATTTCACAACACTTATTAGGAGTCCCTGATTTTTATTATTATTATTATTATTATTATTATTATTATTATTATTATTATTTGGTCCATTCTGGGGCTTGAACTTAGGGTCTGAGTGCTGTCCCTGAGCCTCTCTGTGCTCAAGGCTAGTGTTCTACCACTGAGCCACAGTGCCACTTCCAGCTTTTTACTGAGTAGTTTATTGAAGATAAGAGTCTCATGAACTTTTCTGTCCAGGCTGGCTTCAAACTGCAATCCTAAGACTTCAGCCTTCTAGGATTACAGGCATAAGCCACCAGCACCAGGCTTTCCCAGAGCATTTTTTTTTTTTTGCTAGCATTCTATATGTAACCATAATTCTACCTTTCATTTTCTGGCAGTTAAGTAGAGTTAAAGAGTCTCACCAATTTTTCTGCCCAGGTTAGCTTTGAACTGTGATTCTTTAGATATCAGCATCTTGAGTAGTTGAGGTTACAAGTATGAACCACCAAGCACCTAGCCCTACATATAACTTATACCATGAAATATTTAAATAAAATACTTACAAAGTCATCTCCGGAGTCAGCTCCCATAGAGGCTACAGATTCCTTGCTTACAGAGCGTGGTATCCGAGTAGCACCTCCTGGCCTTTGGGCTACAGCAGTTTCTTCAGCAATTTTCTTCTTTAGTTTTGCAAACATTTTTGATGTGTGGCTATACTACACCAAGGAACTAGGACAGTAGATCTCAGTGACTGGATTCAGACACAGGTGCTTAAAAAGTTCCACACGTCCACGCTAGCTGCATTCCCACTTATATATGGACCAAAGGCTTATGGAACACAGTATCTATAAATCAGATGAGAAGATAGCTCTAAGTTACACATTGGAAAGATTACACTCTTGTTAAGCTTCAGGTTTCAAAAGTAAGTTTCATAACTTTAATATACATATAATAGGATACAATTATTAAAGATATAAAAAGCTCCAAGGTGTTTCAGATAGAAATTCAGTCCTAAAGAGGTGAGGCGAACTGCCAAAGACGGGCAAAGTGGCAGGGCTGGCATTTGAACACAGAATGTTCTGATTCATGGGTTTCAACCTTGTTTTCTTTTTATTCTCCCATGTTGGCTATGGCATGTGAAACATTCAATAAAATTGCTCAGGTTAATATCAAATAATCATGACTTCATGCTTGTTAAGTTCTTTCAGTAGATTTAAACAGAGCCATAGATGTTCTGTCTTTCTAAATCAAAGGCACAAACATATGTAAGAAACAATATACTAATATACTAATATTCTAGAATAACTCCATTTGCAATCAGCTGTTTCTTAGGGTGAGAAAAGTCCTAATCTTGAAAAAAGTAGGCAGTGGGGCCAGGAGTGTGGCCTAGTGGTAGAGTGCTTGCCTAGCAAGCATGAAGCCTTGGATTCAATTCCTCAGTACCATGTATCCAGAAAAAAGCTGGTAGTGGTGCTGTGGCTCAAGTGGGAGAATGCTACCCTTGAGCACAAAGTGTCCAAGGACAGTGCCCAGGCTCTGAGTTCAAGCCCCAGGACAAACCACCCCCCCAAAAAAAAAAGAGAGAAGGAAAGGAAAGGAAAACGTATGCAAATCAGATAACTACATTACCTTATAACCTAAATTATAATATATCCTTTTAACCTTTTAAGAGCTTTGTGGCTCTTTTCCTTTGCATTTGATACAATCACTATCTGAATTTCCTATGCAAATATTTTACACGATAATCAGGACAACTGATACCCTCCTTGGTATACAAAGCACTATCATTGTGGTTTCAATTTTAACTTTCTATGTTTTGTGGAGAGTACCCAAGTTCTACTTTAAGGTCCACAGATGACATCTTGGTCTGTAAAAATTCTCAAAAATGTTACTTTCAGCACCTACAAAGTATTCACTCACCTGGATTATCTACTAGGTTTCCAACAGCTGGAGGTCAAAGCATTATGTTCTGAATAAAGACAAAGATAAAAATGGATTGGATGTGATATTCCAGGGCCAAAATCAAAATGTTGAGTGGGGATGGGCGAAATGGAGGAAGAGAAAAAAGTATTAAGTAGAGGAAGGAAATCTGTCACTAGGACAACCCTCAAGTGGGATACCCTCCTTTCCCTTCCTTGGCCTCTGAAATTTGTCATTTACGAGCTTCATTCACAGGCACAAGAGAAGGGAAGGTCTCTTTGGAAAACCAAACAAGCTGAATGAGATTAAAAGTTTCCGAGGGCTGGTGCTGATTTCTCAGCTGGTTCTGACAATGTTTACCTGGGCCAGACCCAGGTCTGGCGGGTCGCAGAGCCTTGACCAGGACTAACCTAGTTGCTGAGGGGACGGGAGTGAGGGGGGGAGAAGGTGGCCAAAGTTGAGCAAAAGACCGACGCCTAACGTCTAGGGGTGCGGCCACCATACAGCTGGGGTTCCCACCCCTGCGGGGCCCCCTCTAGCCACGCCCTTACTTGGACAGTCAAAGACGGGAGGTACCCGGCATCTCTCCTGCTTGACAGTAGGGAAACAGCCTCGGGAGGGGTGACTTGGCCAAGGTCGCGCAGGAAGGAGCTCCAGACCCCAGGCTTCAGGCTCCCGGGCCGGGGCGGCCCACTTCCGCCCCAACCCGGGCCTTTCGGCACCCCGGGACGGCCCCCCGCCTTGGGTCTAGGCTAAGCCCGACCGGGCCGCTTCGGGGACAGACCCAGGCCGCCAGGAGCAGCGGGCGGGGGAGGGGTGGTTCCTCGCGTCCCGGAACCTCGACTCGCGCACCTGCCGGCTGAGCCCCGCCTCCAGGACCCCTAGTCAGCGCTGGTCAACGTCACCCGCCCCGCCGCAGGCCGGTGAACCAAACAGCGACCCGGAACTACTTTTCCTCGGCGCGCCGGAAGTGGCCGCGTGCAGGGCTGGGACTTGCGCGCATGCGCTCTGAAGTGCGCCCGCTGGGCTCTGGGCGACCGTCGGGCGGGAGCGACGGCCGGGCGCGGGTTCGGCTCAGGTTGGCTCTGCGCCGCTGCTGCCCAAAGACCCCCGGGGCGCCCAGGACCCAACACTGGCTCGTAGCTCGACGCGGTCGATCGGCGGTTTAACCCGAGCGTCTGTCCTGCGGCTCACCTGCATCACGGCTGCCCGGACGAAGCAGCCTCACCCGGTGGTGGCACGCCCCGTCCACCCGCCGCCCGCCTCCTCAGAACAGCTGGACTAGGCTCAAAGAAACCACGACAGGATCGGCCGATCAAACAACCAACCAAACTAACAAAACAACCGGGACTCGGAAATCTGTACATCAGAGCAAGTACGAATCCACAACTCCAAGGCAGGTGAAAATATCTGAGATGTCATCTGGAAGGTTAGCTATTAAGCAATTGGTAACAGCAGCCAAAACATTAAGCAAATAATGTTTATTTTTATATCGATGATACACTTAATATACACGTGGATTCAAGATACAAAATTCATTTACAAGAGTTCACACCTGATGAATGTAGTCACATTCCTAAAGAACATTTATCAATGCAAAATTTTCTTTATTACACTGACAACAAAAAGCAAGTATTCTGTAATCGTGTTTAATAAACATCAAAACAATGTTTAAATCCCCATCCTCTAATATTTAAGTGCCCTCAAGGTGATAGGCACTGTGTAACAGGAAAAATATTGAATGCCTATGGATCTGCTCTGCAGAATCACAGTGTTTACTCTGAAATTCATTTAGTGAAGGTAGTGAAAAGTTTGCTGTCTTTTATGACAAATCACGTACACAGGAGCCAAACGTGATGAACTCGAGAAAATAAAGTAGCATGAAATTTCCAACCTCTAAAATCTATGAAATATCATCTTTAACAGACAAAGCTGAAAAAAAGCTTCTGGAAGGGGGCAGGGAAACAAAACAACGAACGTCCTTGTTTAAGAGAATGTATAGCTTATGCAATTTAGAAACACTGAAAGACAAGATTTACACATCACCACAAATGTTCAAGTCAAATGATATTGATAATGTAATTTTCCCTTAGTTGTAGGTTGTAAATATCCCCTTCAAAGTTTATTCTACTGGTATTACACATAAAAACGAATAAATCCAAACAATTTGCTGTCTAACAGAGCTGAGTTGAGAGATCTTGTTCTAAAGTATTAACTCACAATACTCATAAATTTTAATACAAATGAGCAACAAGGCTGTGTCTCAAGGATTACAAGGGATCTGTGAAATAGCTAGATAGGCAACCAAATAGTTTCATTATTTGCAGGACAGATTAGCAGCACTTGGATAAGGATTGTTACATGAAAATTATTGTGCTTCAGTCTCTTGAGGAGAGCTAATATAACTCTATAGTCCCTATAGTGTTATAGTTCTAGAACATTTCAGTTACAGACAAGCACAATTTTTACAAAAGTATTTCATACCACTAGAAAAATCAAGTAATTATATCCTCCAAACGCAATTTCTGCTATGATTTCAACAAGTGCATTTCTGCCTAATACTCATAATGCGGACGACAGATTCACTATAATTTTCAGGAAAAAATAAAGACCAACTTTTTACATAATTCCTACTTGATTAAATTAAGCCTTACTGATATTCTGAGTAAAGAAAGAGGATACCAACAGTATGTTGGCTATTGTTGAGAAAATGGCCTAAAACTACAATAGTCTTCAGAGCAAAGTAAGAAATGACCTCTACTACTTCACTGGACTGAATGATTAATGCAAACACTATTTATAGGGGTGCCAACACAATGAACAAAATCCTTCACTGATGACCTCTGCCATGAAACTGTCAGGACATATCTGCATTTCCCATGATCTAACTGAGACCTTTCTACTACACCTGGAAGAATCCTGGAAAATATAGGACTTCTTAGTTTAAACTGCAAAGTTTGCTAAAAAAAAAAAAAAATTGGAAAATCAATGTGGCAAAAGGAATGTTGTAAATTGGATAATATTAAGACACAAAAAAGTTCTAAATTATCAAAATACTAAAGGCAATTTAATGATGACATAATAAACAAGACAAACTATTCTTCAGAAAATAAAATACTGTGTTACAAAAGTAATAGTTTTCTGAAGATTTTTTAATACATCACAATAGCTTTAATTTAGTGGGAAAAATCAGTGGAATACAAAGGAGGGTGAGCATAAGATTTGGAAAAAATGCAGTGGTGTATGGTTTGGAAATATTTACTTGGGGATTATACTGGTTCACATTTTATAGTGATTTAGTCATACTGATTTGATGTTTAGAAAATTTATGATTTAAATTAGGTTTACAAATCTTTTTTTTTTTTTTTTTTGGCCAGTCTTGGAGCTTGAACTCAGGGCCTGAGCTGTGTCCTTGGGCTTTCTCAAGGTAGAGCTCTACCACGTGAGCCACAGCATCATTTCCACTTTTTTCTATGTATGTGGTACTGAGGAATCGAACCCAGGTCTTCATGAATGCTAGGCAAGCACTCTACCACTCAGCCAAACTCCTGGCCCAGCTTTACAAATCTTAATTTGAGTCAAGGACAAGTGGACAGTCATAACTTTCAAATGAGAAAAATGTATTAGACAAACTTAAACACCTTTCACTGCAGACTTATAAGAAGGCTACCCAAAGTTCTTTAACTCAGTCCATGAATTTTCACTCCATAGGTTTATGAGAAAAGTGTGAAACCTAAAATTATCAATATATCCATAAACAATATTACATCTAAAAAGATGATTGTCTTAGGCTATAGATTGGAATTGTCCACTAAAATGGGAAAAAAAAGTTCCCAATTTGTAGTCTGTTATGTGACCAAATTCAGGCTGGATTATAGGAAACTGTGTATGTAATGTACTTCAAAATATTATGAAACTTGAAACTACAATTCAAATATGTTTTTAAAAATAAATTATACTTTTCAAGAGTAGTGTGATAACTAAAATTATTTGACAAAGAAATGGTTAAAATGTCTTAAAATTAAGAAAGGGTGCTTCAGTTAGTGATTAAGTGACAATGTTACATAAAAACAGAATTCTTTTCAAAAGTCAATATTACACAAAAAGAATAAGTGGAAAAATACTAATTTTAGCTTAAGAAAACATTCCTATTTACAGAAGTCCAAAGAAAATACTATGGCACCAACAGATGAGTTATCTTCTATACATTTATCTTACCTAGTCAAGTGCAAACTCTTACCCTCTAATACCCTCCCTATTACTCCATTCACAGGCCAATTACTTTCCTGTGAAACAGGGCAGGTTTAAATAATTGCAACTTGAGGAAGGTGAATCATCTTTTGTGTTTGGTTATCTTGTCTAAGAAAATGGTCCCAGTATCCTGGAAGGTCTGGGAGTCACAGCACAAATGGTGTCAAGTATCAGAGTGTAAGAGAATGAAGGGAAAGGACGTGCTTTTCACAGCAATCCCTAACACACTGAACAGCACGGCTACAGCTCTCCAACTGTGCGATCAGAGGTCACAGCCACAGTGTCAGTCTTATCTGCTGTACCTTTGAGACATAAACTGACTATGCAAGCTAGCCCTGCACTTGGATTTCTCCTGTTTTAACCTCCTGAGGGCTGAGATTGCAGGTGTGTACCATTGTACATGGCTTCATAGTTGCTGCTATTCTCTCAAATGAATGCTCACATTAAGCTGAGTCAGTTCCATGAATAAAAGTATGGTATGTCTTTTGTTGAGTAGCAACTGCAAATATAGGATTTGGTTGCAGAAAGAACAAAACATCAGACCCTATGTACTAATTCAATGACTTCTCAGAAATAATATAATATTACATTGGAGAATTTATCCAGGTAAAAGCTGTAAATGATTTTATTTTAAATTTAATGCTACAATTTAAAAGTGTTAAGAACAGTTATCTGTTCTATTAAAAAATACCATAGTAGGTAAATGTAATATTTTGGGGGATGGTCAATGCAATCCGGAACTAATTGCTCTTTTCAGGTGATTTACTATTGGATAAGTTAGGTTTAATCTTCTGAACAAGAGGGTAAAAAGCTGCTGTGCAGTTTATACTTTATCATGATAAAATAACTTCTACTTCATTTCTGCAGTGAGTATACTGAAGTGTCTATTAAACATCTCTTTGACTCATGTAAATAACCATACCATCTGAACACAGAGGTAACTCAATGTTGATACTCTGCAATATCCCACAGATTCATAAATGGGCACAGTATTTTCTGTATCCACTCCAACTCTATCATCCCAAATTTTTCTACCATGTGGGGAATAGTTAAAACATGAATGCATATGGGAATATATATGGTCAGACTGCAGAACACAAATGGTCTCACAGAGACTCCAAAGTACAATAAAAGGTATTGGATTTACTGGAAGCTTTTTCTCCAACGAGCACACTCATTCATATGCAATTCCAGAAAAAAAAAATCTAGAGTTAGTGCCAAGACAGGGCTAACTTACCATGGCTGCTCCAAGCATACTGATGGACAGCCTCGGCTCCTCATTAAGTTCCATTCTACCTAGATTACATCTTCTTCATTAATGCCTTTTTTTTTTTCTGCCTCACAGAGACACAGGTAAAACAAGGCATACTGATGAAAAAAAAGTTCCAAAATTTATAGTCAGGCATTAAAACAAGTAGGAACTATTTTTCCCCTACTTAAAGAACATTATTTTCCTATTTAAAAATGTGATTGAAATGATTTTTCCCCAAATCCCTTGAGTACTGATATAAATGATGCACTACTCAGTAATAATATTCAAATATGGGTCAAGAAAACAAAGCACAAACACAGCTGAAGAATCTGCTGGTGTCTCAGTTTCACATATTTAGGTTTTTCAGGTTCCTATAAGTTATCATTCAATTTACATGGAAGTTTGCAGGTGGTTTTTACAGCAAAGAATGTCCAGCTTCTCATTAAGATCTTTATGTCCTAATTTTAACTGCAAATGAGCACATTTTATCCCAACACACGCCCCTCAAAACAGAGGCCGATGGATGAGATCCAGCCACAACCTATCTAAAGCAGCACGAACGATGCCACTAGGATGTCCTCACAGAACTTAAATAAATTCAGCCCACACAGGGATGGGTATATCATATACACATACTACCTCATTTGCATACCAAGATATTTACAAGTATGTATACATATATACAAAAAGTATGCACAGATTGCATTGAGCATCACAAAAATATATACATGCCATTAAAAATAAGAATTCTAAATAAATAAGGTAAATAAAAAAGAGCCCTCAATGTAAATATTATTGTTCAAATAAGCACAAAGCAACAGAACACAAAAACACCCAAAATATCACCAGGGGACTCAAGGCATTCATACTCAAATCTTTTACTCACATATTGGTGGGCAGATGATTTTGAACTATTGGCAGGAGCCAAATTACAAACCTTGGCACTTCACTGTTCTTCTAGCCAGAATGTTCCCTGGTTATCAGACAGATTCTAAGTCTCATGAACAATTAAGTTCAAGATTTTTCAAATGAGTTGAAACTACCTCTCCAAGATAGAACGTTACTAAGTCACAGAGGTCAGAGATGAAACTCAGAAAAGGATGCCAGAGAAAGCTCCCAAATTGAGATATACACATAGAATCTGATTTGTCACTTTCCCCTTTATCTCAATTAAATACAGCACAACTGCCAACTAATGTTTCAGGGAATTCTACTGCAAGCAAACAGGCAGTAGTCCCAGGTCAGAAGAGGGTGTGGATGAGACCCAGACCCTTTATCAGGAAACAGCAAACACAAATGGATCATTCTTTGTTTCTATAATGACCAAATGTTCCAACTTGTTTAAAAATATGAAGGGCACAATAAATCCTCTGCTTTGAGAGGTTCAGAGAGCACCACTTTCTAGAAGGAAAACACACATACAAAGAATATATCCTGATTAAAGTCAGGGGACAAAATCTGACGTAGAATTAACAAACACACCTGGTAGGAGAGAGTCACTGGTTTCAATATTTGACACACCAAGAAAAATAAAGCAACTTTTATGTCAACATAGAAATTTCTAATAATTTCTTTCTTATACAAAACAGTGGAGCCGCTAGAGAAACAGGGCTGAGATTAGGAGATCTGAGTTTTAGTTCTAGCTGTCAGGGTGGATAATTAAATAGCCGTTTTTTTTTTGTTTGTTTGTTTTTGCCAGTTCTGGTCTTGGGCTCAGGGCCTGGGCACTGTCTTGGGCTTTTTCCCTCAAGGCTAGCTCTCTACCATTTGAGCCACAGCACCACTTCTGGCTTTTTTCTATTTGTGTGGTACCGAGGAATTGAACCCGGGTCTTCATGCATGCCAGGCCAAATTCCCAGCCCTCACATAACTTTCTGAATCCAGCTTTCTCTTTTGTAAAAGAGGAAATATGGTTGATTTACCAACTTCAGAAACAAGTGAAGGCAGAAAATTCCATTGTGCTTCATTGTATGTGTGTGTGTGTGTGTGTGTGTGTGTGTGTGTGTGTGTGTGTGTGTGTGTGTGTGTGTGTGTGTGTGCGCGCGCATGACTGACCTCTTGCAATCTTATGCTTTCTAAATTGTTAACTATGGTTCTTAAGAGACCAGAGACTATATCAGAATCTCCAGGAAGAATTTGTGCAATCTGAAAACAAAAGATTTTGTTTTCTATTGCTTTGGTAGTCTTATTACTAATATTTAAATATTTATGAATTCTGAAATGAAATAAGCAAAGGCCAAATTAAAAAATATTTATAAGGAGGGATGGTAAAAGCAATTTAAACACAAAATTCTTGCCTCAGTTCCACTGAGCCATTGGGTGACTGTTCTTTTTACATACCACTCCCTTGATTAACATATGAAAATGTAGAGGCTGGGTAAAAGCACACAGAATTATTCAATTCTGTGCACCTAAATTTTTCCTAACAAAATGTAAGAAAACTGTTTTCTGCCCACCCACCCCCCTTTGCCAAATGTCACCTTCTTATCCATGCTACCTTCTGACTTTCATCACTATTTTTGGTGCTGGTTCTGGGGTTTTAACTCAGATTTTGTGCTCCAGGCTAGCACTACTACTTGAACTACAGCTCTACTTCTGGCTTTTTTAGTAGTTAACTGGAGATAAGAGTCTCCAGAGCCTTCCTGCCCAGGCTGGCTTTGAACTGCAATACTGTGATCCTAAGTACCTTGGCTTATAGTCCTACGCCACCAATGCCCAGATTGTGGGTTTTGTTTTTGTCAGTCCTGGGGCTTTGAACTCAGGCCTGGGCACTGTCCTTGCACTTTCTCAAGAATAGCATGCTACCACTTGACCCACAGCACCATTTCTGGCCTTTTCTGTGTGTGAGGTACAGAGGAATCAAACCCAGGTCTTTGTGCATGCTAGGTAAGCACTCACCACTAGGCCACACTGCTTGTTATTTTTATTTTATATCATTCTATTTCATTTTGGTGAGCTGTACACTAAGATAGGTGCTCTACCACTTGAATCATGCTCCTAACCTTCTATACATTGTTCTTTTTTTAAAAGAAATATTTTACCTTCCAAATGTGCTGTTTTCTCCATCATATTCATCATTGTCTAACACATCTTACATTTACTGCCTGATTCCTCTACCAAGACATTAGCTTCATGAAGACAAGACTATTTCCTTTGAGCTGGGAGCTGGTGGCTTATGCCGGTAATCCTAACTACTCAGAAGGCTGAGCTCTGAGGATTGAGGTTCCAAGCCAGCCTGGGCACAAAAGTATGTGAGACTCTCGTCTCCAATTAACTACCAGAAAACTGGGAAAAAAGAAAATTTTCTTTGCATTTTTTTCCTTTATTCGAGACAGGATATTGTTATGTAACTCAAGCTGGCCTCAAACTTGCATCTCTTCTGATTTTACCTATTTAGTGCTGCAATTATAGGTTACATGCACCATCATCTCCTGTCTAAGCCAAGCATTCTGTGTGTGTGTGTGTGTGTGTGTGTGTGTGTGTGTGTGTGTGTGTGCAGTGCTGCAGTCTGAAGCCAGAGCTGTGCACATGCTGGGAAAGCACTCTACTACAGAGCCATCCACAGAACCCAGAACTTTGATTGCTTCACCAGTGAGTCAAAGCAGCCATGGAAATCAGTGGCTGTGGGTAGGACTGGGGATTGAATTTGGGTCTCATACTTGCGAGGCAGGTGTTTTATCACTTGAGCAATATGCCTCTAACCCTACCTTTTGCTGGATATTCTGAATCTAGTTTTTTTTGTTTGTTTTGCCCAAGCTGGTCTTTAACATTGATCCTCCAGATCTCAGACTCTTAAGTAGCTAGGATTAGTGGTGTGAATTACTACTTACCTATTTGCAAGTCTAGAGCACTTTCAAACAGTTATGCTCACTTTGAAGATTCAAGATCATTTCAGTTCATTTAGTTTTTGAAACGATATAGTCCAGTTTCATCTGGAACTCACAATCCTGCCTCATCTCTGAGTGCAAGAGTTATGGACATCTATTACTTTCCTTACTAAACAGTTGTCTGGCTCTTTTGGGGTTTTATTTTTATTACAAGTTTTCATCATTACAAATATGTCTTTCTTAGGAATCACTATGGGACTTTAGATTACGGCATGGTTCCCTGAGGTGAGAGGTGTATAATCCTTTACTTTTTTTTTTTTGGCCAGTCTTGGGGCTTGAATCCAGGATTTGGGCACTGTCCTTGGGCATTCTCAAGACTAGTGCTCTACCACTTAAGCCACAGCACCACTTCTGGCCTTTTCTGTGTATGTGATACAAAGGAATCCAACCTACAGCTTCATGCATGCTAGGTGAACACTCTACCATACCACTAGGCCATACTCCTAGAAGTAGAATTTTTTACTGGTAGTTAAACTTCTAAAGTAGAATGAAGGGCTAGGAATGTGGCTTTCTGGTATAGCTTTTGCCTAGGAGGAACACGGCCCTGGGCTCTAGTCTGTAGAGTATAGTCTCTCTCTCTCTGAGCTAGTCTCTAAAAAAGCTAAGTGGGACTTGATAATTTTCTCCAACAGATGATCTATAAACATGATCTAGAAAAATATGTTACCTAGAGTAAAAACAGACATGAGTTTTTCTGGTAATGGACAAATCAGAATTTCAGGAACTAAATATCCGCACTGTAGAATGAGAATTGGAAATGATGTTGGATCAAGCACTGCTCTTTGCATGGGAGAGGGCTGAAAAGCAAGACACATGAAGCCATTTGTCACAGGACATCCTTCTAGTTACTAAGAAAGCCAGAAATAAAACTCACATCTCCAGGTTCTCAGACCAGTGCTCCTTTTGTGTAGCAGGTAAAGATGAAAGTCAGGAAGATACACATTATTTGAACATCAGAGGAGAGGAAAAAAAATGTGGGGAAGAGAGGAGTATAACAGGCACAGAACCTTGAGACAAGGGGAACAAGAGGCCAGATAATTAAAGACAGTCTCCTGCTGAAGTTCAGGTGAGTGCTGTTAGGAAAAGAAAACTGGGAAATTTATTAAGATACTGGGGGAAAAAATGAGTGGGGAAAGAAGAAATCTATTTGCAAATAAGAAGTAATTCACTAGCAAAAGAAAGCTTATCCCAGAGTGACTTTCCCAGGTTTTAGAAACACTGTTTGAAAGAAATAAACAAAAATAAAGTACGTTTTAAAATGGAAATGAAACACAAAAGGTCTTTAAACCCATGAACAATTATTTGATTTTAGATGAAAAAGCAGCCAAATTGGAACAGGTTATGGCATACTTAATACCAAAACAATTCTCTAGGTCAGAAATGACAACCAAGTGTAACATCTTACAGTAAAATTTCCAAGGGACGAAGGAAAGAGACTTCAAAGTAATCACTTCATTTGCCCTGGTATAGCCAAGGGTAAGCTGCAAGTCTATACAAAGATTAGGTAATAGGCCTTTTGATTAATAAGCTTCTAAACTTGAAAGTTTTACATCAAGTGATGAAGAGATCACTATTTATATCTAGTGCAATGATGAAGGGAAGTGAAGCACAAACATCTTCATATTACACAGAGCCCTAAATAAAACAATAACACTTGTACATGAATATAAACTACCATGGAAGTTTTTATCAAATCATATCCCTAAACTGTGAATGAAAAAAAAATCAACATACATTTTACCTTCATAACACCAAGATACCTTCAACTGACAGTAGGAATATCTGATTTTAAAGTCTGAAGAAACTTGAACTAGTCTAAACATCAGAAACTGTACTGTACACTGACTTCAATCTCGAATGATCTCAGAAACTCAAGCATGTAAGGAAAATTCCCATTGGAGACACTATTAGGAAGCCAACCACTGTTTTGTTTTTTGACTGAAATATTTGTTATTGCCTATTTCATTTCCAACACTCAAAACTATGCAAATGTCATGTAACAGAAGACTCACACATTCCAAGTATTCATAATCACCTCAAGTCCTAATTAAAGATTTAGTTTTATTTATTTATTTTTTTTGCCAGTCCTGGGCTTGAGCTCAGGGCCTTAGCATTGTCCTTGGACTTTCTCAAGGCTTTGAGTTCTACCACTTGAGCTACAGCACCACTTCTGGCTTTTTCTATGTATGTGGAACCAAGGAATCGAACCTGGGTCTTTGTGCATGCTAGGCAAGCACTCTACCACTAGGCCAAACTCCCAGCCCAAAGATTTAGTATTCTGAGGCAAATCAACTCAAGGTTTCTGAATTATTGACATAATTATTAAAAGGAATTCAATGATTTCAAGAACTGTTACCACGCTTCAGAGAATCACACATTTTTCCTACTAATGCAGATTGAAAAGCAATACCAGGGAAGGATATTGTTCTTGAGTTTCAGTAGTTCATGCTAGACAATTTCATTTGCGTGTTCTCTAAATCCAGTCATAAAAGGTCCAAGGGTAAAAGTGTGGAATTTTCCTCATTATGAAAAACAAACAACTTGCTCTTCTCAGGGTGAAAATCCTATAGGATTGGATGTTGCAAGTAAGTATGCAGATGTCAAAACCAAAAAAAAAAAAGAAAAAAAATTAAAAGTCCAAGATTGACACTTTAAAAGACCTGAAAGACTGCATTTAAAAAGTGATCCTAAAAGTTTGAACTTGTTTTCTCAGTTTGTGGTCCTAAAATTAAAAAATAAAAACTAAGTTACACACTGTGTGTCTGTCATCACATTAGAAAACTGCACCATTTAAAATCTGTGGAGAATGAAAACGGTTTCAACAGGAGTGTTATGGTTCTAATAGTCATCGATGGTATTTTCAAAGAAGACACTTCGGACATCCAAGATGGCCGCTAGTTCCAAAATGTGCTTCTGAAGATGAGGATTCTCCACTGTTTCATCCCGTGGCAGTTGTGGGTACGACTCTGGGTAGTTTCGTGTTTCCTGGTAGGTAAAGAAGAAAAAAAAAATCAAGTGGGTGAATTTAATGGAAGAAAATTATATATAGCTTTGATACATCATTAAGGAGAGACTAAAATTTGTTTTTCTTGATAGTGGTTGATAGCTGAATTACTATTTGATCTCTAAAAATGATAATTTCATATGCTTTCACCTAAGATTTAGTGATTTGTTTTACAAATGTTTGCCGAGATCCATATCACTGTTACGCACATAATTCAGTATCATCTAGGAACCACATACAGATGCTTTCTGGGAGTGAAGAATGTTAGCACATCTGAAAATCCAACACAGCTTGTTAAATCAATGTAGCCAAAATGACAAGAGAAATATTCAAATTAATGGCTTTGGTAGTTAATTACACTTATAATTATACAAGAAATATTAATAGAGCAGATAAGAAGTTGGGGGCTACTGAAAGAAAGGAGGCAAAGCAACTAATCTGGGGACAGAATGCAGATTCAGGTTTTATTTGAGATACTGGGATAATATAGATGGGACATATATCAAAAGACAGATTTACAGTGTGTTATGGATATGGATATAAGTCAGTTTTACAGCACTTGGGAATAGAAGAAGAAGAAGAAGAAGAAGAAGAAGAAGAAAAAGAAGAAGAAGAGGAGGAGGAGGAGGAGGAGGAGGAGGAGGAGGAGGAAGAAAAGCGGAGGAGGAGGAAGCGGAGGCGGTGGCAGTGCCAGTTATAGTGGCTCACACCTATAATCCTAGCTACTCAGGAGGCTGAGATCAAAGGATCATGGTTCAAAGCCAGCCTAGGTACTAAAGTCCATGAAACTTTTTTTTTTTTGGCAGTCCAGGGCTTGGGCTCAGGGCCTGAGCACTGACCTTGGGCTACCCTCACAGCTAGAGCTCTACCACTTGAGCCACAGCACCACTTCTGGCTTTTTTCTACATATGTGGTACTGAGGAATTGAACCCAGGTCTTCGTGCATGCTAGATAAGCACTCTACCACTAGGCCAAACTCCCAGCCCCTGTAAACTTAAATTTTATTTTATATAAGTGTCCTGTAGTATCTGACACTGAAATGAGTAAAACTATGTCATTAACAATATTTTTTACCTACCCGAAAAATCTTGTGCATTCTCATGGTGGCTGAACAGAAGATGAATCTTGTGAGAAGCAAGCGAAGAAATTCATCTCCAAAAAACTGCAGAAATGCCTGATCTGTAAAGAGGAGAAAGGTGACAGTAAAAGGTTTATGTGGAAATTACACTTCAAAAAAGATGAAGAAAGTTCAGGAAAATGCTCTCAACTTTCCTGCCTGGGACAAAGCCCTTTTCAAATCCAAGCACTTTAAGATAGGTAAGAATTACATTTGGTTAAGTGTGCGGTTAGACTGGTAGGGTACCTATTGAACGCGAATGGGTCAGGAGCTGGGCAATATCACGGTTGATTTTTCGAAGGTACTCTTGACACTTTTCCCATAGGCTTCTACGCATGCTTGACAGTCCAGAGACAAACAGGAAGGCCATTAGAGGATTGTTCAAAAAGAGAGTGAAGAGGCTACCACGTTGAGATTGATCTGTAATACAAACATGTTACACATATAGACAACAGTTTTGCAAAAGGTAAAAGATACAGATGAGGAATACTTTAATATAGTGATGAGATATAAAATTAAAGCAATTCAAAAATGCAAGTTCTTTCTACAAGTGCAAAAATATACCCCAGGCATATTGACTTCTTTTGAGCCAACATAAAATTGGAGCCTTGTGTATATAAGAGAAATGAAATCTTGCATTCTCTGAATTCTTTTTCATTCTCTTTGGTTAACTGTTCTTTCTCTGGTGAACCCTAAATATCAGCAATTTCTTTCTCTGACCCTATACACTGCTTATCTCATTGGCTCCTCTGATTTTACCACCTAATGTACCTGTTGAATTTGTAGTAATTACTGGATACTCAAAATGTCCACATTGAGACACAATATAATATGCAGTGGATTTCAAAATTTCAGTTAAAAAAAAAAAAGAAAGAACCTGGGGCAGGGATGTAGCTCAGTGACAAAATGTTTGCATAGCAAGTACAAGGACCTAGTTTCAATCTCTAGTTCCAAAAAAGAAAAGACAACAAACAAAACCCAAAATATCACAATACCAAAAATACCTTTTTAAAGAAAAAAGGCATGATGCTAACATTCATTCATCTTTTTCTGTATATGTTTAAAAAAATGTGGACAAGTCAGACACTGTTGGCTCATACTTGTAATCCTATCTACTCAGGAGGTTGAGATATGAGGATCATGGTTCAAAGCTAGCCTGGGCATGAAATTCGGTAAGATTTTTTTTTTTTGGTCAGTTGTGGGGCCTGAACTTTGGGTCTGGGTACTGTCCCTGAGCTCTTCAGCTCAAGGCTACCACCCTACCCCTGGAGTCACAGCTCCACTTCTACTTTTCTAGTGGCTAACTGGAGATAAGAGTCTCATGGACTTTAGTGTCCAGGCTCACTTTGAACTGAGATCCTCAGATCTCAGCCCTCTAAGTAGCTAGGATTACAGGTGTGAGTTCAGCCCTTAGTTCTTATCTCCAACTAACTATCAGAAAACTGGAAGTGGCACTGTGGTAGGGCACTAGCCTTGAACTGAACAGCTCAGGTACAGTGCCCAGGCCCAGAGTTCAAAACTCATGACCAACAACAACAACAAAAAAATTGGGTAAGCTGGGGACTGGTAGCTCATGTCTGTAAGTCTGTAATCCTAGTTATTGAGGAGACTGAGAACCAAGGATTACAGTTTGAAGCCAGCCCAGAGAAGAAAGTCTGTGAGACTGATATCTCCAATGAACCAACAAAAAGCTGGAAGTAGAGCTCCAGCTCATTAGTGGTAGAACACTAGCCTTAGAGCAAGAAAGTTTACGTTTTCTCTCTCTCTCTCTCTCTCTCTCTCTCTCTCTCTCTCTCTCTCTCTCTCTCTCTCTCTCTCTCTCTCTCTCACACACACACACACACACACACACAAAGTGGGTAGTAGAAAAATTTAAAAATCAGATGTAAAACTTACTCGATAGTTCTATTGGAAGTGTTGCTCTAGACTCCTAAATTCAACCTGTCAAAGCACCTTGATGCCCACAATGGAAAGCAAATTTCTTCCCATTTTATTCTTTGCAAACATGCTTCTCTTCTTGGTCCCACCAACGACTGAGCTAGAGATCTGAAAGTCTAGTCCTATCTTCTTGCTCCCATACGCAGCCCATCACATCTTGCTGGTGCAAATGGGCTTTGTATCGGTCACTGAGTACCAGCTCCAGCCACTTTGTCTCCCTATTCCAGTAATTCATTCTCGACTAGCTTAACCACATGTTCTTTCATTCCACTCTTCTGAAATTCTTTGCTGAGACCCCACTGTGCTTTACTTAAATCATGTAACAAATCTTAAAAGGTTTTTTATCATTCAGTCTCGCAGTCCTACACTATCCTTCAAGTAGAAAAGCTACTTTAATTTCTCTGAGTGCACTCTTAAGCTCTCTTTTCTTAAGCCTAGCCCATGCAGTATCTCCACAGGAACACTTAATGTTTCCAACCCTCATCATCATGTGATTCTCCATGTCTGAAGTCCACCTCAGACTTCTTATCCCCTTGCTTTAACCCATGCACTGGTTATCAGCTACTTGGCAGTGTTCCTGTGCCTCTCACAGTACTTAGGTCATTTCTACTGGACACTGGCTCTGTGAGAAATCTAACATACTATCAGGAATCTAACATATTATCTTTGTTACCTGATTCATGGTAGAACCAGGGCTGATGGTGCATGCCTGCAATCCTAGCTACTCAGGAGGCTGAGATCTGAGGATCACAGTTCAAAGCCAGCCCAGGCACCAAAGTCCATGAGACTCCTATCGCCAATTAACCACCAGAAAACCAGAAGCGGTACTGTAGCACTAACTTTGAGCTGAAAAGCTTAAGGACATTGCCCAGGCCCAGAGTTCAAGCCCCATGACCAACAAAACAAAAACAAACAAACAAACAAAAAAAGCTAGATAATTGGTATTGAATGAATAAAGCTAATCTTGGCTAATGACAGAGATGTAGGCTTTTGACTCCTAAAGAACAGGAAACTGCTAGGTTTGTTCCAAGATAGAGGGCCAAATCTTTTGCAGTGGTCCTAATCTCTCTCTTAATAGAACTATACATGTGTTTAGGTGAAGAATTTTAATTCAGATACATGAGGTCGAAGCTTCAGAGCTCAAAGACAGGATGCTGGGGCCAAAGGGTCAAGTACACACATGACAACTAAGCATATTATGACCATGAGAGTATTTTCTGGATAACTAGCACTATTTCTAGATACCTAGCACTGTTCTATGAGGTAGGCACTAGTATTATTTCCCTTTGACAGATGAGGTAACTGAGACACAGATTGCTGACTAACTGTTATAGATCACACAGCAAGTTAAGAGGTGAGGTTGAGATTCAGTCTGTCATTTGGTTTCCAAACTCTGTGCTTTTCCTTCTACCTAATAGTCTTTCAGGCCAAATAATGCTGTCATTAACCCATTTGAGGATGTAGTTTTTCATAAAGCTACATCAAGACACAACAGATGGATAGCACTCTCAACTAGCTGGACTGACTAGAGCCCATCCAGAAATGACTAACAGGATGACAAAATCCTCAAAGCAGGAGAATTTTACCGTTGTTTGAAGGTAAGTTCTATCCCATAGGAATTTAGCTTGTGGCTACATGAACTTAGTATTTCTATATGTTTTGCTTTGTTTTTCCCTGTTAAGCAGCAGAACTTACCTTAAAACAAAGGTGAAAGTCTCCAGCTTCTCTCAGGCATTCAAATGCTGACCTTCACTTCCTGTGTCAAACTATGTCAGCAGACAGGACTTCAGAGCTGGGAGGTGGCAGTACAATGCCATCTCCCACAGAGAGACATCGGCACTATTCACAGTCAGGGAGATAGCGAAACAGTGACAAGTACTGCTAAGACAGTGGTAAGCTTGCTGAGTATGTAACCTACGAAATGACTGGGAGTTAGAATTATACTTTATGCTTCCGATTAAGGACAAGTTACTAAGGGCAAAAGATCTTTTGATTTGCAGCCACTAGAAAAATGGCCCAAACAAACTTGTCCTTCTGGCAGATTTGGAAGAGGTTCTTTCATTTAAATAGCACGAGGTAAAAATTTAATGGGTAGGTGAGTGGGTGAGGGACAAGACCCTTTTAAGTTGTACCAAATAGATTATCCTAACTCTTAAGCATAAGCTGGAAAGTTTCCTAGATCAGAAATCTAAGATGCCTAAATATATAACCAAAGATGTAGAAAATAGAACAAGTAAATCAAGACAAATGCCTGCAAAACAAATTTTTAAATTATGGTTCATGAGTTTCCCAACAGCAAGGGACCAAAACCACTCTTCCTCAGATAGGAATTATCTCAAGGCACGTTAAGAAGTCTGGTTGTTGGCAAGGCTTCTGGGTATAGTTGTTTTGACACCTGCCACATTAAACAGCATAAATCCACACTTAATCAGTATGGGAGGGAAAACAAAGATCAGTATTTCTCAAAATGAAGTTCCGGCTCATACGCAGCTACTATATATGTCAGACACTGAGAGAACGTACCTTGTAAAGCTTTTGGATATGCCGTGGGAGATAGTAAGCAGACTAGTGGCTGTCCAAACAAGTTTGTGAAATTCTGTAATATACAAGAATTTAAATATCTTATTAAAAATCTGACCAATGGGAGTTACTTAACATTTTGTCAAAGTACATCATGGGTACAGACTGAGTTCTTCTGATTCTAAGCAGATGTGGAAAAAGCAGCTCTGCAGACATATAACATGCATACCTAATGACTATGCATATAGACTTGCTAATAAAAAAGTTTCTCACTGAACAGTTATCATTAATAATTCAACTACTGATTTTAAAAATAACAGCAAATATATACCCCTTCTGGTACAGGACATGAAAGGGTAAATTTTCCAAAACGCAGGATCTTAGCTTTTAAGAGCCTCAAACTAAACTCTGATTTTAGCCTCTAAAGTCTGATTTACCGGTATGTGAGGACTGGAGCCATCTCTGATTGAGAATTACAGTAACCTTTCACTGCTCACATAAAATAATATATATAACTAGAATGTCAATGTGTTAATTCTACTAAGAACTAAACTAATACTCAAGACTTTGTGGCCAGGCACCAATCGCTCACGCCTGTAATCCTAGCAACTCAGGAGGCTGAGATCTGAGGGTCAAGGTTCAAAGCCAGCCTGGGCATGAAAGTCCAAAAGTCTATGAGACTCTAATCTTGAATTAACCACCAGAAAACTAGAAGTGGCTCTATGGTTTAAAGTGGTAGAGCAGTAGCCTTGAGCTGAAGAGCTCAGAGATGTCGAGGCCCAGGGTTCAAGCCCTACTACTAACCAAAAAAAAAAAAAAAAAAAGACTGTATAATTAACGATATCTTTTTCCTAAAGATAAGACTTTCATAAGCAAAATCATAAGTAAAATGATAAACTGTTTGATAAAGTACAAATAAACTCTTAGGAGCAAAATAAAAAATGACTTGAAAAGGGGAAGGGGTGTATGGCTCAAGTACTAGAGTTTAGAGTGGCTGCTTTGCAAGCACAAGGCCCTGAGTATAAATTCAAATGCCACAAAAATAAATAAATAATAAGGGCCATGAGTGTGACCTAGTGGCAGAGTGCTTGCCTAGCATGCATGAAGACCCAGGTTCCATTCCTTGGTAACACATTCACAGAAAAAGCTGGAAGTGGTGCTGTGGCTCAAGTGGTAGAATGCCCCTGAGAAAGCCCACAGATAGGGCTCAGGCCCTGAATTCAAGCCACAAGACACACACACACACACACACACACACACACACAGCCTCTAAAGTACTACGAAAATGAAAATAAATAAGTTAAAAGATATATGTTCTTAGAAATAAACCAATTTCAGTTGGGTATGGTGGTTTAGCCTGTAACCTCAGCTACTCAGGAGGCTGAGATCTGAGGACTGCGTTTCAATGCCAGCCCAAGTACTAAAGACCAAGACCATGAGACTCTTATCTCCAATTAACCACTAGAAAACCGAAGTGGCTCTGTGGCTGAAGGGGTAGGGTGGTAGCTGTGAGCTACGGAGCTCAGGAACAGTGCCAAGGCCCAGAGTCCAAGCCCGACAAAAAAGGGGGAAAAAAAAAACAGAAATAAACTCATTCTAAATTTCTATTATACTAATTTATTAATATTTAAAATAACCTCAAAAGCAGATACTATTTTTTTGGTATCATGGGAACTGTAATTTGAATACAGAAACCGGCTTTTTTGTGGGTCCTGGGGCTTGAACTCGGCCGGGGAACTGTCCCTCAGCTCTTCAGTTCAAAACTATGGCTTTACACCTGGCCTGGGAGTTGTCCCTGAGCTCTACAGCTCAAGGCTACCACCCTACCCTTGAGCCAAGCCCCACTTCCCATTTTCTAGAGGTTAATTGGAGATAAGAGTCTCAGGTCCTTTTGTGCCAGGGCTTTTGAACCTTGATCCTCAAATCTCAGCCTCCTGAGTAGCTAGAATTATAGTCGTGAGCCACAGAAACTGGGTTTTTGCTAGTCCTGGGGCCTGAATTTGGGGCCTAGGCTAACACTCTACCACTTGAGCCACAACTCCATTCTGGGTTTTTTTGGTCGTTAAATGGAGATAAGAGTCTCACAAACTTTCAAAGACAATATATGTGAGGGTGTGAAAGGTGACATCCAATTATGAAGTATCATTGGGAGTAAAAACATATTAAATTTTTCTTTTCTTGGCTGGGAGTTTGGCCTAGTGGCAGACTGCTTGCCTAGCACGCACAAAGTTCCAGGTACCATTCCTTGGTATCACAAACACAGAAAAAGCCAGAAGTGATACTGTAGCTCAAGTGGTAGAGCTATAATCTTGAAAAAGACCAAGGACAGTGCTCACACCCTGAGTTCAAGTCCCAGGTCTGGACAAAAGAAAGAATTTTTTTCTTTTTTGGGGGGTATGAGTCTAGAATTTGGCCTGGTCGTTGTCCCTGAGCTCTTCAGCTCTAGCTCTCTACCACTTGAGTCACAGCACTACTTCCAGTTTTCTGGCAGTTTACTGGAGATAAGAGTCTCATGGACTTTTGTGCCTGGGATGGGTGAACCATGATCCTCAGACTTCAGCCTCCTGACTAGCTAGGATTACAAGTGGGAGCCACCAGCACCAGGTTACAATTTTCTGAATGTACATAAAAATGTACGGTAAGGTATGAACTTGACCTGGTGTATCAATACATTCTGTCCTATCATCAGATTGTAACAAACAATTCCTTTTCATTGACAAAGACACAGAATAAAGTTTCCTTTGATTTCTGAGAAGGCACATATTTGATTGGACTCTTGGCTTGGAAAGTTTAAAGGGAATAATAACCAATAAACCTTTTCCTTCACTAACCTCTCACCCTCTCCTACCTTCTAAGACATACACACAAGAAAGCAGATATTTAATTTCCTTGAAATCCAAAACTTCGATTATTATACTTTAAAAAAAGGAGAGCAAAGCTGGGTACAGTGGCTCACACCTGTAATCCTAGCTACTCAGGAGGCTGAGATCTGAGGATGGAGATTCAAAGCCAGTCTGGGCACTAATGACCGTGAGACTTTTATCTCCAATTAAAAGCCCTAGAAAAACGGAAGTGGTACTGTGGGTCAAGGGGTAGGGTGGTAGTCTTGAACTGGAGGGCTCAGGGACAGTACCCAGGCCCAGAGTTCATGCCCCACAACTGACCAAAAAAAAGAGAGAGAGAGAGAAAAAAAAAGAGGGTAGCAAGAAGTAAGAAGCTTTAAAACTCAGAGTGGGCTAGATGCTAAAAAAGAAACAAGTCAGGGCCAGGAGTTTGGCTTGTGGTAGAGTGCTTTGCCTAGCATACACGAAGACCTGGGTTCGATTCCTTGGTACCACATACATAGAAAAAAGCCAGAAGTAGTGCTGAGGCTCAAGTGGTAGAGCTCTAGCCTTGAGAAAGTCCAAGGACAGTGCTCAGGCCCTGAGCTCAAGCCCAGGACTGGCAAAAAAACAACAACAAAAAAAAAAACAAAAAAAGAAACAAGTCATGAAACAAAATGCAATCCATACTGCGAGTTTGGCCTAGTGGTAGCATGCTTGCCTAGCATGCATGAAGACGTGGGTTCAATTCCTTGGTACCACATACATAGAAAAAAGCCAGAAATGGTGCTGTGGCTCAAGTGGTAAAGCCTAGCCTTGAGAAAACCCAAGGACAGTACCCAGGCCCTGAGTTCAAACCCCAGAACTGGCAAAAATAAAATTAATAACAAAACGCAATGCATATAATTGGGGCTATCACTTTTTTTTTGTGGGGCTTGGAATCAGGGCCAGGGTGCTATTCTTGAGCTCTTTTGGTCAAGGTTAAGTCTGGTGCCCTACAACTCTGAGCCATAGCTCCACTTTTTTCTGGAGGTTAATTGGAGATAAATCTCATGGACTATCCTGCTCAGACTGGCTTTGAATCAGTCTTCAGATATCAGTCTCCTGAGGAGCTAGGATTACAGCTGTGAGCCACCAGCATCTGGTTCAGCCATCCTTCTTTTTTTTTTTTTTTTTTGCCAGTCCTGGGCTTGAGCTCAGGGCCTGAGCACTGTCCTTGGACTTTCTCAAGGCTAGAGCTCTACCACTTGAGCCTCAGCACCACTTCCGGCTTTTTTCTATGTATGTGGTACCGAGGAATCGAACCCGGGTCTTCATGCATGCTAGGCAAGCACTTTAACCACTAGGCCAAACTCCCGGCCCTCAGCCATCCTTCTTGACAATTGGGTGTTACCAGTCCTGAAATCAACTACTGTTTGCTTCTTTATGTTGTTGGTGCCCATGAACAGCCATAACAGAAACAACTTTTTCATCCAGGCTCGAGTCCCAGCATGTGTCAGGACAAAGAATTCATCAAGGACACATTCCAACACAGTGCAAAAGCTCTCTAAAGGTGGGGTTTTCAATTTCCTACCGATTCTTTTTCATTTTATTATTATTTTTTTGCAGTGCTGGGACTTGAACTCAAGGCCTGGGCACTGTCTTTGAGCTTTCTCAAGGCTAGCCCTCTATCACTTGAGCCATACACAGTACCACTTCTGGCCTCTTCTGTGTATGTGGTACCAAGGAATTGAACCAAGTGCTTTGTGCAAGCTAGGCAAACACTAGGCCATACTCCTGGCCATTCCTATCAATTCTTATAGTTTTTTTTTGTTTTTGTTTTTGTTTTTTGCCAGTCCTGGGCTTGAGCTCAGGGACTGAGCACTGTCCTTGGACTTTCTCAAGGCTAGAGCTCTACCACTTGTGCCTCAGCACCACTTCCGGCTTTTTTCTATGTATGTGGTACCAAGGAATCGAACCCGGGTCTTCGTGCATGGTAGGCAAGCACTTTAATCACTAGGCCAAACTCCCAGCCCCTCAATTCTTATAGTTTGAACTCTTAACAATAAACTTTGAAGAGTTTAATCTGTCATTCTCTTAAGAAAATCAGTAAAAATCATTGTTTCAGTATTAAAAGATTTTTTAAAAAGACATGTTATTCTTACAATATTCAATATTACCTGGTTGTCATAATTTTTTAAAGTCAATCAAATGTAAAACAATATGTTAATATGCAAGGACTATCATTTTGTAAGGTGAGACAAAAGTTTTACTTAAACTAAAGCAGCTTAGTGTGTAGAAAGGGAAAACATTTGAAAACTAGAAAATAAAATTCAATTCTTATGTCTCTACCTCTATAAAAGAATATTACTCTGCGTTATAAAACAAAAATAAACCTTCCACCAGAGATCTTGGAAATCTTGATTATTTTTTTCCTGCAGGAGGATTTATTATTTTCCACTGAGTGTGTCCATTCATGCGTTTTCTTCTTGTTTCTATTCATAGCACCAGATCCTGACTAGCATGCACAACCTCAAAAGAAAAGAAACACTAAATCCGAACTGTGTAAATTAAGTTGGAAAAAAAAAAAAGCACAATAAAAAGGCACACGCTACAAGGGGCGTCCTTAGCTGGTGCCTGTGTACACTGCTCTCTCTCACCTTGTAGGCGACACTGTTAGACGAGTCCACGATGACAAACAGGGGCTTCCTTGTGAAAGGGTACAGGTCTCCAGGATGAAGGCTGTAGAAATAACAACAACTGTGAGGGATTGCACAACTATGACAGCCAAGGCTTAGAAATCCTGATCCATGCTCCTCTTAATCACAGTGCTGGGAGAAAACCAAAGAGTAATTACGGTGAGAACAAAACATGTCTATATTTACTGGGACAATCTAAGTGGGTTGGCCTGAAAAACTGTTGAGAGACCATTATTATTCAAGAATAGGTAAGCTAGCTACTTAGAAGGATGAGATTGAGAGGATGATGATTCTAAGATATACCTTGGGAACAAATTTTTTGTTTTTTTCCCTGTCAGTCCTGGGGCTTGAATTCTGGGTTGAGCTGCTGTCCCTGAGCTCAACTCAAGGCTAGTGCTCTGGCACTTTGAACCACAGTGCCATTTCATTTTCTGGTGGTTAATTGGAGGTAAGTGCCTCATGGATTTTCATGTCCAGCTTTAAACCATGATCCTCAGATCTCAGCCTCTTGAGTAGCTAGGATTACAGGCATGAGCCACCGATGCCAAGTTTTTGAGAGTATATCTCAACAAGTAATCTGGGTGTTCCGGTGTGGGCCTGTCATCTTACTTACATTGGTCTGAGAAAAGTAAAACCCTATTCCAAAAAATAAGAAAGAGCTAGGGATAGCCAGGCGCCGTGGCTCACGCCTGTAATCCTAGCTACTCAGGAGGCTGAGATCTGAGGATGGAGTTGAAAGCCAGCCCAGGCACTAAAGAACGTGATACTCTTATCTCCAATTAATACTGGAAAATGGGAAGTGGGGCTGAGGGTCAAGGGGTTGGGTGGTAGCCTTGAGCAGAAGAGCTCAGGGACAGCTCCTAGGCCCAGAGTTCAAGACCCATGACCCACAAAGAAAAAAAAAATCTGGGGATGTGGCACTAATGGTAAGGA
Source organism: Megascapheus bottae (assembly GCF_031878675.1). Taxonomy (NCBI): domain Eukaryota; kingdom Metazoa; phylum Chordata; class Mammalia; order Rodentia; family Geomyidae; genus Megascapheus; species Megascapheus bottae. The sequence continues at coordinate 82,841,639 of NC_143511.1, forward strand.
TCTGACTGGAAAACATAAAGGCCTGAGTTCAAATCCCAGTACTGCGAAAAAAAAAATCGAAGCAAAAGAGAAGTCTACATACTTAAAAATGAATAAATACATAACATGGAGCCTTCAGAAGTCAGTACATAAGCAAATGCTATTGTTTCTTTTTTTCTTTTAAAATTTTTCTTGAGACACAGTTCCAGGCTGGTTTGGAATTCTCTATATAGTTCAAACTGACCTCCTGCCACAGCCTCCTGATTGCTGGGAAGTACATGCTTGGAAGTATGTCTCGTGTGTGTGTGTGTGTGTGTGTGTGTGTGTGTCACTGTGCATGTGACAGTCCTGGGGATTGAAATGAGAGCCTGGGCGCTGTCTCTGACCTTTTGTGCTCACGGATAGTGCCCTACCACTTGAGCCACAGCACTAACTATGAGGACTAGCCTTGAGTAAAAGAACTCAGGGACAGCTCAAGCCCAGAGTTCAAGCACCACAGCTGAGGAAAATAAATTACATATAAATGAAACCATCCAGTAATTTTTTTTTGGGGGGGGGATGTCAGTTGTGGGGCTTGAACTTTGGGCCTGGGTGCTATCTCTGAGCTCTTCAGCTCAAGGCTACCACCCTACCCCTTGAACCACAGTACCACTTCTAGTTTTCTAGTGGTTAATTGGAGAGAAGAGCCTCACATTCTTTAGTGCCCAGACTGGCTTTAAACTGGATTCTCAGATCTCAGCTTCCTGATTAGCTAGGATTACAAGTGTGAGCCAAGTTACCAGCTGAATAGTTATCATAAATGGAATTTTAGATACATCACTTTTTGGTGCTAGTTCTGTACACAGGGCCTTCTTGTGCTTCTTAGGCATGTTTTCTACCATTTGAGTCATGCCTCTGGTCCATTTTTGCTACAGCTATTTTTTTCAGCTATGATCTGTTTGTACTGAAACTTCCTACCTAAAGCCTTTGGCATAGCTGACATTACAGATGAATGCCATTACACACAGCTTAGTTGACTTGCTACATTTTTGCCAGGGCTATCCTTATGATCTTCACAGTCGATGGCTCCAGAGTAGCTGTGATTATATGAACCATTCCACCTGGCCCCGTTTTTATTCATAATTACCCTTCTCTCAACTAGAGACATTTTAGGCACAATAACAGTTTATGCAATGTGAAGGTACTTTTCCTATAAATCATATAACTAAGTAAATTCATGCTCTATCAAACCAACAGAACTATGTACTCAAAACTTTATACTGGCTGGAAATGTTGCTCAGTGGCAGAGCACTTGTCTTGCATGTGTAGGGCTGTAGGTCTGATCATCACCACCACCACTACTAAATCCCAAAGTTCATATTAAGGAAAAAAAGTTGACATATTTGCTGTTCTTCAAGTTAGAAAAAAAATTGCTGTTATTCCTAATGAAAGTAGAGTGCCAAATATATAATAGATACTCCAAAAATCTTTTCTCAGTGTAGTTCTAGTTTTCTATGTTGATCTGACACTGCTGGCATCTCAGTAAGTGTTACTAACTGTGGTCGAAGAGAACCATTCCCGTAGCAATGAAAGTCTCTGCTCCACTTACTGTTTTGAAAGGAGGGCTAGGATTCTTGCAACAGAGGAGACATAGCTACATACCAATGCATTTCCTTGTGAGACTGGTTTCGTTTGTGGATTGCATCTCCATTTATAACGTCCCGGTTGCTGTTGGTAAGAACACCTCCAAAGTCATAAGGGCCTATCAAAACAAAGGGAGAATCCTAGAATTCAGCTGGAGAGTAACATGGATCTGATGATATTCAGATGCAAAAGTATTGAAGGAATCTCTCATTATACAAACTGGAAAATAATTACAAAGCAGTCTAATTATTTTAAAATCTAACATTTTAATTTAATGCAATATTTAAATGATTTCGGCATGTTGCTTATTTCAACATTTAAAAAAATCATTTAATTTTTCATCAGTTCTTCAAATAGTATATAATGACAAACAAAACAAGAATCTACTGAGTCCCATGAACCTGGGTAGTAAAAGGGATGTTCAAAACGACTTCTACAATAGAAGCAAAATTTAAATGTCTCTTTTAAACGAAATTACTTTAAAAAGAGAGTTGCACACTGATATCTTAATCTTCAAAATAGTGTGCAAATATGTACATATGTGTACACATATACACCTCCTCTGTCTCTGTCTCTACTTTTCTAGGCTGGTTTTGATCTTCTGGGATCAAGAAGTTCTCATGTATTTATCAGACCTTTTGGCTCTAATAATGTAATTTAAATAAGCTAACTGCAAAATTTAGAGAAAAATATTAGTGGAATGTGAAAATTCTCAAACCCCCAAAATTCCTCCCCCACCTTTTTAAAATCAGTGACAGGGCTTGAACTCTGGGCCTGGGTGCTGTCCCTGAGCTCTTCAGCTCAAAGCTACCACCCTACCCCTGGAGTCTCAGCCCCACTTCCTGGCTTTCTAGAGGTTAATTAGAGATAAGAGTCTCAGGTTCTTTAGTACCTGGGCTAGCCGACCCTCAAATCTCAGCTTCCTGAGCAGCTAAGATTACAGGCGTGAGCCACCACGCCCGGCAACCCTTTGTTTTTAAGAAATGCATCACAATATTTTAGTGTGTGTGTGTGTGTGTGTGTGTGTGTGTGTGTGTGTGTGTGTGTGTGTGTATTCCAGTCCTAGGACTTGAATTCAAGACCTAGATAAGGTCCCTGAGATTCTTTTTCTCAAGGCTAGAGCCACAGCTCCATTTACAGCCTCTTGCTGGTTAACTGAAGATGTGAGTCTCATGGGCTTTCCTTTCCTGTTTGAGCTGACCTCAAGACACAATCCTTAGTTCTTAGCTTCCTGAGTAGTTAGGATTACAGTGTGAATCACCAGTACCCCACTTATCCATGATAATTTGAAATAGTGATCAATATGCTAAAAAAAAAAAGGGGGGACCCAGAAACTGGTTGCATGTTGGAAGACACAGAAATAATTGTTTATAAATAAAATCACTAATTTTTTAATGCAATTTTAAAGCAGTTAAGAATGTGCCTTATTTGTAAAGCAAGAATTGATGTATACTCCATTAAGGCCTCACTGCAATGAAGACTATGGTGGTTTATTGTTTTGTTTTCATTTTAACATTTTAAGAGAATCTGTAGTCATGCAAGGAAGATGGCAGGGACATGCGTTTTATAAAGGAATGCAAATTTCAACAAACAAATGAGGAGGAAAATGTTTAAAATGTTAATTTTTTTCTCCAAAGATTTGATTGCCTTATTCACATTCAAGTTACTAATCTATTATGACCCATTTCTAGATCTAAATATTCTGGATAGTTTAAGATTTTTTTATTCTGAAACAGCATCCCAATATTCCACAGACTGAACAAAAGAAAATAAAGAAAAAAACAAAAGCACTGAAAGTGAGATCATAACAAGGACTTGAACTTTCACAGTTACAAAAGTACACTGATTTCTACAAAGACTTTCAGCCATGATATAGCCGCTGACCAGAACCCCGAGTTCACTAGAGGCTCACAAAAAATTCAATGTTGTTTAGCTCATAGCTGGGCTTGCTTACTCCCTCACCCTTTTCAACTTTAAAACACAAAACTCCATACATATGTATCTGATTAAGATGCTCTGAACAAATTTGATAGTGAAGCACGTATTTCATATATGAATTTTCTGATCTTTATGGGCTTCAAGTGTAATAGTTCAGCAAACAAATTAAGACTGGAGTATCTGCAAGATTGCCAACTTGATAAGCAAAGCAGCTTTTAAATTTGGAAGTCTGTTTAGAAAGCTTGAAATGGTCTGTGGGCTCTGGGCCATCGTCTTGTAGAAAATAAAGACAATTCAAGCCCTGCTCACGATGGGAGCATTCCTTTATTGTACCTTCACTATCAGAACGACCTGTGGGGAAAACGCCAGTGGCTGACAGGTAAATCAGAAGCACACTATTGGCAGGCAGCTCCTGAAATTAAAGAAAACCACATACACAAAACAACAAACAGGAAAAACAACACAGTTTTATTTACAGGTCAGGACATTTTAAAGTTGTGAGGAAAACAGGAACGTAACTTAACATACTGTTGTTACTTCCTAAAAAGTCTCCCGGTTCTGACTGAAAATCACTTAGCAAAGGTTCACTAGTAACCTATAATGGGAAACGGTTGCCCACAGCTGGGAAAACAGTCTCTGCTTCAACACCCCTCTCACCCCACCCCTTAGAGTCTATTCTCTGAAAACTAAGAATGGAAAACAATGAACCAACAGTTGATCTAAAAAACAAGCTCTCCCCTCCACATTTTTATCGAAATAAACTTCAGGAATTCCTGATTTTCATCATCCATTTTTTCTTCTTTTTCTTTTATTGGAGATAAGATCATATACATTGGCTTCAAACTCAAACTCTTTCTACCTCTGGCTTCTAAACTATTCAATTACAGGTATGCACCACCATTCCTATTCTTCTTCACAATCCTTCTACCACTGCCTTCTGAGTTCTGGAATTATAAAAATGCACATCTCTCCTGTTTACAGAGACTGTGTCCGAGGGCTTTCTGTATATGAGACATGCTATACAATCGGCCAGTTTCTTAGGTCTTCACTGACAAACCTAGAGTGGTCTAGTGATCCAAACATGGTGAAACAACATTATGACACCATAAGCAACTTTCATCCTTCAGATTGCTGTGATTCAGGTCGCTGTCTAGAGGCAGCTGTCCATGTCATATTTTACCGGACCTCTTGACTCCACAGCTGAAGGGTGACTCTCAGATTTCACCAAGGACATCCTTTTCCCCCAGCAGAAGATAGTACTAGACCACACATACCTTAAAAGATGCTGCTAAAAATGTATACAGCTGGCTGAAGGTGGGTTTGTAGAGCAGATACTTGTGGGGGTTTTCTCGCCTGGCAGGCTTGTCAGCTGATTCCTATATTTGCATAAAATAACAACAGACATACAAACTCTGTTTGACAGATGAGTTACAATGCCTTATTTTCCCCATCCTCTCTGTCAAATATCAATCATTTTGCTCACTATAACTTTGCTTTATGAATTTCTCCATGTCTCATAAAAATGAACACTTTCATTCATACCAATCACCCCAAGGGAAAGCAGAACACAGGTCGCAGCTCACCTGCATTCCTGGTTTATTCATTTGAGAAGCTAAATTCATTGGCTCGCGTTCCAGGGCTTGTAACATCCGGAACATGTCAACAGTCAGTTCACTAAACTTAACCTGCAAGAAAAAAAAAAACAAGAAACAGCGCTGCTGGTGTAGTTTGGGAACTTGAGGTCTTCAGTCACAACATCACTCTTGGGTTTCATGTGTACTTAATGATGTTAAAGGATTTGGAGGGCTTTTTGGCTTGGTTTTTGTGCTGGTATTGAGGCGTGAACTCAAAGCCTTATGCTCTTAGCTTTTTCCCTCAAAGATAGGACTATAGTTTGGGCTTTTTATTAGTTAATAGAGATAAAAGTCTTGTGACTGGGCTTGCTTCAAAGTAATAGTAGTTTTTTCTTTTTCTTTTTGTCAATATGGGACTTGAACTCTGGGCTTTGAACTCTTCAGCTCAAGGATGCCGCTCTACCCCTTGAGCCACAGCACCACTTGCAGTAATAGTAGTTTTATAAAGCACCTGTTTGCATGAAATCTACTACTGTTGTATATATGTATCTGGTACCGGTTCTGGGGTGTGAACTCTTTTTGCTCAAGGCTAGCTCCATACTTCTTAAGTCACAGCTCCATGTCTTGCTTTTTTGGTAATTATTAGAGTTGCATGGTCTTTCCTGCCCATTTAATTCTACTTTTATAGATGTCAATTTTTTGGCAAACTTGTGTCCTACTGTCTCTATTAGTTACATTTCCCCCTCCCCCCCCCCCTCTCTCTCTCTCTTTCGGTTGTGGAGCTTGAACTCTGGGCCTAGGTGTGCTGTCCCTGATCTTTAACACTCTACCACTGAGCCACACCATCACTTCCGATTTTCTGGTGGTTAATTTGGAGACTTGGAGATAAGATTCTCACAGTCTTTTGTGCCTGGGCAGGCTTTGAACTGAGATCATCAGATCTCAGCCTCCTGACTAGCTAGGATTACAGGCATGAGCCAGAGACGGACAGCTCGTTTCTCATTTTCTAAATTCACTTATATTGACTTATACTGTACTGATTCTTCATTTGCCTAAAAACATATGATTGAATCCCTGTAATTAGACATTCCAGGTGAGCTTTCTATATTAAGGTTTATGCCTTTCTTTTGCCGAGCATAAATGTGGGAACTGACCACCCAAATTTATTCAGAATCTGAATTTAGGGCAGTGTTACCATTTTGATAAAACACAACCCATCTTTCCCAACCCTGTGTTAGGTCCTGGATTTTCAAGTTTGAGGAAAATTATAGGCATATATTCAAGATAATAAAAAACAAATTTAGAATTATGGAATTATAATAATTACAATGCTAAAATCAGTGATAAAGAATAAATCATAATAGTAGAATCATACCCAAAGGCAAAAAGATACAGGATATACATAAGGTAAGATTTTCCACAAATGCCTATAAACTACTCATCTCTCTCATTCTTTAATGTTTTTCTAATTGGAAAAGTCATATTTACATCTTTGGCAAAGTTTAGAAAGTTATAAAGAAGAAAATAAACTCACTTATAATTCAGTAATTCAGAAATAAACATTTCTGATATTGGTAAATATCTTGATAGTTTTTTTCTGTACATACATCTATACTGACATTCTAACATAGGAAATTGTTTTGTTTACATGTTTTCATAATAAGATTATTTTCTTATATTATTAAAATTCTTTGTTCTTTGGAGGCCAGGAATTTGGCCTAGTAGTAGAGTGTTTGCCTAGCATGCAAGAAGACCCAGGTCTGATTCTTCGGTACCACCTACACAGAAAAAAGCTGGCAATGGTGCTGTGGCTCATGTAGTAGAGCTCTAGTCTTGAGAAAGCTCAAGGACAATACTCAGGCCCTTAGTTCAAGCCCCAGGACTGGCAAAAAAAAAAATCTTTGTTCTTGGAAGAAAGCAAGAATAGCCTATAAACACAGGAGAAAATGCTCAACACACTCCTAGCATAAAGGAAATGCAAATCAAAATAACATTGAGATTCTCACCCCAATAAGATAAGTCAACCTTGCTAGGCATGGTGGCTTACGCCTATAATCCTAGCTACTCAGGAGGCTGAGATCTGAGGATCACAGTTCAAAGCCAGCCCCAACACTAAAGTCACTAAAGTCCATGAGACTCTTATCTTCATTAATCACCAGAAAACTGGAAGTGTCCCTATGGCTCAAGGGGTAGGGCAGCAGTCTTGAGCTGAAGAGCTAAGGGACAGTGCCCAGGCTAAGAGTGCAAGCCCCACAACTGACAAAAATAAATAAATAAATAAAAAAGATTTGTTGACTTCAACAATTCAAACAATAACAAATGCTGCTGGGGTGGGGTGGTAGGGAAAAGGCAACCCTACCATACTGTTGGTGGGAATGTAAACTAGTACAATTACTCTACAAGACAGATTGGAGACTCCCAAAAAACTGAAACTAAGCATAGCCACCCATATCACTCCTGGGTATCTACCCAGAGCATTACAAATCAGGATATAGTAAAGACACCTGCACATCCAACCTTATTGCTGCATAATTCCCAATAGCCATGATAAGGATATAGCCCAGATGCCCTATAATAGATGAGTGGATCAAAAAATGTGGAACATATACTCAGTGGGAATTTACTCATCTATCAGAAAGAATAATATGCTATTTACAGAAAAATGGCTGGGCCTAGAAAAAATATGCTAAGTAAATCATGCTCAGAGAGACAAAGGGTACATGTTTTCTCTCATATGTGGAAGTGAGATCTAATATACAAACATACATAACATAAATAGGGTTATATGCATATATATAGAAAAGAACTGAATAAATAATGGTATAATCAAGGGAAGAGGCCAATAGTGTAACTCCTTTAAACAACTAACTATTTAATAAAATAAATACCAGGAAGCAAAAACATGTTTGGGTGGGGAGGCAGTAATGAGACGGAGGTACACAAATGGAAGAGGGCACGCAAATATATTTACTATATTCAATGGGCACTATGTAAAAACTGGAAGATAGGGATGGCATGGGGAAAAATGGGGAAGAACACATTGTACTCATAACCTGACTGAAACCTTTTTGTAGAACATGTGTATGTGTATATATATTTACATATAAATATGATATACAATAATATATAATATATATTTTAAAAATTCCAGGTGAATCACTGAAGTAGTTATATATTCCATACATGCACATAATATAATTCATTAACCATTTCTTCATAGATGGATATTAGGATATTTGCAGGGGGAGAACTCTACGATAATCAAAATGCTTTTGCAAAGCTAATTTTAAGCATAAATCCCTTTGAAATGCTTTACCTGATTGTTACAATTACCAATAATGAGTGCATCAGCCAAAGACAATTGGCCCACAATCATGCCCTGCTCCAGCAGTGGGGCTCCTGTCTCAGCAAGGCGATTAGATGTGATAACGATGGTGTTATCATCATTTAACACCATCACCGGATCTGCCTAAAGAAAAGAGCAGGAGGTTAACGGCAAGACAAAGTATGAGTAAAAGTTAATTCTTCTTCCTGACATCATATACATGCAAAAACACATGTCACACTCAATACTGATAGTGAGCAAAACCTTTTCTTAATTTAGTTTTATTTCTTATAGTATTATAAATTAAACCCATGCCCTGAATATGTGAGGCAAATTTTCTACTACTAAGTCATAGACAGCCCTGACAATTCTGCAAAAGAAAGAGAAAAAGAAAATCTAGCCATAGCTAGGTGCCTGTGGCTGAGGCCTGTAATCCCAGCTCTTTGCAGTCATGATTTGAGACCAGCCTAGGCAAAAGATCACAAAAACACAGCTCAATAGAAAAACCTGGATGCTATATTCCTGTGCTCAGTCAGTAAACATATCCAGGCCAGACCAGTAACACCCTATTTCAAAAGCAGCCACTGTAAAAAGGACTGGAGCCATGGCTCAAAAGGCAGAATGTCTACCAAATAAGCATGAAGCCCTGAGTTCATATAACCTAGGCTTGCCGAATAAACCAAACTGACCTCAATGAAAGCGGCTACTTCCTGAAGCACCAAGTTCCATTCCACTTGATCTTCTGTATTAAAACGGTGAGTATAATCCTCTATTTCATCTGACAACTCCTGATATTAAGATATCACAAAGAAAAGTATTTGAAACATCCCATAAAATATATGGCTACATGATAATCTTCTTAATATACACTATTATACTTAAGAAGTTTCACTACTCGGAACACCCAGTTCCAATTACCATGGAAAAGACAGAATGAAAATTGCACTGGCTTGTTTCAAGATCAAAAACTGAAGAAGGACATGCACTAAATTTGAACTTTCGAGGTCTACTCCCCAGTCAATGCTATGTGAGCAACCAATCTATTGGTAGAAAAGTCTGAGTGGCATCTGTACTGGGGCTTGAACTCAGGGCCTGGGCACTGTCCTTGGACTTTCTCAAAGCTAGTGTTCTACCACTTGAGCTACAGCACCACTTCCAGCCTTTTCTGTATATGTGGTACTGAAAAATTGAACCCAGGGCTTTGTGCATACTAGGTAAGCAACCTACCACTAGGCCATACTCCTGCCCCCAATGGAGTGATGTCATATGTTTGAAGATAGTCTTGTTAATAACTAGGATTGAGAAAGACAGAGAGGTATACAGAGCTACTTCAGGTATGCTGAAAGACTGTTCTTTCTTTCTTTTTTTTTTTTGCCAGTCCTGGGCTTGAGCTCAGGGCCTGAGCACTGTCCTTGGACTTTCTCAAGGCTAGAGCTCTACCACTTGAGCCTCAGCACCATTTCCGGCTTTTTTTTCTATGTGGTACTGAGGATTCGAACCCGGGTCTTCATGCATGCTAGGCAAGCACTTTAACCACTAGGCCAAACTCCCGGCCAATGCACTTTTTCTTCACCAAACCTTTCCACTGTCTTCTCCTAAACTAAGGATCTTCACTGCTGCTTGCAATTCCTAGCCTATCCATGGATAAGGTGTAAAATGTAAAACATGCAAGGGATGGAGATAGTCACTTAAGAGTAGTCAAATGTGTTTGAAACACAAGCCAGGAAATGTTCTGTCACAACCTTGCAGAAGTAATTATGTTTTAAATCTAACTGCTCTTTGATACACAAATAGAGCACATTTGTCATAAGGCAGCACTGGGCTCAATTCCTAGAACACACTTCGAAAAATTGAACTAGCCAGGCATAGTGGCTCACACCTGTAATCCTAACTACTCAGTAGGCTGAGATCTCAAGGTTCAAAACCAGGCTGGGCACAAAAGGACCTGAGACTCTTATCTCCAATTAACCACTAGAAAAAACAGGAAGTGGGGCTTGGCTCAAGGGCAAGCCTTGAGCTAAAGAGCTCAGGGACAGTGCCCAGGCCAAGTTCAAGCCCCATGACCTCCCCCACACACATACACAAAAATTAACTGCAAATCTACAAATAATCCATATATAATTAAGAGATTAAGATGTGTTAATATCCTAATATTAACTAATATTATATATATTAATATTAGATATATTATATTACTATCCAATACTTAGGAGACTGAGGCAAGAGGATTGTAAGTTAGAGGTCAGCCTGAACCTATCTTTAAAATGAAGCACACTAAGCTGGGCGCTGATGGCTTAGGCCTGCAATCCTAGCTACTTAGGAGGCTGAGATCCGAGAATCAAGGTTCAAAGCCAGCCTGGGCACTAAAGTCCATGAAACTCTTATCTCCAATTAACCATCAGAAAACGGAAAGTAGATAGAGGTAGAGCAGCAGCCTTGAGCTGAAGAGCTCAGGGACAGCGCCCAGGCCCAGAGTTCAAGCCCCATGACCACAAAAAAACCCTAAACAAACCCTAAAATGAAGCACACTTACCTTTACCAGATCCTTTACAACATCCATTTTGTTGAGAAGAAGACAAACCACTATAAATCTTGCATAGTATCGCAGCTTCTTAACTACCAACTCAGGTCTATCGTAGAGAAATGAAAAATTGCTCATTAGATAAAACATAATATATGATTTTTTGATATCTGAAACCTGTGTGTGTGTGTGTGTGTGTGTGTGTGTGTGTGTGTGCGTGCGTGCGTGCGTGCGTGTGTGTGTGTTTATGCCGGTGCTGGGGCTTGATCTCAGGACTTCAACAAGACTGATGCTCAACCAACTACCTGAGCCACATCTCCATTTCTGGCTTTATGGTAGTTAATTGTAGCTAAGAGTTTTGTGGCGTTTTCTCTCCAGGCTGGTTTTGAAACACAATCCTAAAATCTCAGCTTCCTAAGTAGCTAATTACAGACATGAGCCACTGATGCCTAGCATGAAGGAACAGTAATTGAAGGAACTTTGATAGAGGACGATGTAAGAGAACAACAAAGAAACAGGAGGGGAAATGTGACTGGAGCATTACACACAGAACTGTGTCTAGTCATCCCTTTCTACAAGGCTGTACACATGCAAGGGACCTGAGGGTATTCTTAGAAGGGGCTTTAAAGGCCGGGAGTTTGGCCTAGTGGTTAAAGTGCTTGCCGAGCATGCATGAAGACCCGGGTTCGATTCCTCGGTACCACATACATAGAAAAAAGCCGGAAGTGGTGCTGAGGTTCAAGTGGTAGAGCTCTAGCCTTGAGAAAGTCCAAGGACAGTGCTCAGGCCCTGAGCTCAAGCCCAGGACTAGCTAAAAAAAAAAAAAAAAGAAGGGGCTTTAAAGAAGTTCATTTAGGGCCGGGAGTTTGGCCTAGTGGTTAAAGTGCTTGCCTAGCATGCACGAAGACCCGGGTTCGATTCCTTGGTACCACATACATAGAAAAAAAGCTGGTAGTGGTGCTGTGGCTCAAGTGGTAGAGCTCTAGCCTTGAGAAATGTCCAAGGACAGTGCTCAGGCCCTGAGCTCAAGCCCCACAACTGGCAAAAAAAAAAAAAAAAAAAAGAAATTCATTTAGCTGTATAATTCAGCACTGTCAACAACCAAGTATTCTCTAGAAAAACAGGCCAAAGGTTTGTTTTAGCTGGGCACTGTTGGCTTAGGCCTGTAATCCTAGCTACTCAGGAAGCTGAGATCTGAGGGTCACAAGCCTAAGCCAGTCCAGGAAGAAAAGTCCACGCCACTCTTATCTATAATTAACCACCAAAAAAAGAAAGAAAGAAACCCAGAAGTAGTAGAGCACTACCTTGAGTAAAAAAAGCTCCAAGACAACACTCAGGCTCTGAGTTCAAGCCCCAGGACCAGCACACACACAAAAAAATCCCCAAACCAAAAGAAGAATTTTGTTTTCTTTCATTGCTAAAAAATATATAACAGCTGAGAGTTGTTAGGAGTGGAAAGAACATACAGACTCCTGTCCCTCAACTCTTTCTTTCAACCATTCGTGGAACCCTAGAAACAAACACTCCTGCACATCCCGAGTTCTTCCCTCAGTTCATCCTTCTCTGAACACTGTGATCAGTGCTCAGCCAAGGACGTCTGGGACCCGATTAGAGGACTATCTTCTGAGGGGAAATTAGCATGCCTGCTCTTCTCCTACCTAAGCACCTAAGAGGATACAGATTTGTAATATAGTGTTCAATAGATTTCTGCTGGAAATCAGTAAGTTCCACATGATTCTTTCTGAGGCTATAAAACTACATAAACAGGAAGGAAGTTACAACACAAAATTCAAGCAGCTAGAACCAACGTTGCTCTAGTCTCATATAACAGTTGTTACAGTTGTCAGCAGGCTTTTGAAAATAAAATTACATAGGTTAATGAGAATAAAGCTAATTCACTAAGCCTCACTCTGGAGTTGTTTCTTTTCTATGAAACTTGTAAGACGATCTTTTTTTTTTTTTTTTTCCTCTGTCCTGGGGACTGAACTCAGGGCCTAAGCACTGTCCTTGGGCTTTCCTCAAAGCTAGTGCTCTACCACTTGAGCCACAGCATCACTTCCGGCTTTTCTATGTATGTGATACCAGGGAATTGAACCCTGGTCTTCATGCATGCTAGGCAAGTACTCTACCACTAGGCCAAACTCCCAGCCCTACCCTCTTTTTTTTTTTTTTTTAAAAGCATGGAGATACATACCTGTCTTCTTTATTGACTTGGGAGTAATATGATCTCTGTCTGATTGCAGAGTAGAAGGAGAAAGCCTCATTAAGATAGCTGGTCTCAGATGTGCGTAAGCTATGAGAAAAAAAAAAATATGACCCAAACTGAAACTACCCACCATGAGAAACACTTGTTCTATGCTACTTATATCTTTCTACATGGGGAGATGGATAGGAATAAACGACTTAATATTAAGTTAGCAATGCAATAACATCACTCTTAATTTGTATAACAATAAAATAACAGTAATAATAAGCCAGGGATAATGAAGTAGTTACATCTATAATCCTAAATTCTAGCTATGTAGAAGCTGAGATGAGATGGACTGTGGTTAAGGCTAACCTGAGGAAAAAGTTAGAGAGACCTCATCTCAACTGCTAAAAAAAGTTAGGCATGGAGGTACATACTAACTAACTTAGCTATACAGGAAGTACAAATAAAATCATATTCCAGGCTAACCTGAGGTATGCAAGATCCCATCTGGTAAAATAAAATAGAATGATAGGGGGCCATGGCTTAAGTGGTAGACTAGCAAATGCAAAGCCCTGAGCTCAACACTTACATTGAAACAAGGAAAAATAATAAAAAATATTTCCCTCATGCTCCCAAGGAAATTTATTATTTTTTTTTTTGCCAGTTCTGTCTGGGGCTTGAACTCAGAATGTAGACACTGTCCTTGAGCTAGACTATGCCTCCAGTACCCAAGCATTTTTTTATGCCAACTAAAGCACCTATCATTCTCATCATCCTACAAAGTGACTCTCCAGAGAACATTGGACTTGGTTACATTTGCCCCCAGGGCAAGGACCTAATTCATGGCACTGGAACCTTGGCCCATTTCTTTAGTATTTTCTTTTTCAAAGCTCATAAAAGGACTAAATGTACTGATCTATGATTTTGGTTCTTGGTTTAAAATTTATAGATTGTTTTTTGATACTGGGGTTTGAACTCAGAGCCTCATGTCTGCTAAGATAAGTAGGCATCAGCACCTACAGTTTTGTAAGGGATTTTTAAGAACATATTCTTCCCAGGAAACTGATTTTGATGGTGGACATTTTAGACAGCATGCCAAACATGAAGAAAGATGAATCACTTCCCTTATCTTTTAAATTGTGAAGTAGTCCAAGCTTTCGGTACTGTATATGTGAAGTTACTTTGTGATTAAGATTTAGATTGCTAAAATCAGCTAGATTTAGAGTGTTAAATGCCACTCTTCCTTGACTCAAGGGTAGGCATATAGATGTGATTGTTCCAGGGATGTAATCAAAAAAATACTTTCATATAGTGCATACCATATTCATATTGAGTTTTGAAGTATTCTTCCAAAAAGCAACCACTAAAGCATGAATGTGTGCATCCCATCAAGACATTAGCAAAGCCATAGAAATGAATTCATTTGCGCTGGGTGTGGTGGCTCATGCCTATAATCCTAGCTGTTCAGGAGGCTGAGATCTGAGGATCGCAGTTTAAAGCCAGCCTGGGCACTAAAAAGTCCATTAGACTCTTATCTCCAATTAACCACCAGAAAGCTGGAAGTGGTACTGTGGCTCAATGGGTAAGGCAGTAGCCATGAGCTGAAGTGCTCAGGGACAATGCGCACGCCTAGAGTTCAAGCTCCACAAGTGACCAAAAGACAAAAAAAAATTCATTTGATATTAACCATGTATCAAAAAACAAGATCAAGCCAGGTGTGCACCTATCTACTCAGGAGGCTAAGATCTGAGGATCAACTGGTTCAAAGCCAGTTGAAGCAAGCAAGTCAGTGAGACTTTTACCTCCAATTAACCACCAAAAAAGCCAGAAGTAGAATTGTGGCTCAAGTGGTAAAAACAAGGAAGCTCATGAATAGCATCCCAGCCCAGAGCTCAAGCTCAAGACAGGCTTACCCATGGGTGTGTGCAGGCATGCACACAGACACACATGTGCACACTTGCTCACACCACACACACACACACACACACACACACACACACACAGAATTCCTTTAAGTCCGATTAAAGGAATTGTTATTTCCATGGAGCAAATATAACTGCTTGCATTATGGAAGGCTATTTCCTGAAGCTGCCTTGAAATCTCATTTGAAACAGATTTCACTTATAACTCATTATCTAGCCCAGAACCAGTGAGTATATATGAGACCTTGGCAGGCAGTGTTGCAATCAGAGCAATGTTTTCGTCTTCAAATGTGTAATTTACTTACTAGTAGTGGTAGTAGAGCTGCCCAATCTTGGAAGCAATTTCACCTATTTGCCATCGCTTCAAGCCATACCGATTATCTAGGACTTGTCTGTTTTATACAGGAGACAAGAAAATAGAAATAAGCAACTATAAATTTTAAAAGTAACCAAATCTGTAAAGTCAACAGGATAAAATAGCATGCAATTAGCAAAGCTTATGAATTTCTCATGAGATTTCAATCTAATTGTTCAACAAGATTAAAAGCATTTATTAAATATCCTTTTAAAAATAAGTTGGGATATAAAAAGGAGTCCTTAGGCTCTGTTTATTCAAATTAGAAACAATATCTCTTCCCCAAATAGCTGATCAATAAACAGATACATTCCTGAGTAAACTAGAGATCGTTTTCCCATACTAGTTAACATAAGGATGCAACAGTGTCTCAAAAAATTAGATAATGAAAAAATTAGACATTAACAAATTTAAAATCTTAAATAAATGGAGGAAAAAAGGATTCATTCTTATTTGGCCCATGATCATGAAACTGGGACTTTAAAAGTCCCAAGATAAAAGTACTGAGATAGTTAAAGGTGAAAACTTGCTATAGATGGGCCTTCACTCTCCCTTAAAATTCCTTCAAAGTTCCTTTACCGATGTTGCTGCTGGAACTTCCAGAGTTTGGTGTAAACATCAAAAGTTCTTCCAAAGTAGGACTGCCACTGCTTCTGTCCATATTGTGGCAAATCTCTGTAATAACAAAATGCATATATCAACCTCATATCTCTTATCCTGTTTGTGATAGTAAAAGACTTGAAGGACTTAAGGTACTTGAACTTAGGTTTTCTTTTTTTTTTTTTCTTTTAATGTTACTATAGCGGCAATATACAAAGGAGTCACAGTCACATAAGTCAGGTAAAGAGTACAAGGTCACCCCTCCTTCACTCTCTCCTAGTTTTTCCCTCTTCCCTCCCATCCCTACTCCCAAATTGTTCAGTACATTTTCTTTTCTTTTTTCTTTTGTTTTGCTGGTCCTGGGACTTGAACTCAGCCTGGACTCTGTCCCTGAACTTCTTTTTGCTCAGGACTAGCTTTGCCTCCACTTGAACCACAGTGCCAGTGCCACTTCCAGCTTTTTTTTTTTTTTTTTGCCTGTCCCTGGGCTTGAACTCAGAGCCTGGGCACTGTCCTTGGATACTTTTTGCTCAAGTCTAGCCCTCTGCCACTTGAGTCACAGTGCCATCTCTGGCTTTTTCTGTGTATATGATACCAAGAATTGAACTTGGGGCTTCCCGCATACTAGGTAAGCACTCTACCACTAGGCCACACAGGTTTTCTTAAAAAAAGAAAAAACAAAACAAAGTAGGCTGGGAAGGCAGCTTAGTGGTAGAGTGCTTACCTAGCATGCATGAAGCCCTGGGTCCAATTCCTCAGTATCACATAAACAGAAAAGGCTGGAAATGGTATTGTGGCTCAAGTGGTTGAGTGCTAGCCTTGAGCAAAAGAAGCTCAGGGACAGTGCCTAGGTCCTGAGTTCAAGCCACCGGGCTGGCAAAACCAACACCAAAGCCAAAACAAAAAGTTAATATTGTTGGAGCAAAGATAGTTCTACAGATCAAGGACATATTCTTCCCTAAACTTGTTCTCCTTGCCCTTCGCACCTATTCCTTCGTAACTGTTCCAGCACTCTTTGTTCTCCCTGGTGATCATATTTATACCCATTTATACTGATAGCTTCCAGATGTCTGCTTTCAGCTAAGATCTTAGTAGTTTGGAAATCTGCTGTAGGGAACGTATCTAGGCATGAGTGTGAAAGTGATTTACTTTTCTCAATGATTCTACCCTGTTTTTTTTTTAAAAACATACACGCCCCCTGTCCTTTAGAAGACAAATAACTTACTAGGCACTGGTGGTTCACGGCTGTGATCCTAACTACTCAAGAGGCTGAGATCTGGGCAGCAAAGCCCATCAGGTTCTTATCTCCAATTAACTATCCAAAAAAAGCTGGACGTGGAGCTGTGCCTAAGTAGTAGAAGGATAGTCTTATGCAAAAAAGCTCAAACACAGTATCCAGGTCCTGAGTTGAAATCCCAGGACTTGTGCACACACATGCACACACACAAAGAAAACAAATAACTCTAGCTCATGAACATGGGCTTAGCCATTGTTAATTCTTTGCTAATGACACAGAATGAAAAGTTCTCTACACCATGTCCAGAGAATAGACTTTGTATGGTTTAACATTTTCATTTCTCCTTTATGTTTCCCTCCAACAAAAGCCATGTTTAATGAGCCTTAGGGATTGTAGACTAACATGGGAGCCAGAAATAAATCTATTGCAGTAAGTCACCAACATTTGGTTATTTGTTACAAATGCCTAATTTGCAAAACTGAGTGAGTACTGCCATAGACAGCAGGAGTAAATTACTGCCATGAAAAACACATATCCTATGTGACACTAGCATTGAGATTAGGAAGCAAGGATGGGAGCAAGCACCTGAATGTGCAGAAATCAAACTACAGGCAGACAGTGGGACTAATGGTTTACACAAAGAAGTCAGAAGCAGTATAGTACCGGACTTGGAAGCACTTTATCAAAACAGCACTAGAAAAAAAGATGAACTCAACAAAGGAGTGGCTAGAATCATATGATGGTGAAGAAATATAATCCACAAGACTGAAAGATATAGACACGGATAATATTCAGCTATAAAAGACATAACTGAGCTGGGCACAATGGTGGTGGTAGACATCTGCAATCCCACAGAGGGGAAGGCCAAGAGTGGGAAGACAGGAGAATGCCAGATGAGGTCAGCCTGCACTCCACAGTAAGTTGCTGCCTCAAAACAAAAACAAAAACAAAAAGACATCATGAAGAACTGTTCACTATTGATGCACTAAAGACTCATGCTCCTCTTCAGGCCCATAATCAGTTATAATCTGTAAATAAACTGAAAGTGATCCAAATGCATTCTTAGTATGGGGCAGAAGAGATCAGGAACTGGACATTGGTGGCTCATATGTAATCCTAGCTTCTCAGGAGGCTGAGATCTGAGGATCTGAGATCCTGCTGGCCCAGGCAAGAATGTACCCAAGGCTGTATCTCCAATTAACCACCATTAAACCAGAAGTGGCAATGGCTGTTACTCAAAGTGGTAGAAAGCTGAGCAAAAAAGCTCAGGGACCACGCCTGTAATCCTAGTTACTCAGGAGGCTGAGATCTGAGGATGGTGGTTCAAAGCCATCCCAGGTACTAAAGACTGTGAGACTCTTATCTCCAATAAACCACTAGAAAACGAGAAGTGGGAGAAGTGGCGCTGTGGCTCAAGGAGCAGGGCAGTAGCCTTGAGCTGAAGATCTCAAGGACAGCAACTGGCCCGGAGTTCAAGCCTCACAATCAACAACAACAAAAAAAGCTCAAGGACAGAGCCTAGGTCCTAAATTCAAGCCCCATAAACCAAAAAGAGAGAGGAAGGGAGGAATGAAGAGAAGAAAACAGGAAGGGAGAATAAGCATTTGGTTGTCTTCAAGAGGCTTGACAAGCTGAAGTAGCTGTCATTAAGGCTAGTCTCAAAAATGTGTGGGTTTGGCTATTGGTACAGGGAGCTAACTTGAAAAAACATAATCAACTGCTTTTCATGACTTAGACGGCCAAATAATCTAAAGTCGCAGCAGTCACTCATTGATTATAGTGTGGCATACTTTTCATCCTACTTCTCAGTTGTCAGCTCTTTTGTTTTTTAATAAGTAGTTATCAAATGTGTCAATCTTATTTTTATGGTTAGTGCCTTTTCTGTCTTTTTTACAGAAAATGAACCATCTGATGATATTTTCAAATTTAACTCTAAACCAACCAAAACCAGTTTCAGATCTATGTAACAAAATTATATTTGAATGTTAGTTTAAATGTGTGTGTGTGTGTGTGTGTGTGTGTGTGTGTGTGTGTGTGTGTGTCTGTTTAAAACAGTTTGACAGATCTGGAATTAGGTTTCAGTTTTTCTGATTGGTGTCTCAGCTTTTCATTTTGTTCTGTTTCCTATTTATTTATTTATTTTGTCTGCCCTGGGGCTTGAACTCAGGGCCTGGGTTGAGCTTTCTCAAGGCTAACCTTCTACCTCTTCCAGCTTTTTCTGTGTACATGGTACTGAGGAACTGAATCCAGGGCTTCGTGAATGCTAGGCAAGCACTCTACCACTAGGCCATACTTCCAGCACCTCACTAACATTTTTGTTTATTACTTTAGCTTTATAATAAGCATTTTTTTTTAACCAGGCACAGTGGCTCACGCCTGTAATCCTAGCTACTCAGGAGGCCTAAGATCTAAGGATCACAGTTCAAAGCCAGCCCAAGCACTAAAGACTAAAAAAAAAAAAATACATTTTTCTTTTTTCACCAATCCCAGGGCTTGAACTCAGGGCCTGACACTGTCCTTGGGCTTTCCTCAAGGCTACTGCTCTACCACTTGAGCTACAGCAGCAGTTGTAGCCTTTTTTTGGCGGGGAGGGGAGGTCATGGGGCTTAAATTCTCAGCCTGGGCGCTGTCCCTGAGTTCTTCAGCTCAAGGTTACTGCCCTTCCCTTGAAGCACAGCCCCCACTTCCCATTTTCTAGTGATTAATTGGAGATGAGTCTCTTGGCTTTGTAGTGTCTCCCTTAATTATAGGTGTAAGCCAACACGTTCAGCCAGTTCTAGCTTTTATATGTATGTGGTACCGAGAAATCAAACCTGGGTCTTTGTGAAGGGTAGCAAGCATTCTACCACTAGACCAAACTCCTGGCCCTAGTTTTTTTTTTTTTTTCTGTGTATGTAGTACTGAGGAATTAAACCTGGGTCTTTGTGCATGCTGGCAGGCACTCTACCACTAGGCCAAACTCCTGTCACTCCCCCCTCACTTTTTTTTTGGCCAGTCCTAGTGCTTGAACTCAGGGCCTGAGCACTGTCCTTGGACACTTTTTGCTTAAGGCTAGCGCTCTGCCACTTGAGCTACAGTACCACTTCAGGCTTTTTTTGAGTATGTGGTATACGTGGTACTGTGGAATTGAACCCAAGGCTTTATACATGGTAGGCAAGCACTCTATCTCTAGGCTATACTCCTGGCCCCATGTTTCTTGTTCTTATGGAATGAACTGGCTATTTCTAGTTCCAGGTGTTGTCATATGAATATATATTTTTAAAAAATCAGCCCATCAAAGTTCTACCAAAATATATTTATGGAACACAATTAGAACCAAATTGATAGATCATTTGAGAAGCTGACCATTTTTCTTAAGTCTGAACA
This sequence comes from Megascapheus bottae, assembly GCF_031878675.1. Lineage (NCBI taxonomy): Eukaryota > Metazoa > Chordata > Mammalia > Rodentia > Geomyidae > Megascapheus > Megascapheus bottae. The sequence goes on from NC_143511.1 coordinate 82,862,270, forward strand.
TCAATAGAGTCTCATAACTGATGTTGAAAATACTTTCATTAAAAATATTATAGATCTGAGCTGGGTTCGGTGGCTCATGCCTATAATCCCAGTAATCTTAGCTATCAGGAGGCTGAGATCTGAGGATCAAGGTTGAAAGCCAGCCTGGGCACAAAAGGACTCTTATCTCCAATTAACCTCTACAAAAACGGGAAGTGGAGCTTGGCTCAGGGGGAGGCAATAACTTGGAGCTGAAGAGCTCAGAGACAATGCCCAGGCCCAGGGGTAGGGTGGTAGACTTGAGCTAAAGAGCTCAGGGACAGTGGCCATGCCCAGAGTTCAAGCCCCATGACCCACACACACAAAAAAAATTATAGCTCTGTAAAGATCTTCTATTTCTTGGTTCATATTACTGCAAGCTCTTGTATATTTTTTTGGTCAGTGGTGGGGGCTTAAACTCTGGCGTTGTCCCTCAGCTCTTCAGCTCAAGGCTAGTGCTCAAGGCTATCATGTTGAACTACAGTGTCACTTCTGGTTTTCTGGTGGTTAGCTGATAAGAGTCTCATGGACTTTCATGCCTGTGCTGGCTCTGAATCGTGATCCTCAAATCTTAGCCTCTAAGTAGCCAGGATTACAAGTGTGAGCCACCAGTACTGGCACTCTTGAATTTGTATTACTTTAGTGAAAGGTATCACTGATGTATACTAGGTATCAAGGTATCACTTGTATACTATTTAAATAATTTCAAAGCTGTTCCTAAAAATAAATAAAAGAAATTGTAAAAGGAGGCAATCTATGGAAAGATTTCAACAAATTTCTAGAATAATAATGTCAGCTGAAATTATTCCACAGGCTCATGCCTGCAGTCCTAGCTACTCAAGAGGCTGCCATCCACAGGATGGCAGTTTGAGAACAATCTAAGTAGAAAAGTTTCAGGCCACAGGCATAGCAAGTGGTAGAGTACCAGCCTTGGAAACACTGCCCCAAGTTCTAATCCCAAGAATCAAAAAAAAAAAGACAATATTACTGGCTATCATTCAAACATGACAGCCCTGTATTCATTCTCTTGACTCCAAATGTATCTTTCTGTCCTTGGGTACTGAGAGTACCTTTAATTTATGCTAATACTACTTTACTGTTTCTGTGTAATATCAGTTGCTACAGCCCTAGATTAGCAGTACCAGTACTACTTTTTATGGTCCTGGATGTGAAATTTGATCTGATATTGCATTTTTTTTGTTGTTTTCCTTCCTTATCCTCATGAAAAGGAAGAATACAGTGAGTTTTCATCTCTTTTATACCTACCTGAATCACTGGATCTCCAGGTACATTGGGAAGAAGATATTTGTAAGTGGAGGCCACAAGACTCTTACATATTCTCATCAAGCAGCTGCTGTTAGAAGCTGTATTATTATATAAAAGCACTTGTCAGCACCACCAACCTTTTGACAACCAACAATTACTGGCTTCTTCTTTAAAGATAATATGAAGTTTTTGGCATCTTTTCAAAGAAACACTGCCTGTAAGTTTCTTTGAGGTTTTTCAAACTGACAAAATTAATAAATCTCAGCAATGTATCCTGTCAAGGGAGAGCTGAAAGGGAAAGCTAGCATTTCACTCTATGACTACATCACCTCTGGGGTAGAGAAGAAAAGCTCCATAGGAAAGGAAATTTTGTCCAAGACTAGTAATTATGTAGGATGTGATTTGAAAGTCTAGAACAAGCTAGGAGCCTGTGGCTCACACCTGTAGTCCCAGCTACTCAGGAGGCTTGAGATCTGAGGATTGCAGTTCGAAGCCAACCTGGGCAGGAAAGTCTATATTTTTGTGTCCATTTAAACACCAGAAAACCAGAATTGGCTCTATGGCTCAAAGTGGTAGAGTGCCATCCTTGAGCAAAATAGCTCAGACCGTAGTTAGGTCTTATGTTCAAGACCCACAAGTCACCCCCCAAAAAAAATCTAGAAGAGTTCTGGGCACTGAGAGCTCATACCTATAATCTTAGCTACTCAGGAGGTTAAGATTTAAGGATCATAGTTTGAAGTCCGTGAGACTCTGTTTTTTTTTGTTTTTTTTTTGTTGTTGTTTGCCAGTCCTGGGCTTGAACCCAGGGCCTGAGCACTGTCCTTGACCTTTTTCAAGGCTAGCACTCTACCACTTTGAGCCACAGCACTACTTCCAACTTTTTCTACGTATGTGGTACTGAGGAACTGAACTCGGGTCTCTGTGTATGCTAGGCAAGCATTCTACCACTAGGCCAAACTCCCTGCTCCAGTGTTCCTCAAATGAATCCAGGCTGGGTGCTGGTAGCTCATGCCTTAATTCTTACTACTCAGGAAGCTGAAATCTGATGATCTCCATTTAAGGCCAGCTTGGCAAAGACAGTCCTTGAGACTCTTATCTCCAATTAACCACCAGAAAACTAGAAGCAAAGCTGTGTCTCAGAATGGTAAGGGCACTGGCCTTGTGCGAAAGAGCTCTGAGGTAGTACGCATGCCCTGAGTTCAAGACCTGTGGCCAGTCCAAAAAAAAAAAAAAAAAAAGAAAGAAAGAAAGAAAGAAAAAGAATTCAGATCATCTATTACAGAAGATATATTACTACAGCCAAAGGAATCATTAGTTCAGGCTTAGCCTAGATTACATAGTGAGACCCTGTCTCAACAAAATCTATAAAGAAAGGGCAGTTTCAATTACAAGATTCCATTTTTTTAATTTCCTAAAGGCTGAGTTCTATTCTCACTCCCTTTTCTAATGAGACATATCAAAGAAGCTAATATACCAACCACTGTAATATGATTAGAGTCTAAAATTAACTAAGGTACTTTATAAAGAGTTTCAATCAAGTTTTACTATTCAGAGCTTGGCAATGGTTTTCAAATCTGAATATATCATTTGGTCATTATTACTGTCAAAAGAGATGGGATATTAATGGTCCACAGAATTAAAATTAAATGGGGACCTGTGAAATACTCCATGAGTTAAATGACCCTTTATTTCACATTTTGCAATGACACCTGTGTTATAATTAGGCTGCCATCTTCTCTTCTCAAAGCTACAGAGAGAAGAGGAAGTATGCTGCAGATCTCTCCCTTTCAATCCTTAGTGCTATGAACAGAAGTAGGGACTGTGGCACAAGAAATGCGGCACCAACGATGACACTAAATCTGAAATGACGTTTCAAATGTATAGGTAGAATGTCAAAACTCAAGACATTTTTCTCAAGTTCCTTTACTAACCTGAACAAGCTATGATCACAGCAGCTGTCTACAACTACCATTCAAGTTCAGCAGTCATTCCTGGTCCCCCTTGTATGGGTCCTACTTCATATGGTCGCCTTGGATGGCTCCCCCTTATAAGGGGGACCACTAAGCTCTACTTCCTCACCCTCTTGTCTCCCTTTGTTCTTATGATCTTCATTGGCTTCTCTTTCCTAAATCTAGTCCTTAAACACTTAGCTTCTCTGGGTTATGTGTGCATAGGTCTGTTTACATACACAAGTGAATAGACATTTACATGTGCATATAGTAAGTTGCTTGGGAATTGTGCCAGTACGGTTTAGAGCTAGAATTCTCATTTGACCCATCCTACTCCTAATCTAATGCATTCCCTTCATGACCACATGGAATAACAAACTAGATGTCTATATTAAAAAGGTTCTTTTCTAGGAGCTAATTCTGTTTCACAGGACTTAGGATGCTACTGATCTCCAATGAAGCCCTGGTCAGGCAAGGCATGATTCCAGCACTAGGGAGGCTGAGGCAGAAGAATGGAGAGTTTGAGGCTAGCCTTGATACAGAGGGAGACATTGTCTCAAAAACAAACACACACTAAACAAAACTGTGGTTAAGCCAGGCACCAGTGCTCATGCCTGTAATCCCAGATACTTCGGAAGCTGAGATCTTAGGATCTAGGTTCAAAGCCAGCCCAAGCTGTGAGACTCTTATCTCCACTAAATGAGTCAGAAAATGGCAGAAGTGGCCCCATGGTTAAAGTGATTGAGCACTAGCCTTGAACTAAGAGCCTGGGCCTATACCTGACCAGTTTTGCTCAAGGCTAGTGTACTACTACTCTGAGCCACAGCTTCACTTCCAGTTTTGAGTGGTACATTAGAGATGAGTCTCACTAGGACTTTTCTGCTTGGGTTGGCTTTGAACCACAATTCTTAGATCTCAGCCTCCTGAGTATCTGGGATCACAGGTGTGAGCCTCTGGTGCCTGACTACACACATCATCATCATCATCATTATTATTATTATTATTATTATTATTATTATTATTATTATTATTGCCATCCTGATATTTGAACTCAGGGCCTGAATACTGTCCTTGTGCTTTCTCAAGGCTAGCTTTCTACCACTTGAGCACCATGTCTGGCTTTTTCTATGTATGTGGTAGCAAAAAATAGAACCCAGGTCTTCATGCATGCGAGGCAAGACACTCTACCACTAGGCCAGACTCCCTGCCCCACACATTCTTTTTTATCCTGTCGATTAACCTGGTTTTGGCATCTGGACACAGGAGAGGATTGTGAAAGGATCTGCAAGGTGTTCTGGGTATGCAGAGACTCAAGCTGAAAGGGCAGAGTGGCTCCAGGGGGGCACAGAGAACTTCATGATGTCACTGAAATACCTCTGTTGACTGATAAGTGAGCAAATCTTTTTTGTGCAAATATGTTTGGATGATATGCAAGCAGGCAGTTTTCATTGAATCCCGCCTCTATTCCCAGCATTTAGCATGGTGCTGGCACATACTGTTCATTCCTAATGATAGCTTACAAGGTTGAAGAGCTTTGAATAACCACTTTGAGTTGGAATATAGACACAGTCAAATAAGGCAAAAGAATGGCATTTCCTCTAGAGAACCAGTTCCAGAGGAAGCAGGAGACCTTCATACATTTTCCAATGTTATTTTTCCATAAAAAAAAAAAAGATAGCTGCCATTTTTCTTTTCAAGTTCTCTCCGTGCTGCCCAGGCTGTCCTCAAAATTGACTTAAAGCGATCCTGACCCCTTAGTCTCCTTAGCAGTTGGGGCTATCAGTATGTACCACTTACTGTGTGTAGCTAGGTTGCCAACCTTAAATTCCATGTCACTTCTAATGTTTCTGGTTCATTTGTCCTGGAAAATAGCCATGGCTAGTATATAGACTGGCTACTGCACTATCAAGTAAGCCACAGTACCACTTTTAGTCTTTTCTGAGTAGATTATTAGAGATGAGAGTCTCATGAACTTTCATGCCCAGGCTGGCTTCAAACCACACTGCTCAGATCTCATCCTCCTGAGTAGCTAGGATTACAGGTATGAGGTACTAGTGTCTTGCTTTTAATTTCTTTTTTTAAATTCTACTGCTGCAGGTTCTTAAAAATGAACCATGAATCTATCTTTAATTAATTTTCTGATCTTGCTTCCAGAAGCAACTTACAAGGGAAGATATGATGACAGTGTAGCTATATTTCTACTCAACTCTAATGATTAAGATCTTAGAGCTGGGTGTGGTGGTACATGCCTATAATCCTAGCTTGAAAAATAGTCATAGAGAAGCCAATTTGTAGCCAGATATTGACTTTTGATAAGAAACACTGAGAGAACAATGATCAATTTTAATAGTTTAGTATAGAATTTTGTTTTGTTGTAGCCTAGGTTGGCCTTGAACTTGAGACAATCATGCGCCATCTCCCAAATGCAGAGATTGTAGATATCTACCATACCTATCTAGTATAGGATTTTTTTTTCCTTTTGGTTGGGTATAGGGCTTGAACTTGGGTGCTGTTCCTGAGTTTCATGGGCTTTCTTACCTGGCTTCCAACTGCAATCCTCAGATCTCAGCCTCCTTAGTAGCTAGAATTACAGATGTGAGTCACCGGTGCCCAAAAGTACAGGATTTAAATCACTGATTTTTCTGGGTTCTACAGAATGATGGTAGAAGAGTTTTGAATCTATTCAGACATTTTCCAAAAACTGACAGAACAAACAGATATATCTAAAAATTCCACAGCTAGCCCTGTCCCCAAACCACCTCCTATACTACTATAATGAAAAAAAATGGCTGGCTCATGCATGTATTCCTAGCTACACAGAAGGCTGAGATCTGAGGATCAAGGTTCAAAGCCTGCCCAGGCACAAGAGACCAAGAAACTCTTATCTCCAAATAACCACCAGAAAATGGGAATTGGTACTGCGGCTCAAGTGGCAGAGCACTAGCCTTGAGCTGAAGAGCTCAAAGACAATGCTCAGTCCCAGAGTTCAAGCCCCATGATGAACAAGTAAAACAAAAAACATTTCCAGCAAGACTATAATAGATTGAACTTAATTTTTTTTTAAATTATCAGGATAATGTATAGAGGGTTACAGTTACATATATCAGGTAGTAGGTCCATTTATTCTTACATATTGATACCCCTTCTCCTGTCTTGTCTAGAGTGAACTTTTTTTTTTTTTGCCAGTCTTGGGGCTTGAACTCGGGGCCTGAGCACTGTCTTTGAGCTTTTTCTCAAGGCTAGAGCTCTACCACTTGAACCACACACCATTCCGGTTTTTTTTTTTTGTATGTGGTACCGAGGAATTGAACCTAGGTCTTTGTGCAGGCTAGGCAAACACTCTACCACTAGGCCCTGGACTAAACTTTACTCCACTAAATTCTCTTGTTGAAGTGCGAACCCACAGTACCTCTGAATATGACTGCATCTGAATACAAGACTAAGGAGACAGAGTAGGACCCATTACATTGACTATTTAAGAAATCTAAAAGACAGGCGTGGTGGCTCACACCTGTAATCTTAGCTACTCAGGAGGGTGAGAACTGAGGATCAAGGTTCAAAGACAGTCCAAGCACAAAAAGGACCTGAGACTCTTATCTCCAATTAACCTCTAGAAAATGGGAAATGGGGCTTGGCTCAAGGGTAGGGTGGTAGCCTTGAGCTGAAGAGCTCAGGGACAACCCTCAAGCCCAGAGTTCAAGCCCCATGACCCACAAAAAAAGAGAGAGAGAGATCTAGGAGTGGGGCTGCCAATGGCTCATGTCTGGAATCCTAGCTACTCCCTAGGAAGCTGAGATCTGAAGATTGTGGTTCAAAGCCAGCCTGGGCAGAAAAGTCACTGTGGGATTCTTATGTCTAATTAACCACTCAAAACCAGGAAGTAGTGCTACAGCTCAAAGTAGTAGAATGGAAGCCTGAGCAAAAGAGTTCAGGGACACTTTACATGGGGAGAAGGCAGCCATTCTCAAGCCAAGGAAACAGGCCTCAGAAGAAAACAAAACTGCCAACACTTTGTTTCTCAGCCTTCTAGTCTCCAGAACTATGAGAAAGAAATTTGTTTTCAAGTCCCACAGCCTTCGGTGTTATTTATTGTGACCTTGCACACAAATGCACTGAGAGAGAAGGCATCTGTGTAGTCTCTAAATGCAGGTAGATGGTGACAAGTTACCAGCAAGCAAAAGGCCTACATGCTATCAACACCAGCCCAGGAAGACTGTGAAAGCAGATGGATGCTTGTGGTGAACCTGTGAAGAAGAGAACCCAAGACAGCCAAAATGAATTCACCAGAAGGCAGTGTGGGCCATTCTGAGAACAGAAGCTAAAACTGAAACAACTGTTGTCTAAGTCATAACCACGAGTGGTTCCTGAGCACTGGAAATGGGGCTAACCTGAACTGACATGAATGTTAATGTAAAATATTCACTGCATGAAAAAAGGAATGCAACATGTCTCATTAATGATTTTCCTGTACTGAATTACATCTTAAAGCAATATTTTTGACATTTAAATCAGATAAAACACATTATTAAAATTAATTTCACATGTTTCTTTTACATTTTTAGCATGCCTAGACAACTTGCCTTTGCATTGTGATTCACATTATGTTTCTATTAGTCAGAGCTGTTCTGACCCCGTAAACAGGCATCTGGTACACTCTGCTGGTTGTCTACCTGAGTGCACAACTAACTTGAGTGCTAAGCCTTGCATCACAAGCCTGTACAGGCAGTTCAGGACATAATCTCTGAAAAAGTACACTGCTGACTTGCAAAACTTGCTTCCAGGAGTATGTTCATTTTCTCAAAAAGGAAGAGGGCACAGGGAGCTGGTGGCTCATGCCTATAATCCTAGCTACTTAGTAGACAGAGATCTGAGGATCATGGTTCAAAGTCAGCCTGGGCAGGAAAATCCATGAGAATCATCACCAGAGAACCACCAGAACACCAGAAGTAAAGATGTGGCACAAAGTGGTAGAGCACTAGCCTTGGGTGAAAAAGAGTTTAAGGACAATGCTCAGGCAGGTTCTGAGTTCAAGTCCCACAATTGACAAAAACAAAAAAGAAAAAAGAGAGGAAGGAGGGAAGGAAAAAATAGTATGGAGAAAGGGAATGAGAACACTAAGATATGTTATTTCTTAGGTATCTTCCCATATAGGAACAAGGTATCTGAAAAACAAGTCTTCAGGAGCTGGGAGTTTGCCTAGTGGTAGAATGCTTACCTAGCATGCATGAAGACCGGGGTTCGATTCCTCAGTATGACAGATATAGAAAAAGCTGGAAGTGGTACTGTGGCTCAAGTGGTAGAGCTCTAGCCTTGAGAAAGCTCAGGCCCTGAGCTCAAGCCCCAAGACTGGCAAAAACAAAATAAAAAAACAAAGCAAAAACAACAACAAAAAAAGTCTTCAAGCAGAGCACCAGTAGCTTACACTTGTAATTCTAGCTACTTTAAGAGGCTGAGATCTAAGGATTGTGGTTCAAAGACAACTTGGGCAAGGAAATCTGTGAGACTATTATTCCCAATTAACTACTAAAAAAAAAGCTGAAAGTGAATTGTGGCTCAATGGATAAAGCATTAGCCTTGTGAACAAAAGTTCAGGGACAGCACCGGGGCCATGAGTTAAAACCCCAAAACCAATTAAAAAAAAAAAAAAAGAAAAAATGTCTTCTAAAGGAAATACTGTAGATGGTTTACTCCTTAATTTAAATATTAAGAGCATATTTAATACAAATAACTTCCATATTTTTGAAGCCACTTATGCTTTTCTTGTGATTAATTAATAAGAGTTTCAAGGGTATTTCTTCATGGGTTGGATTTGAACTGTGATCTTCAGATCCCAGCCTTCTGAGGAGCTGGGATTATAGACATGAGCAACTAGTGCCTGGCTTCTGTGAGGATTTTTATTTAAGACTATTATACTTCACTTTGGTGTAATTCGTTTGGTAGAATTTTCAGTGGTGGGGAGTGTATGTGTGTGTGTGTGTGTGTGTGTGTGTGTGTGTGTAGGTGTACCTGTGTGAATGTGTGTGTATATGTACGTGTATATGTGTGTATGTGTATATATGTATGCGTATAAATATACACATATACACACACACACACACACCTTCCCCATGGCCACCAAAGCTTGTTCGGCTTTGTGTATGTGTTCCTGTACAGTGAAATAACAAGGGATTTAGAGGCCTCCACTTCTGCAAGGCATAAGTTCTGGAGGTCACTGGTAGACACAGCTGCGTTTGTCAAACAGTCTGGATGGAGATGCTGCCTTAGATAAACCCACCCAGTATTCAATTCTGCTTCGTCTTAGTCACCATGGCAACCAGAACACTGTAAGCACTTGGGCTTTTGATCATTTTCTGCAGCATTCAAAGTGTTTCTGATATTTTCACTGCATTACTACTGTTCACTGCATTACTACTGAAACTATATACAAAACACCATTCATTTTGCCAATTTTATACTTTCTGGACTATGCTTCCTCACACAGTGAATGGGAAGCAGAGCGTAATTTATTATGTCCATATTTTAGAAAGATGTTTTTGACCAAGAAAAAGTTCTTTGTTAAGATATTAAGAATCGGTCTTATCTCTAGAAAACAGGAAGTGGGGTTTGGCTCAAGGGTAGGGCAGCAGCCTTAAGCTGAAGAGCTCAGGGACAGCGCCCAGGCCAGAGTTCAAGCCGCAAGATCCACCCAAAAAAAAAAAAAAAAGAAGAAGAAGAAGATATTGAGAGCTGGGAAAATGAAAGGCTGTGGCAATGCAAACAAATAGCTCACTATAAAATAAGAAGGCACATCTCTAAGAGTAAAAAGAAATTTACTACGCTCCAAAGGAGTATAGTTTTTACACAAAAGATCTGAAGCCTAATTTATTTTTTAGTGATGCTGGGGATTCAATACAGGGTCTTCCTACTTGCTAGGAAGGCTCTATACAGCTTGAATTAGCTGGCTAGTCAGACATTTGAGTGTGAGTGTGTGTGTGTGTGTGTGTGTGTGTGTGTGTGTGTGTGTGTGTGTGTGTGTGTGTGTTTGATATTAGGGCTTGAATTCAGGGTCTTGTGTTTTCACTTTACTCTTTTGCTCATAGCTAGTACTCTTCCACTTAAGCCAATCAGGCACTTTGCTGGTTAGCTGGAGTCTTTTTCTGCTTGGGCTGAGTTTGAACCACAATCCTTAATGGATCCTAGCTTCCTGAAAAGATAGGATTACAGGTGTGAGCCACCTGTGTCCAACTTGTTGGTTAGATCATGATATAGTCTCATAAGGAGTAGACATCTGGAATATGTAAAGACTGTCTACAATTTAATAATAAAGATACAATCTATTTTTTAATATTTAAAGGATTAAAACACATTTTTCCCAAAGAAACAATAAAATGGAAGCAGCACATAAAAAATGTGCTCAGATTTCAAATATTAGGGAGATGCAAATCAAAACCATAAAGAGACATCAGTTCCCACCCACTAGGATGTCTCATAAAAAAAGACAGAAAATGGTAAGTGCTGGGAAGACAGGGAGTCAAGTTACATTGCTGGTGGTACAGCCACTCTGGCAAATAGCTCAGCAGCTCCTCAAAAGGTAAAAAATTATTTCTGTCACACCCATAACACATTCACACACTTCTTAATGTACAGCTATTCTACCCAAGATATACCCAACTTAAGCAAAAACAAGACTTTCTAGAACCTTAGTCTGTAGACAACCCCAGCCCTCCCGCAAAAAGAGAAAAGGAACAATAAATGTTTAAAACTTCGCAAGAGTCTTCACTTCTAATTGCCTTTGAACTCCTTGATTCCCATAAATATATAACAGAACGCCAATCAGGTGCGGAGTGAATAGTGTATATAGATCCCCCGCCACTACCACAAAAACCGTCCAGCTCTCCACTTGAGTAAAATAGGGTTTCCTCCTTTCCTACTGTCTTTTTAATCCATCTAAGAATAGTGTCAAAGGAAAACAAAATGATAATCATGCCACTAATACAGGTATTTTCATAACATTCTGTGACTTTGAGTTACTTACCACAGATCAGCCAGTAAAAAACAAAAGTAGAAAAAATATTGAAGGGACTGGAGACGTGGCTTAGTGGTTACACTGCTTGCCTAGCATGACTGAAGCCCTGGGTTCAATTTTCCAGTAGCACATAAACAGAAAAAATTGGAAGTGACACTGTGGCTCAAATGGTACAGTGCTAGCCCTGAGCAAAAGAAGCTCAGAGATAGTGCCCAGATCCTGAGTTCAAGCCCAGGCAAAAAAAAAAAAAGATAGAGAGAAAGAGAGAGATAGAGAGAGAGCAAGAGAGAGCGAGAGCGAGAGCGCAAGCAAGCTAGGCATGGAGGCTCACACCTATAATCCTAGCTACTCAGGAGGCTGAGATCTGAAGATCACAGTTCAAAGCCAGCCCCACACTAAAGTCTATGAGACTTTTTTTTTTTTTTTGCCAGTCCTGGGCTTGAGCTCAGGGCCTGATCACTGTCCTTGGACTTTCTCAAGGCTAGAGCTCTACCACTTGAGCCTCAGCACCACTTCTGGCTTTTTTCTATGTATGTGGGACTGAGGAATTGAACCCAGGTCTTCATGCATGCTAGGCAAGCACTCTACCACTAGGCCAAACTCCTGGCCCCGTCTATGAGACTCTTATCTCCAATTAACCACCAGAAAACCAGAAGTGGAGCTGCGGCTCAAGGGGTAGCTTGAACTAAAGAGCTCAGGGACAGCACCTAGGCCCAGAGTTCAAGCTCCATGACTGACAAAAGAGAAAAAGAGAGGGGAGGGGGGAACACTGAAGCATCAAGAGTCCACTAACCTTAGCCCATTGAACAGCTGCTTAGATTTGTCGAGAAGATAACAAAAGTCTGTAACTGTTTTCCTCTCTCCTTGGGGGATGTCATCTTCACCACCTCCAGAGGACATGATTTCTTTAACAGCAAATTCAGTCCTGCAAGAAAAAAATATGTCCATTTAACAGTTGGTAAAAACAAAGGAGAAGGAGACTAGTTATATCTTTTTCGTTGCTTTTTTTTAGATACAGGCTCTCACTATGGAGTGTACAGGCACAGCACAAATTTGCAGTCCTCCTGGGTGAGCCTCCCAGTTCAGGAATTCCAGGCATAACCCCCATAATGGGCCTAAAAACTTACACCTATCATCTGCTAGCATCTTCCTCATAGATTCATGAGGAAATACACTCAAATACAAATCATGTACATGTTGAAAAAGAAATAATAATGTATTGTTAGCAGGAATAGAAATTGGTAGAACAGCTGGATGCAGTGGTTCATGCCTATAATCCTAGCTACTCATGAGGCTGAGATCTGAGGATTGCGGTTCAAACCCAACCCGGCCACTAAAGTCCATGAGACTCTTTATCTCCAATTAACCACGAGAAAACTGGAAGTGGCACTGAGGCTCAAGGGGTAGGGTGGTAGCCTTGAGCTGAAGAGCTCAGGCACAACGCCCAGGCCCAGAGTTCAAGCCCCAGGACCAACAACCAACAAAAAACAAAATAACAACAAAAACAAAAGCTTTTATTTAACCCAAAGTATGTCATCTAGAACTTAAATATTGTTATCTTTAAAATACTAAGCTATACTTAATTAAAAATGAAAACAAAACCTCTGTTTAAACACAGAACTCTTTGGGACAACAAACTTATATGACTACAAGTTTAATATTTGAAGAATAGGAGAAAACTGCCAAATACTATCCTATTATTATTGTTAAGCATCTTGAGTTTAAGACAAGCCTTAAAAGTGTAAGGTGAGACAAACTTAATGAGAGCCTATGTTAAAAACAAAATACAAAATAAAGGGTTAGAGACACTGATCAAGTAGTGGAGTATTTGTTTAGTACATGTAAAGTTCTAGGTTCAATCCACTTCCAAAAAAGAAGCAGCGAAGGAAGCAGAAGAGAAGAAGAGGAAGAGGAGGAGTAGGAGAAACCAAGAGCAGCAGTTAAAGCCTTTAGTCATGGCTTCTTGGGAGGTAGAGATCAAAGGATCCTGGTTCTAGGCCAGCTCAGACGTAAAAGTTAGCAAGACATTTTAATTGATGACTAAGTGTTGTGCCATGTACCTGTCCATCCAACACAGGGAAACACAAATAGCAGGATGATAGATCACAGGCAGATGTGGGCATAAAGCAATATCATACATCAACATAACCAATATAAAAGGATGCTGGAGACATGGTTCAAGTCCTAGAGTACCTACCTGCCTACCAAGCTCTAGGTTCAATTCTAAGCCTTTACTTCAATCCCCAGAACAGAAAACGACAAGGAGGAGGAGGAAGAGAGGCCTGGGAGTGGGGCCTAGTGGTAGAGGACTTACTTGCCTAGCATACATGAAGCCCTGGGTCTAATTCCTTGGTACCACATACACAGAAAACGCTGGACATGGTGCTGTGGTTCAAATGGTAGAGCACTAGCCTTGAGAAAAGTCAAGGACAGTGCCCAGGCCCTGAGTTCAAGCTCCAGGATTAACCAGGGGGGGGAGGTGGGAAGGGAAGGAAGACTGGGCCCGATGGCTCATGCCTGTAATCCTAGCTACTCAGGAGGCTGAGATCTGAGGATCGAGGTTCAAAGCCAGCCAGTTACTAAAGTAATTGAGACTCTTATCTCCAATTAACCACTAGAAAACTATAAGTGGCACTGTGGCTCCAGGGGTAGGTCGGTAGCTTTGAGCTGAGGAGCTCAAGGATAGAGCCCAGGCCCAGAGTTCAAGCCCCATGACCAAAAAAAAAAAAAAAAAAAAAGAGAGAGAGAGAGGGAGAGAACACGAGAGAAAGAAAGAGATGAAGAGGAGGAGGAAGAGAAGAAGGGAAGGGAAAACTAAAAATCCTTGCTGGGAGCAGTGGTTCACTCCCGTAATCCTACTTACTCAGGAGGCAGAGATCTGAGGATCAAGGTACAAAGCCAGCCCAGGCACAAAAGAACCTGAGACTCATCTCCAATTAATCTCTAGAAAATGGGAAGTGGGGCCTAGCTCAAGGGTAGGGTAGTAGCCTTGAGCTGAAGAGCTCAGGGACAGCACCCAGGCCAAGTTCAAGCCCTATGACCCCCCCCCCCGCTCCCCCCCCCAAAAAAAAACTCCTTGGTTATAGTATCTGGGGTGTAAATCAAGTGGAGAGTGCTTACAGATGTAAAGTGCTGGGTTCAATCTCCAAGATTATTACCAAAAGAAAGAAAGGAGGGGGAAGAAGGGAGGAGGAAGAAGAAATTGATGGCCTTTTTGAAAGCCTCAAACATGATGAAGGCCCAGATGGCCAAACATTTAAATAAGGGGGAAAAGATGTCCATCTTAAACTAACTCTTACAGTATATAGAAGCATCATTTCCCAACTTATTTCCTGGGGCCATTGTAACTAAAACTAAACAAAGATATTGAGAGGAAGGAACATTATAGGCCATTCTCACTAATGAATAGATATGAATATCCTAACCCAAATGCTAGCAAATCCAATTCAGCAATATATAAAAAGGACATGAGAAAATTGGGCTTATTTTAGGAATGCAAAGCTGATTGGATATTTGAAAATCAATCACTGTAATTACCATGTAAGTAAAATGAAGGACAAAAAAATCAAAAGTTGGTTGCTCAACAGATGCAGTACAGATTTGGTACAATCTGACTCAAAATAAGAAAAAAAATGAGGAAATGAGGAATTGAGAGTAACATTCATAAAGAACATGCATTTTAAAATTATAGCAAAAATCACATTTTCTGATGAAATGGGAATATATATTCCCCATGAGATGTGAACGCAGGTGAGAATTTTGGTTGGTTGTTTTATATGTAGTCCAGGCTGGCCTTGAATCAGCCTCCAGAATTCTTGGGATTACAGGAGTTCTCTATGGCAAACTCAATCCTGATACAATATTGAATAAAGGAAAAGGGGAAAAAGTATAAAGACCAAAGAAGAAAAAGGAACAAACCCCGTGGGAAGGGGACACAAAGGAAGAACCTCGGCTTTTCATACACTTTATCAAACAAATGGCCAAGCTCTGATATCAGAATGAGCCTAACAGAATGCTGGGTTAAAAAAAAAAAAAAAGGGAGGAGGGGAGGGGAGGAACAGGAGTTTGGCCTAGTGGTAGAGTGCTTGCCTTGCATACATGAAGACCCGGGTTCAATTTCTTGGTACCACATACATAGAAAAAGCCAAAAGTGGTGCTGTGGCTTAAGTGGTAGAGCTCTAGCCTTGAGAAAGCCCAAGGCAGTGCTCAGGCTCTGAGTTCAAGCCTCAGGACTGGCAAAAAAGAAAAACAAAAAAAAGCAAACAGAAAGTAATACATTCTATCTGGTTCAAAGACACAGTATAGCATCAGCACAGAGGAATTAGGAAGCAATTAAGAGGAATACTAGCAACATGGTATTTCTTTTTCTTCTATGCAGTACTCTGGTTTGAACTCAAGAACTTCATGCTTGCTAAGTAGGGTTCATGTTTGCTAAGTAGGGACTCTACCCCTTGTACCACACTTTTTTGCCTTTGTTATTTTTATTGTAGAGTACTATAGTTTATTCTTTTTCATTATACTCCATCTTTCTATTCACTTATGCATTTTGACCTTTGTCCAGTCTTATTTCTTGAAGTATACTACCTCATGTGAGTAGCTTACTCAGATTCATCTACCTGCTTCTTAGATCAAGGTATATCTATGTTTTGTTTTCTATCATGTTTCTGATCCTTGTGATTATTTTGCCACAAAAGATAAATGGTGAATTAAGATTTAGCAATACAATTAAATTACATGGGAAAATTACATACTGGAATCTATACACAGAGGTAACCATATCGTAGGTGTAAGGAAAAGATAGAGGTCTGAAAAGGCAAAAGTGTGAGCCAAATTATATCTCCCCATGAAAAAAGATATATTGAAGTCCTAATCCCGGCACCTATGGATGGAATTTCACTCAGGAATAGTCTTTAGGACATACTTAAGATGTAAGTTAAGTCAGACACCAGTAACTCACACCTGTGATCCTATCCACTCAGGAGGCTGAGATCTGAAGATCACAGTTTGAATGAAGCCAGGCTGAGCAGGAAAGTCCATGATACTCTTATCTCAAATAACTGAACAAAAAAGGTGAAAGTGGAGCTGTGGCTTAAGAATGTTGGCCTTGGGCTGAGAGTTTGGGTTAGTGGTAGAGTACTTGCCTAGCATGCACAAAGATCCAGGTCTGATTCCTCAGTAAAACATACAAAGAAAAAAAAATAGAAGTGGTGCTATGGCTCAAGTGGTAGAGCTCTTGCCTTGAGAAAACCCAAGGACAGTGTTCAGATCCTAAATTCAAGCTCCAGGATTGCCCCTCCCCTCAAAAAAAAAAAAAGAATATTAGCTTTGTGGACATCCCTCTCCAAAAAAAAGTTAAGATAAGGTAACACTGAAGTAGAGAGGGTCTTTATCCAAAGTTACTGAAATCCTCATTTATAAGACAGGGGCAGACATAGAAGAAAGCTATGACGGGACAGAGGGAAGATGTATGAGGATAGCAGCACAGACAGGAATTATGCAACTACAAACCAAGGAACGCCAAGGATTGTTGGCAGCAAGCTGAAGCCAGGAGAGGAATGCAAGAAACAAGCCCAAGAAGGAACCAATTTCCCAACACCTTAATTTGGGACTCTGGCTACTGAACTGTGAAAGGGTACTTTTTTTTTCTTGTTTTAACCTGTTCAGTTTTATTTCTCATTTTAGCTCAAATTTGCATTGCTCTGGTGACTAAGAAAGTTAAAAAAGCCTAGAAACGGATAGGCAGATCAATTCACCCACAGATTACAATGTGGCAATGAGAACGAATGACTACTTCAAGACAAGTTCTGCTAAGCCGTGGAAATGAACTAGTTATTGACCTGTTTTGTTGACATACCCCCCTCCCCATCTCCACTCCTGGGGCTTGAACTCAGGACTTGGGCACTGTCCTTGGACACTTTTTACTCAAGGTTATCACTCTGCCACTCGAGAGATAATGCCATTTCCAGCATTTTCTATGTATGTGGTACCAAGGAATAGAACCAGGGATTTGTGCATGCTAGGTGAGCACTCTACCACTAGGCTATGCTCCCAACCCCCGTCATTTCTGTTTATAGAAAGTCTTTTAACAAAGCAACAAGAAAAACTGCTACTCTGGATTTAGTTCTGAGTTAAAAGGGTTTGAAACATGAAAGCCTGGAAGAAATCTGGAGGGAAAAAGCCAAATGGCTTACCCAGTATACCCAGGAACTCAGAGCAGCCACCGTGGCAGTGGATGAAACTTGGGTAGGACAAGGAAGATGAAATATTCTGGTCCTAATGCTTATTAGTTATCTGACAGTGAGCCAAAAAAAAAAAGAACTATAAAAGAAGCTTAAAAATCTACACAATTACTGCTATCATCATCAGTCACTATTTTAGTGATCAAGACTCAAAAAGAAAACAAAGAGAAGGACCAGGAGTTTGGCCTAGTGGTAGAGTGCTTGCCTAGCATGCACGAAGCCCTGGGTTCAATTCCTCAGTACCACATACACAGAAAAAGCCCGAAGTGGTACTGTGGCTCAAGTGGCAGAATGTCAGCCTTGAACACAGGCTCAGGGATAGTGCCCAGGCCCTGAGTTCAAACCCCAGGACTGGCCAAAACAAAAAAAGTAAACAGAAAGACAAGGCAGGTGCAGGTAGCTCACACCTATAATCCTAGCTACTCAGGAGCCTAAGATCTGAGGATTGCAGTTCAAAACCAGCAGGGTAGAAAAATCTGAAGGATTTTTATCCCCAATAAACCACTCAGAAAAAGCTGGAAGTAATGCTGTAGCTCAAGAGGTAGAGTACTTAGCCTTGAGTAAAGAGAAGCTCAGGAATAGTGTCTAGGCCCAGAGTCCAAGCCCCAGGACCAGGAAGGAACAAAAAGGAAATACATAGGAATGATAAGCTACTATGATCTCTATGAAATAGATCATTTTATATGAACAGAGGGGTTATAGTTACATATGTATGGTAGTGATTACATTTTTTGTTGGATATTGTTACCTGCTCGAATGTTTCACTTCCACCTTCCCTTCCCCCAAGAGTTCATCTTTCCTCCTCTTCCTCCTCCTCTCCCTCCTCCTCCTCTTCTTCTTTTTACCAGTCCTAAGGCTTGAACTCAGGGCCTGGGCACTGTCCTTGGACACCTTTTGCTTGAGGCTCATGCTCTGCCACTTGAGCCATACACCACTTCCATCTTTTTCTGAGTATGTGGTACTGAGTAATCGAATCCAGGGTTTCGTGCATGCTAGGCAAGCACACTACCACTAGGCCACGCTCCTGGCCCCGTGCTCAGATTTTTAAAACACAGAAAGAAGATGGCTGCAAAACCCAACATGAATATGAAAGAATCATGCACTCAACAAGCACTGATGGCTCAAATTTATAATTTAGCTACTCAGGAGACTAATATCTGGGGATTGTAGTTCAAAGCTAGCCCAGGCAGTAAAGTCCTAGTGACTCTTATCTCCAATTAACTGCTTGGAAGTAGAGCTGTGGCTCAAAGTGATGAAGCACGAGCCTTGAGCAAAAGAGCTTAAGAACAGTATTCAAGCCCTGCAACAGACAAAAAAGAATCATGTGTTTGGTCAGCCACAATAATGTAATAGTAGTAACGTCTAGTTCACAAAATGAACTAATAGATGTAAAATTGTCCTGTGAATTACAAAGTAGTTATGTAATGTTGTTACAAGCATACAAAAAAAAAATAGAATGTAGCCAGGCACTGGTGGCTCATGCCTGTAATCCTAGCTACTCAGGAGGCTGAGATATGAGCATCATGGTTCAAAGCCAGCCCTGGGATGAAAGTCAGTGAGAGTCTTTTTTTTTTTTCCCTTGCCAGTCCTGGACCTTAAACTCAGGTACTGAGCACTGTCCTTGGGCTTTCTCAAGGCTAGAGCTCTACCACTTGAGCCACAGCACCATTCTTGGCTTTTTCTTTGTATGTGGTACTGAGGAATCAAAATCCAGATCTTCAGGCCTGGTGTGGTAGCTCACGCCTGTAACCCTAGCTACTCAGGAGGCTGAGATATGAGCATCATGGTTCAAAGCGAGTCCAGGCACAAAAGACCATAAGAATCTTGTCTCCAATAAATCACTAGAAAATGGGAAGAAGGACTGTGGTTCCAGTGGTAGGGTGGTAGCCTTGAGCTGAAGAATTCAGGGACAGCGCCCAGGCCTAGAGTTCAAGCCCCATGACCCACAAAAACAAAACAAAACAAAATAAAAACAAAAATACCCAGATCTTTGTGCACTAGGCCAAACTCCTGGCCCCTCCATGAGACTCTTATCCCCAATTAACCACCAGAAAGCCAGAAGTGGTGTTGTGGCTCCAAGAGTAGAGTGCTAACTTTGAGCTGAAGAGCTCAGGGACAATGCCCAGGCCTAGAATTCAAGTCTCACTGGCAATAAATAAAATAAAGACTGACAAATAAATAAAATAAAATAAAATGTAAATTTAAAAGTACCAAATACAATAAAAGGTTGAGTGTGTGCGTGGGGTGGAGGTGACGAGCCGCCATGCCGGGTACAGAAGGAACACGAAGCTCTGATCAGTACAGATGGTGTTCCTGGAATCTGAACATGTAACAGAGCTCCAAAAGCTGGTTCTTTCCAGATTGGGAGGCATCTTCATGTATCAAGGACAATATAAAACCATGAATTATGTACAATCTTTTCTTTTTCTTTTCTTTCTTTCTTTTTTTGACAGTCAATCTGAGTACTGTCCTTGGGCCTTCCTCAAGGCTTGAGGCACAGCACCACTCCCAGATTGCTTTTTTTTTTTTTTTTTTTTGCCAGTCCTGGGCTTGAGCTCACAGCCTGAGCACTGTCATTGGACTTTCTCCAGGCTAGACCTCTACCACTTGAGCTCTCAGCACCACTTCCAGCTTTTTTCTATGTATGTGGTACCAAAGAATCGAACCCAGGTCTCTGTGCATGCTAGGCAAGCAATCTACCACTAGGCCAAAGTCCTGGCCCCAACTCCCAGCTTTTCTATGTATGTGGAACTGAGGAATGGAACCCGGGTCTTTGTGTATGCTAGACAAGCATTCTACCTCTAGGCTATGCTCCCAGCCCATGCACAATATTTTCTAAAATCTTTTTTTAACTGATCATCACCACTGAAGTTAAATTACATGTTATAATAATTAGACGAAAAATATGTACTCCTAACTTTCACTGATCATTGTATAAAGAATCAGGCTGGGGGTGCAGCTAAGGGTGATGACCTCCAGCATACACACTTCCCCTAAATGTACAGAGTCCAGGAACCTTACTAATACCATGATGGCAAAGATAGTTTTAAAAAGTAGGAAGAGGAGAAGCTATGCCATTTTGCCTACTAAGTATGGAAAATGAAATATGCAATAAGCAAACACCAGGATTAGTTCACCTGAGCCCAAGCAGGGCCACAGCACATAGCAGAGCCAAGTACCGGCTAGACAGGACAGCTATAGATCTGGATGGTGCAGTCCCACAAGAGGTCTGTGAGTGATCAGTCCCACAGACTGAGCTGGAGGCAGCACATGAAGGAATACCTTTTTCCCAGTTGAGCCCATTCTACAGTTGGACATGTGGATGCTTCACCCACTACCAGAAAGAAAAACTGAAGAGGGCAAGAGATGGAGCTAACTGAGAAGAAAGACTGTTAACATTTTCTTCTCTTGCCCACCTGACTATATTTAGAACTATTATCATCTGAATGTATAAAAGTAACAAGCAAAAAAAAGAACATTAAGAACTGAGAATATAAATGAAAGAATAGAATAGAAAAATAAAAAAGCTCTTTAAACTTTATTCTTAGCTGGGGGCAATGGCTCAGGCCTGTAATCCTAGCTACTCAAGAGACTGAGATCTGAGGATCGTGGTTCAAAGCCAATATGGGCACAGAAGTCAGTGAGACTCTCATCTCCCACTAACTTCCAGAAAACCAGAAGAAGCACTGTGACCCATCAAGGTAGAGCGCCAGCCTTGAGCTGAAAGCTCAGGGATAGCGCCCAGTCCCAGAGTTCAAGCCTCAAGACCAAAACAAAACAAAACAAAACAAAAACTTTATTCTTGCAAGTAGAGGTGTGACTCAAGTGGTAGAGTACCAGCCTCGAGGAAAAACAAAAAAACAAAACAAACAAAAAAAAACAAGTACCAGTGTGAGGATCTGTCTGGGCACAGTGGCTCAGGCTTGTAATCTTAGCTACTCAAGAGGCTGAGATCTGAGGATAGGGGTTCAGAGTCAGCCAGGGCACCAAAGTCCATAAGACTCTTATTTCCAATTAATCACCAGAAAACTGGAAGTGGAGCTGATGCTCAAAGGGGTAGGGCTGTAGCCTTGAGCTGAAGAGTTCAAGGACAGTGTCCAGGCCCAGAGTCCAAGCCCCATGACTGACCAACCTCCCCACTCCAAAAATAAAGAGTATGAGGATCTGAGTTCAAGAACCAGTATCATCATGAAAAAAAAAATAGGAATAAACTTTCCCCAAATGAGGTATTTCTAGAAGTAGTAATGATACACTGTGTGGATATCCCACATTTTGTTTATCCAGTAATTTGCTGACAGTAGCTTCCACTTTTTGGTTATCATAACATACCATTTCTACAGGCAGCAGCGTGTGAACTAACGAACATCTCCATGTCCTCACTTTGGCATCTACTTGATTTTAGCCATGATTCTTGGTTCTGATTTACATGCCCCCAATGAGTAATAATGCTGAGCATCTATCCATTTGATTATGGAACTTTAGCACCCCCACCCCTCCTCTTTTTTTAATGGATTATACTGTTTACTAGAGTTATACGAATTCATTATATACTCTAGGTCAATGAACTGGATATAGGATTTACAAATATATTTTTCCTTTCTAGGGATTGTCTTTTCACTTCTGGGTGGGTTATATTTCTCTTTTTTTTAATCACTGTTAACGTCTGTTTTACCCAAATAATATATAGGTAAGCAAAAATCAGTGGTAGTCAAAAAGGCTGAAATACCCCTCTATACATCACTCCCAAAATATAATTACAGGCCGGGAGTTTGGCCTAGTGGTTAAAGTGCTTGCCTAGCATGCATGAAGACCCGGGTTCAATTCCTTGGTACCACATACATAGAAAAAAGCCGGAAGTGGTGCTGAGGCTCAAGTGGTAGAGCTCTAGCCTTGAGAAAGTCCAAGGACATTGCTCAGGACCTGAGCTCAAGCCCAGGACTGGCAATAAATAAATAAATAAATAAATAATATATATATATATATATATATATAATTACAAAAAGAAAAGAAAAGAAGCTGGGTGTGGTGGCTCACACCTGTAATCCTAGCTACTCTGAAGGCTGAGATCTGAGGATCAAGGTTCAAAGCCAGCCCAGGCACAAAAGGACTTGAGACTCTTATCTCCAATTAGCTTCTAGAAAACAGGAAGGGGGGCTTGACTCAAGGGTAGCCTTGAGTTAAAAAGCTCAGGGACAACGCCCAGGCCAATTTCAAGCCCTAAGACACACACACACACTCAGAGACTGAAATAAAAAGAGGTACTCTGGCCAGGGTTAGTGGTCCTTGTCTGTAGTCATTTGGGAAGCTATGACAAGAAGAACAAAACTTTAAAGCCATCCTGAACTATGTAACAAGTTCAGGATCAATCGACCTTATGGGGAAACCTTGTCTCCCCGCATATCACTCCCCCAAAAAGAATAAAGCAAGCTCACCACTCACTTTTCCCAGCTAGTCCCAGCCCTTAGCATCAGTAGCTATGATATCTCTGGGTTGTCTTGTCTGGTGGTTTCCTTTATGGGCCTACATAAAAAGCTTACTTTACAATTACTTACTTGATTTGTTTCTAACATTCCAGACTTTTCTTATAGTTCTCAGAATCCTCTTCATAGCACTAGTTATATCATTAACATTTATGTCATTATTTGGGATGACAAATTAATCTTTAAATTATGCATACTTTGTTGAAGTCAAGAATTAATGCTTCATCTGTGATCCATTCTTTTTTTTCTTTTCTTTCTTTTTTTTTCTTTACTTTTTTTGCCAGTCCTGAGGCTTTAACTCAGGGCCTGAGCACCGTCCTTAGGCTTTCTCAAGGCTAGTGCTCTATCACTTCCAGAGCCACAGCACCACTTCCAGCTTTTTCCTATGTATGTGGTACCAAGGAATCAAACCCGAGTCTTCACGCATGGTAGGCAAGCACTCTACCACTAGGCCAATAATTATTATTATTATCCAGTTTAGAAAAGTAAATTCTTTGGGTTGTGCATGACATTGCTATTCTATTGACAAGGTGATAATGGTTATGAAATTCTACTTGGTACTGGGTGCCAGTGGCTCATGCCTGTAATCTTAGCTACTCAGGAGCCTGAAATGTGAGGAGGTGGTTCAAAGCCAGCCCAAGTAGGAAAGTCCATGAGACTCTTATCTTCAATTAACCACCAGAAAACTGGAAGCAGTGCTCTGGCTCAAAGTGGTAGCGCACTAGCCTTGAACAAAAGAGTTCAGGGACAACACCTAAGACCTAAGTTTAAGCCCCGTAACAGACAAAAATTAAAGAAACTCTACTTGGTGCTGGGCATGGTAGTACACATTTGTAATTTAGGAAACTGAGGCAGAAGGTTCATGAGTTTGAAGTCAGCCTGGGCTACATAGGGAGATTCTCAAAAAAAAAAAAAAAACCCACAAAAAAGAAATCCTATTTGGCAGTGGCTAAATATGTAGCACTTGTTTACTATGCATAAGGCCCTTGGTTCAATTCTCAGCCACACAAAAAGAAAACGGCTTTTACCTGGGTTGTTGTGCATGCCTGCAATCCCTGCACTGGGAATATATGTGGTTTAGGAGTTTTTGAGTTCAAGGAAAACCTGGGGTACTCATCAAGACCACATCTCAAAAAACAAAGAAAAACAGAAAACAAAAAAAAGGGCCAGGAACCGGTGGCTCATGTCTTTAATCCTGAGAGGTTAAAATCTGAGGATCAGGGCTCAAAGCCAGCTTTGGCAAGAAAGCCCATGAAATTCTTATCACCATTTCACTACTAAAAAAGCTGGAAGAAAAGCTGTAACTTGGGCCGGGAGTTTGGCCTAGTGGTAGAGTGCTTGCCTAGCATGCATGAAGACCCAGATTCAATTCCTTGGTACCACATACTTAGAAAAAGCCAGAAATGGTGCTGAGGCTCAAGTGGTACAGTTCTAGCCTTGAGAAAAAATCCAAGGGCAGTGCTCAGGCCCTGCGCTCAAGCCCAGGACTGGCAAAAAAAAAAAAAAAAAAGAAAGAAAAGAAAAGCTTTAACTCTAATGGAAGAGTGCTATCCTTGAGCACAATAGCTCAAGAATAGTACCTCAGACAACAGTAACAAAAGAATGAAAAGGCAAAATGGGCCTTCTCAGTAATTTGGGATCTTTCCTCAGTATTAGGAAATGACTCTTTGAAAAAAAAAAGATTTTCTTTTATTTTTTTGCCAGTCCTGGGACTTGAACTCAGGGCCTGGGCACTGTCTTTGAACACTTTTGGCTCAAAGCTAGGACTCTACCACTCGAGCCACAGTGCCACTTCTGGCTTTTTCTACATATATGGTACCGAGGAATCGAACCCAGCTTTTTGTGCATGCTAGGCAAGCACTCTACCATAAGGCCATATTCCTGGCCCAAAAAGGTTTTGTTTTGTTTTTTGCCAGTCCTGGGCTTGAGCTCAGGGCCTGAGCACTGTCCTTGGACTTTCTCAAAGCTAGAGCTCAACCACTTGAGCCTCAGCACCACTTCCGGTTTTTTTTTCTATGTATGTGGTACCGAGGAATTGAACCCAGGTCTTCGTGCATGCTAGGCAAGCACTCTACCACTAGGCCAAACTCCCAGCCCCCAAAAAGGTATTTTTTAATTAACTTACTTTATTGTTATTTTAGAGGTGATATGCAGAGGGATATTTCCTTTCATAGCGTCTTCTGTTCACTCAATCTCTCCCAGTTCCTCCTTCCCTTTTCCACCCAGAAATTGTATAGTGCATCAGTGTCCAGTGAGTACCACTGCTTCACTTTGAAAAATAGTTTGTTGCTGTTGTTGTTCATGGGACGTTGTCCGAGCTCTTCAGCTCAAGGCCACTGTCCTTCCCCTTTCATAAGCACGGTCTTAACCATTATCACCTTGTCACTTCCGGTTTTCTGGTGATTAACTGGAGATAAGTCTCATGGACTTTATGGACTTTAGTGCTTGGGCTGGCTCTGACTCTGAACCATGATCCTCAGATCTCAGCCTCCTGAGTAGCTAGGATTCCAGGCATAAGCCACTGTGCCCGGCAGTTTTTCTTTGTTTTTGTTTTTGTTTTTTTCAACTCCCCAAAGCAGGGTATTGGTGGCTTGCATCTATAAGCCTAGCTACTTAGGAGAATGAGAGCTGCGAACTGTGGTTGGAAGCCAGCCCAGAAGTATCTGAGAGGCTCTTATTTAATTGGGAAGAGGCATGACTCGAGTGACAGAGCACCAGCCAAGAACAAAATAAATCAAGTATGAAAGTATGAGGCCCTTAGTTCAAGCCCCCTGACACACAAAAAGACCCCCAAAACTCACTAGTAACAATTCTTGCAAAATGGATTCTGGTTGTCAGATTTACCTCTCAAGGAAGGATTCTAATTATGAGATACTTTATTTTGAGCATGTTATAAATTTTATTAGCTTTGAGGGTTTTTTTTTGTTGTTTTATTTTTATTTTTTGCCAGTCGTGGGGCTTGAACTCAGCCTGGGCATTGTCCTTGGACACGTTTTGCTCAAGGCCAGTGCTCTGCCACTTGAGCCACTGTGCCATTTCCAGCTTTTTATGTGGTACTGAAGAATCAAACCCAGGGCTTTGTGCATGCGAGGCGAGCTCTCTACCACTAGGCTATGCTGCCAGTGCTAGCTTTGGAATTTTTTCTATTCCAAAAGTAGTATTGTAGGGCTGGGATGTAGCTCAGTGGCAAAGCGCTTGCCTAGCAAGCGCAATGTCCTGGGTTTCGATCCCCAGTGTCAAAAAAAGAAGAGACAAAAAAGATAGTTTTTTTTTTTAAGTAATATTGTACTATTTACTCCTAATAATAGTGATACAACTATTATGAATATTCTATGAGACAATATTCATAATATCATGGCACAGAAGGTCGCTAAGTAACCAACAAACAGTAGCAATCTTTTCCCTGGATGTTCATCATGGAACCCAGAGCCTCCCATATGTGAGACACATGCTTTACCAAGTAAGCCACACACTAGGCAAAGGTGGCAAATACTAAAACTGGCAATTTATACTGTCTATTACAATGCATCATTAGTTCATTCACTCAATAACTACTAAGCTAACTATCCTTCTAGATTCTGGAATACACTAGAGAACAAAACCGGCAAAATGACAGTGTGCTTTTTAGCAATAGACAAAACCCACAAAAATAACAGTCCAGGATGGAGAAAATACAGCTCTAGCAGAGCAGGCAAGGCACTGAGAATCATCGAAGCAGTGATGAAGACAAAGTGAAGGGCCAAGATGACAACTGAGGATCTGAGCAGAGGGAATGTACAATAACGTGCTAAGACAGGTACAGACTTGGTACACTGAGGAATGAGAGGTTCAGTTTAGAAATACAACACTGAAGTACCTGGGCTCCTCATAAATAAAGACAAGCAGGATTCACAGCTGCTGCTTTTTAAACATTACATAAAAGAGGCAAAGGGGAGTTCAACCCCCATACATATTCTCTAAGCCTAGCAGGAATGACTTTTATTGCCTGACCCTCAAAGGGAGCATCTGGTTCACTGAGGAGGGAAGACTGTCTTTTTAAAATTTGCACCAAGGGATCATACAGGCCACCTGCATTCCATGAGATTTCTCTTCAGCAGAATTTATTGTATCTACAATCATAAAGTGGTGCTGATAGGCCTGCAAACCCATGAATGTAAACAGATGATGAAGCTAGACTTCATAACGGTTTGTATTTGAAAAGGTTATGATGTAAAGTGATTACAGCTTCTTTTGTTCTCTATCTAGATATTAAAAGTTAAAGCAGCAGGGCAGACTGGTGGCTCACAGCTACAAACCTAGCTACTCAGGAGGCTGAGATCTGAGGATCAAGGTTAAAAGCCAGCCCTGGCACAAAAGGACCTGAGACTCTTATCTCCAATTAACCTCTAGAAAACAGAAAGTGGAGCTTGGCTCAAAGGCAGGGCAGTAACCTTGAGCTGAAGACCTCAGGGACAGCACCCACGCCTACTTCAAGCCACATGACCCACACACACAAAAAAAAGTCAAAGCAATGCTATGCAATATAAACTGGGCTTATGATTTTTTGTCAGTGAGGGGATTTAACTCAGGGCCTCACACTTTAGCCAAGCTCCCAGCCCTTTGCTTGCTATTTTTGAGATAAGACCTTGTTTTTGCTCAGACTAGTCTCAGACCAACATCCTCCTGTCCACAAAGACCTCCCACATAGCTGGGATTATAGCTTTGAGCCACCATACCCAACTTGACTGGAATTCTGATGAGTCAAAGATAAGTGCTAATTGTTTTAGAGCATAGCACTTGCTCAGCATGTGAGAGATATTCATCAATACCCAGCACCACCAAAAAACAAAGCAAAACAAAAACAAAACAAAACAACTTTGGGCTGTTTCCTCCAGCCACAATGCTTACAGCTCAGTGTAACTTTTATTTCCTCATTTATAAAGCAAGAATAATGAAAACCACTCTATTTTACCATATAAGCCTAAGTGTCAAATGTAATCCTCTTTAGATATCATAAGAGTAATTAGTTAAATGTAACCATAGTCCAATAAAAATTGATGATATAAAGAAAATTTAAAACAATACTAATCTTTACCTGGCACCAGTAACTCATGTCTTTAATCATTCTTGCTACACAGAAGATGGACGTTTAGAGAATCTCAGCTGGAAGCGAACCCAAACAAAAGTCTTCAAGACTCCATTTCCAATTAACTATCAAAAATCTGGGTGATGCCGAGCACGGTGGCTCATGCTTGTAATCTTAGCTACACAGGAGGCTAAGATCTGAGGACTGGGGTTTCAAAGCCAGCCTAGGCACTAAAGAATATTGAGACTCTTACCTCCAATTAATCACTAGAAAATGACAAATGGGGCTGTGGCTGAAGTGATAGGGTGGTACCCTTGAGCTAAAAGAGCTTAGAGACAACATCCAGGCCCAGGTGAGGTTTTGAGTTCAAGCCCAGTACTAGTAAGTAAGGAAATATATATATATATATATATGGATATATATATATATATAAGGATATATATATATATATATATGACTAAGACAATGCAAACCTACAATCCTAGCATAAGAGGCAGGAGGATTGAGTTGAAGGCCAACCTAAGTAACATAATAAATCCCTTTCTCAAATAAAATTAAAAAAAAAATAGAAGAGGAGAGACAAGAGAGGAAAGAAGGCAGGGAAGCTCTGGACAGGAATTGAGTTTAAGTGGTGAGCTGCTGTGCAGTGCCATCTGTTCCTGCTACTCTGGCAACCTCGGAGGGTCAGAAGGGGCCACGAGGATAGTAGTACTATAAAAACAAAGCAGGACTACTGGCCTGGACTTCTCTCAGAGGACAGGGTGTCAAATTGATCAAACTCTCATCCGCAGAATTATCTTAATCTTCTGTTTGGCCTCTGCTCTGGGCACACTTGGTCCCTGTTTGTAGATATCCAATAGTCACTTTCAACCACTTGAACTGACCAGTTATTAAACTGATTTCAGTGCCACCAACTCTATACAACCTCCCTGGATCAGAAACAATTGTGTTTTTCCCTGAACTCTGAAATGACTGTCACAAAGCTCAGTTGCTTGATATAGTGGTTATTTATGCCCATCATTCTGCCTTTACTGATGTGTCTTGAAAGTTACTATCTGTGTGAAATACCTTCCTCACAGGACCTGGTGCAAGTGGTGCCTTGAAGCCTTATGACTAGAAACAGCCTCAGCCCCATGGCAGCGACAATGACTGGGAGTGCCTGCTACCTGGTGGGTACCATTCCAGGTGCTTGGACAGTGTGCAGGTATGAACAAAACCAAAGCTAGCTAGAGGCAAGGAAAAGGACTGTTGCAGAGACTTCAGAATCTCTACAGGCTGGGAAGATCATCACCTGAGCGCCTCAGGGAGAATGACGAGCATGAAAAGCAGAACTGTTCAATCTTCCAAGAAAAAAAGCCTTCTGCAATTACCCTGATGGAGTCGTATAAGAGGACTCTGCAGTGATTTGGTGAAAATGAGGAAGCTCCCCAAATTCTAAGGCTTTAGGCAGACTTCTAAATCAAAAATACACAAATTATTTACATCAGGGGACACTCAGTCAATCAGCATGAATTTAACAAAAGGACCAGCACAAAATATCCATACATAAATCTTAGTTCTCACACAGACTACACAAACATAGCTGCACGAGCTCTGCCAGTTATTTGGACTTAGTCCTTCATTTCCCTAGGTAAAGTGGGGAAAAAAATAGGATCTACTTCTTAAGAGTTGTCATGATGATTAAGTAAGTGGTGGGTGCTACTGGTGGCTCACGCCTACAATGCAAACTACTCAAGGAAGCTGAAATATGAGGACTGTGGTTCAAAGCCAGAATGGGCAGGAAAGTCTGGAAGCCTCAAGCCCAAACTCTCTCTCCTCTCTCCTCTCTCTCCCTCTCCCTCTCCCTCTCCCTCCCCCCCCCCCTCTCTCTCTCTCTCTCTCTCTCTCTCTCTCTCTCTCTCTCGTGCGTGCGCGCGCGTGCACGCGCACTCGCACACACACACATACACACAAAGATTAAATAAGAATATATGCAAGAGTTTTAGAAGAGTGTCTGGCACACATTAACTGTTATATATTTAAATAAGAAGAGAAATATCATTTAATTTACTTTCTAAACAAAATTCTGTAGAGGAAAAAAAGGAGTACTTGTAATAATTATATCAAGATTATGCAAGAGCTAAAAGTGCTATCAGACTAGCTAAGCAGGACATAAAATCACACATTATAAATAAATATGGAATAAGAAAATAAGAGCAAGTGACCAGAGAAAGCCAACTTCCTAGTTTAACATCCTGACATGGAAGCTACCCATAGATGCAGGTACCAAACGTTAATGTCTGAGGCATCTTCTCTACGCACCTGTTAGGCTGCTGGAAATGATTCTGCTGTAAATAACTGCTATGAGCCAGACACCCTGGTTGATAAACAATCAACATGGCTCCCTCAAGATTACTAACAGACAGCTAATGAATACTGAGGGCATGCTGACGCTATTAGGCAGAGAGGGGCGGGCCCTGGCCCTCAAGAAGCTCACCACCAGTTAAGTGAATGATGCCTGCAGGGATGCTCCTGTTAATAGTTCCCAGAGGCCATTGCTACAGCAAAGCAGGAAGACAGCTCAGAGAAACACTGGAAAAGGCGAGAAAGGCCATCTGAAAAATAGATGCAGTAAAAATGAGACATAAGTATTTCATTACTTTACATGGCACATCCAAACAGATTAAGATAGTCTAGAGAGACAAAACAAAATTTATGAGAAATATTTGTGGAAGATAGCTCTTGCTTTGGTCCATTTTCCTTTCTTTGTGGAATTAGTGGTCTCTTAATACATTGAATCTCATCAGAAACAACAAATCCATTTTGGAAGAAAAACATAAGGAGTTGGGAGAGAAGGACAGGAATTAGGAAAGGGGGGAGGGAAAGTAAATCAGGGAAATAGTAATTGTACATATGAAAATGGCTCAAAAAGAGGCTAGAGACAGACACTGAAAGACTGACAGATGTAATGAATAATCAGATGTCTACAATGGACACAGGAAATAATTACTCTATTTCTGTAAGTTTAAATTATTTCAAAAGAAAGTTTAATACAGCTATAATGTATGTCATATAAAAGCAATTTTATCTTTTCCTCTATATATACACAGATATCTGGGATAATATTCATGTATACACAATGATAGACATTTTGTTCTTGCTTTTATCTTTTGTTCCAGTCCTCAGGCTTGAACTCAGGGCTTGGACACTGTCCTTGGGTTTTTCTCAAGGTTAGTGCTCTACCATTTGAATCACAGCACCACTTCCAGCTTTTTCTGTGTATTGGTACCACAGAATCAAACCCAGGGTTTCATGCATGCTAGGCAAGCACTCCTGGCCAATGATAGACATGTCTAGGTAGGGAGATTTGGTAGAATTTCATTATTACATCACTGAACTTTCTATAGTTTAGAATCCAAAGTAAATATCATGTATTATTTTACTAGGAATAATGAGGTGACAACTTTATAACAAAATACTATAATTAAATATGCCAAACTACAAATGTAGGTTAAATCTGATTGGAAACAATGTGCATGAATATTTTCTATTTGTATTTTCTGGGATTTTTTTTTTTTTACTGTTGTTATCAAGCTGACCTTGAATTTCTAATCCTTCTATCTTAAAATCTAGAGTGCTGAAGCTTACAGATAGGCATGTACGTCCACATACTGCTCTATCTTATTTAATTAGTTAATTAATGTGTGTGTGTGCGTGTGCATGCGCACGCGTCTGTCCTGGAACTTAAATTCAGGGCCTGAACACAGTCCCTGAGCTTCTTTGCTGAAGGTTAATGGTGTATCACTTGAGCCACAGCTCTACTTCCAGTTCTTCTGGTAGTTAATAAGAGTCCTGGGCTGGGAGTTTGGCCTAGTGGTAGAGTGCTTGCCTAGCATGCACAAAGACCTGGGTTCGATTCCTCAGTACCACATACATAGAAAAAGCCAGAAGTGGTGCTGAGGCTCAATGGTAGAGCTCTAACCTTGAGAAAGTCCAAGGACAGTGCTCAAGCCCTGAGCTCAAGCCCAGGACTTGGGGGGGGAGGGAGGAGGAATCCCAATTCTTGTGAATATTCTCTACAGTAAGGTTTCTCGAACTTGGCTCTATTAATCTTTTACACCAAACAATTCATTGTCATCAGGGGTTACCTGGGGCATAAGAGTATGTTTAGCATCTTTCCCACTAGAGGCCAGGAGCATCTCTGACTGCTAGCATACCATTTACCTTTAATCCAAAACATGCACCAACCCTCAAACTCACCAATCCTTATGTATATTCTACATGTTGAATAGTAATTTTCAACGTCTTTTGTCTCCTTTTCTTTTTAAAACTTATTTTTATTATCTTTAAGTTTTTGTACAAAATTGTTTCCACGCAACAAGGCAGTTTATGAATACAATGTATCTTGATCTCTTCTTAATTTGGTAATCAATATTCTGTTAGTTCAGAATAACACAAGTATTTGACTAAATTTTGCCACTGCAGAATTAACAATTCAATCAAAACTACTGCTCTGACAGTTCTCTTCATCCATTTAGAAGGGCTGAAAATACAGACCTTAAGCTATGTATAATACAATAACCTTCCAAGGTATGAAAGAAAGCAGGAAAGAGTATATAATCCAATTTCTTAACAGATACCACTCAAATATTTGGTCAAATTAATTAGAACAGTACCCCACGCAAAGATGGAATTGCAAAGGAGACTATCATTATTACCCAGTTCCTTAACACCCCAAATGGGATATGCAGCTCAGCAGCCCCCACCCAGCTTAATATAAAGAAAGAATCTCAGCTTCACTTCAGACCTGCTAAAGCAGAATCTGAATTTTAGCAAGTTCTCCAGATGATCTGCATGCATATTAAGTTTGAAAAGCAGTGACCTGGCTGCTTCCATACCAACTTCCTCAAGGTCGGTGGATGCACTCTCGAGTTTGAGCACAAAAGCTCAGAGACAGTGGCCAGGCCTAGAGTTCAGGCCCCAGGACTGGCACACTAGAGTACAAGAGTCAGTTACTGTTTTCCCATTAAGGTAACGGGTAAATGTTTGACTTCAGATAACCAAACATAACTATAGTAATGATGAGTGCTAGGAAACAGTTGAGATGAAAACCAGATTATGTTTGTTTGGTTTTGTTCATTTTCACTGTGTTGCCCAGACTGGACTGGAACTCTTGGAATCAAGCTATCCTCCTGATTCGACTTCCTAAGCAGCTGAAACAACAGAGTTCTTGCCACTGTACTTGGTTGGAAATCTGTATTCTTAATTATAGACCTCTAGAAAAAAGAAGTCTGGTTAGCACAATTTGCAATCATAGTGTTTTGACAGAAATCAGTTATTTCTAGATTTGAATTCAATTTGAAAGTGATTAACCACTACCTTTAGTATAGTGTACACAGTGGGATCTTAGAAATATTTCCGTATTGAACAAATGATGCATATTTAAGGATTCCATGTTACCCTGTTCTATATAAGACAGAATAAACATGCTTCTAGAAATAAAAAAAAATGCTTCTAGAAATATATGGATTTTTGGGAGGGGGGAAGGAAATGGGGACAAAAACATGAAAAGGGGTATCAATGTGTGAGAAGTAATGAACCTACTATCTGGCGAATGTAAGCGTAACTCCTCTATACATTACCCCAACAATAAAAAATGAAAGAAAAAGAAATATATGGATTTTTATTTTTGCAAGTCCTGGGGCTTGAACTCAGGCCAGAGCCTGGCCATTGTCCTGGGGCTTTCACAAGGTTAGCGCTCTCCCACTTGAGCCACAGCACTACTTCTGGTTTTTTCTGTGTATGTGGTACCAAGGAATCAAACTCAGGGCTTTGTGCATGCTAGGTAGGCACTCTACCACTAGGCCATGCTCCTAGCCCCTATGGATTTTTGAAAAGTGAGAAATAGGAGAAGAGGAGCAGAAAGAGGTTGAGAAATAAGAGAAGGAAGAAATTTTCCCCCTCCTGAATAATAATAATTTTAGCAACAATCTAATGGGTTATTTCATGAATATGTTGGCTTGCTTTCCTTGCTGTCACCATCCTAATCAAAATCACTACCATCTATTTTGGAGTCTTATGATTCATTCTCCACATTTCCACTCTTGATCCCTTACTCTAGTCTTGTCATAACAGATGGAAAGATCTCTTTGAAGGTTTCTGTAATACAACCAATGAGTCCAGTAAGACAGGACAGGCAGAAATTATCCCTCCAACAGAGGCTCAGAAATGGAGGCCTCCTGCCTCTGTGTTATGACTGGCAGGGACTCCAATTATGATTCTCTTATATGTGCCTAGTTTCTGGATCAGATCATCTAGACTTGCCATCAGTGCTCTCAGTTACTGACAACCTTCCAAAACATTCCTTCTCTGCTTAAGTTAGCTGGAATTAGAGTCTATAATTTTCATCTAAAAACCTGTCCTGGAACAATGCCACATCCTGTATTTTAAAAAAATGACCTGTCACTCACTATGCTTAGCTTTCCAAATGAGTATAATTAAAAATCTGAAATTTTAAATAGCATTCACATCACCAGCCTCCTGAAAATAGCTTTCAAAGTGAACAATTAGTTTTTCTATTACTTGATTAAATCCAACCCTCTATCTACTTTGTGCTTGCACCTAGGCAGCTAAATATATGGCTGAAGAAACCATGATGACTTGTCATACTTTAATTCACTGCCTCACAGAGGCTTTCTGGCTATTCCCTAATCCACTCACTCATCTTCCTATTTTACACATTCTCCTCTCCTCAAACAAGATCTTATATCTCAGATCTCAGCCTCCCAACTAGCTAGAATTACAGGCGTGGTGAGCCTCTGGCACCCAGCTCACAATTTAACTCTTTTATTTTTTTTTTGACAGTCCTGAGGCTTGAACTCAGGGCCTGAGCACTATCCTTGGATTTTTCTCAAGGCTAGTGCTCTACCACTTGAGCCACAGTACCACTTCCAGCTTTTTTCTATGTATGTGGTATCGAGGAATCAAACTCGGGTCTTTGTGCATGCGAGGCAAGCACTCTACCTCTAGGCCAAACTCCCGGCCCCACAATTTAACTCTTTAGAAGACTCTGCTGGCCTCCACACTGGCTTCCACTGTCTCAGACATACCAATCCACTTTGTCCCCATCATTCTAGCAAAGCACCACGGTCAACACTAATAACCTCCATAATGGTAAGCCATTGGGCAATTCTGTCCTTATTTTAATACTGTCCCTGAGCTTTGTTGCTGAAGGCTAGCACTCTACCCTTTTGAACCACAGTACTACTTCCAGTATCCTAGTAGTTAAATGGAGATAAGAAGCTCGAGTACTTTCTTACATAGGCTGCCTTTGAACCTCAATCCTAGATCTCAGTATCCTGAGTAACTAGAATTACAGGTGTCAGCACCAGTGCCCATCCATTTTCCTCTTCTTGAAACACTATTTGTCAACTATGACATCATTTTCCCCTCTTAATTGGGGAGTGGAGAAACAGGTTCAACCTTAAAGTATTCCAGGGCCCTGAGCCCAAACCTCTGAGATGTTCTTTTCTTTCTCTTTCTATTTTTCTTTCTCTTCTCATTCTTATGACTTTAAAGTGTACAATAACAGTTCCCAAATTTTGAAGCGAATACTAGATTTGTTTCCATTCCCCAACTTCTTACCCGACATCTCCGTTTGGATACCTAACTAGCAATCCAACACAAACTATCCAGTGAATCAACCATTCCTCCCCCAAATCTACTCTACTCAGTCTTCCACATCTCCCATGGGTTCTTACTCAGATATAATTCATTCCAAACACAGCTGACAATATGCCCTTTTGAAAGTATGCCATATTCCTATTATTTCTCTGCTCAAAATCTCTACATCGTTCCCCATCCGACTCTGAGAAGTAGTACTTACAAATGTCATGTGACCTGACCACCAAGATGTCCAACACCATCTCCTATTCTGCGACTCTCATTCACTTTAACCACGATGGCCCCTTGCTATTCCTCACATTGAAGCCCACGAAACATCCCACCATCTGCTGTTCTTTCAGCCAGGTCTACTCCTCTCCAAAGACTTACATGGTAGTCCTGGGCTTGAACTCAAGGCCTGAGCACTGTCCTTGGATTTTCTCAAGGCTAGAGCTCTACCACTTGAGCCTCAGCACCACCTCCAGCTTTTTTTCTAGGTATGTGGTACCAAGGAATTGAACCGGGTCTTCGTGCATGCCAGTACTGGGTTTCAACTCAAGGCCTGAGCACTGTCCTTGGACTTTCTCAAGGCTAGAGCTCTACCCCTTGAGCCACAGCACCACTTCCGGTTTTCTGGCAGCTAACTGGAGATAAAAGTCTCACAGTGTTTAGTGCCCAGGCCAGCTTTGAACCTCGATCCTCAGATCTTGGCCTTCTGAGATCTAGGATTACAGGCATGAGCCATCGTA
Source organism: Megascapheus bottae (assembly GCF_031878675.1). Lineage (NCBI taxonomy): Eukaryota > Metazoa > Chordata > Mammalia > Rodentia > Geomyidae > Megascapheus > Megascapheus bottae. The sequence continues at coordinate 82,898,682 of NC_143511.1, forward strand.
CCGGGCTAGCTTTTTACTTTTGAGATCAAGTCTTTTGAACATTTTTGCCCAAGCTGGCCTGGAATAGCAATCCTCCCAGCATGAGAATTACTGTGAGCTACCTCACCCAGCCTAAACTGCCTTACTCCCATCTGGAACTCTGCAATGTAAAATAGTAAACATTTTGGAGGGCCAATATCATGACAATTATAATGCCCAAATGCTAAAATGTGCCTGTATCACCAGCATGACACAAGAACTGTTACTGCTGGTAAACTAAACAATAGATGTTGTCAGATGTGAGATGGAATTGTGTGGTAGTGCATTTCCTATTTGTGCAGTACAAAGGGAAGTCTCCCATCTAGTTATTAAACGTTTACTCTGTCTGCGGTAATAGCTCTTATGCCAAATGCAATTACACAGGCTAGAGCTGGATCTGTGAAGGGCTTGTTGTTGTTTTGGCTTTGTACTATTATGACCTTAATCCTTAATCAGTAGTCACATCTACAATGTCAAAACTCTTCCTCCTGTTTCCAGCTCTTCTCAATTAAACAAACAACAAAAAACCAGGGCTATTTCCCTAGATATTTGTGTACAATAAAGTGGGAAAAAAAACATGGGAAGGGATAACAATGTTCAAGAAACAATGTACTCACTGTCTTATGAATGAAATTGTAACCCCTCTATATACCATTCTGATAAAATAAAAATTTAAAAAATGTGTACAATATTCTCTTAGACGCAAATACTTTTAGGTAACGTGTGTGTGTGTGTGTGTGTGTGTGTGTGTGTGTGTGTGTGTGAGAGAGAGAGAGAGAGAGAGAGAGTTTAGAGAGTGTTTAGAGGTTTGCACTCAGAGCCTGGGCACTGTCCCTGAACTTTTTTTGGGGGGGGGAGGGGGGGTCATGGGGCTTGAACTTGGCCTAGATGCTGTCCCTGATCTCTTCAGTTCAAGGCTACTGCCCTTCCCTTGGGCCAAGCCCCACTTCCCATTTTCTAGAGGTTAACTGAAGATAAGAGCCTCAGGTCCTTTTGTGCCTGGGCTGGTTTTGAACCTTGATCCTCAGCTATAAGCCTCCTGAGTAGCTAAGATTACAAGACCACTGGGCTTGTCCCTGAACTCTTTTGCTCAAGGTTAGTGCTACAGCATTATTTCCCGGGGAGTTTTGTTTGTTTTTGTTGGTCTGAGGTTTGAACTGAGGTTACCACAGGTTTGATTACAAAGATGACAGATGAATAAACCTGAAGAACAGGCCAAGGCAGAGATAAAGAGAGGAGTCAGCCAGCCTGGAGGAAAATCTAGTGTGTCTGATGTGGGGCTAGCCACAGACTGGTGTTGTGACAATTCAGAAAAGGCACTGGAAGAATTGACCTGTGTGTGGCCATGGGCCACTGAAATGCCTCACTGTATGCTGAGGGAACTGAGAAGCCACTGGGGCATTCTGAACAAAGACCTTACCCAAAGATCACACTGGCTCACATTATGTTGGGAGGGAAGTCAGTTAAGGGACATGCAAGCTACCCAGGCAACAGCTAACAACAGCATGAATCTGAAGGGAAGCAGGGGAGAGTAGGAAATGATTAAACTGAATCTATCTATCTATCTATCTATCTTTCTTTCTTTCTTTCTTTCTGTCATGGGACTTGAACTCAGGGCCTGGGCACTATCCCTGAGCAAGTCTACTCAAGGCCAGCACTCTACCACATTGAGCCACAGCACCAGTTTTCTGGTGGTTAATTGGAGATAAGAGTCTCATGGACTTTCCTGCGCTGGTTGGCTTTGAATTGTCATTCTCAGATCTCAGTCTCCTGAGTAGTTAGGGTTACAAGCATGAGCCGCCAATACCCAGCTTAAAGTGATATTTCTTTGAGGACTAGGGGGAATCCCTCACTGCTAGGTGAAGAGCTAAGGAGGAATGAAGAACAGGCCGCTGAGATTGGGAGTCAGTCTAGGGGTTGGTGAAGGATGGGGACAATGCCATAAATCTGGGAGATGCTAAGTACTGCTTCCCAATACTACTCTTTAGAAGTACCAAGTATAGAGGCTGAGAGTGGTGGCCTAGTGGTAGAGTGCTTGCCTAGCATGCATGAAGACCTAGGTTCAATTCCTCAGTACCACATACATAGAAAAAGCTGGAAGTGATACTGTGGCTCAAGTGGTAGAGCTCTTGCCTTGAGAAAGCCTAAGGACAGTGCTCAGGCCCTGAGCTCAAGCCCAGGACAATATATGTATATGTATATATATATATATACATACATATATATGTATATATGTGTGTGTGTGTACCAAGTATTCAATTACAAATAAAATGTTGTAAATCATATCAACTTAACCAAGGTGAATTTAAAAGCACAATTTACTTCAACAAAATGTGCCAGGCATTATGCCAAACACTAGAAATAGAGAGAATCTGTTAGCCAAGTGTAGCCTTTTCCTAATGGGTTCCTTGGTGTTAATAGTTTTTTGTTTTTTGGGGGGGAGGATAGTAAACTAAATGATATATAGATTGCTCTCCTGATTCCATTCAGATTAATACATTACCACGACTTTCAGAGAGGGAATATATGAAACTGTTGGATTGAAGGGAATGTCCAGTCTACAACAAGGATATAAACAACATATCAGATATTTGGGACCAGGATACTCCGGGGCATCCTGTCCTCTACACACTAGGTGCAGCTAGCATGTCCCACCACGTGACAGCATGAATGCTCCTCACATACTGCTTAATGTCCCCTGGGGAACAAAGTTCACAATAATGTTTCCATAGAAAGAGAATGTTTTTCATTTTGACTAGATTGAACAGTGAACTCATGGCCTGGCCTTACAACCTGCCTTGCTAAGGCAGGTAATCTGTTCTTCCATCTACCTTTTTTCTAATTTAATTAATTAGCTAATTGATTTATTTTTTATGATTGTACTGGAGCTTGAAGTTAGGGCCATACACTCATTCTGCCACTTCAGCCACACCTCTATTTCCAGTTTTTTCCTGGTTATGTGGAGATAAGTCTTGAGTTATGTGCCTGTGCTAGGCTCCACATTCTCAGATCTTTATGGGCACGGTGGCTCACACCTGTAATCCTAGCTACTCAGGAGATCTGAGGATCACAGTTCAAAGACAGCCTGGGCACTCTTATCTCCAATTAACCACTAGAAAACTGGAAGTGGAGCTGAGCCTCAAGGGGTATGGCAGTAGCCTTGAGCTGAAGAGGTCAGGGACAGCACCCAGGCCCAGAGTTCAAGCCCCACGACCAACAAACAAAAACAAGATTCTCAGATGTCAGTTTCTTAAAGTAGGTACAATTATAGGCATCAGCCACTTGGAACCTTGCTTCTAGTACCATTTCACAAGGATTATCTTTTACATATGGTCTCCTTTCCTGCCCAGGAATGCACTGGATTGTGATCCTGTTGTATTCTGCTTCCCACCGTAGTTGAGATCACATGTATTCAGCTTCTTCCACTGAAATAGAATCTCACAGACTTTTCTGCCCTGGCTGACCTGTAGCCACGATCCTCCTGATCTCAGCCCCCTGTGTAGCTGGGATGACAGTGAAGGAGGAAGTGGTGCTGTGCTCAAGGAGTAAAACGATAGCCTTGAGCTAAAGAGCTCAGGGACAGCATTGAGGCCCAGAGTTCCATGACTGATAGAAAGAAAGAAAGAAAGAAAGAAAGAAAGAAAGAAAGAAAGAAAAGAAAAGAGTGGCTGAGTGCCTGTGCATGTGCCTATAATCCTAGCTACCCAGGAGGCTGAGATTGGGAGGACTGCAGTTTGAATCAGTCTGGGCAGAAGAATTTGCAAGACTGCTTCCTAACCAATACCCGAGCATAGTGTCCTTTCTGGTGGTTAATTGGAGATAAGAGTCTCATGGACTTTGGTGTCCAAGGTGGTTTTGAACCGCAATCCTCAGATCTCAGCCTTCTGAGTAGCTAGGATTATAGGCATGAGTCACTGGTGCCTGGCTTCACTGTTTCCTTTATATAGGTCTTTTACTAATTTAGCAATAGAAAAGGATCTGTCCAACCTACTTCTCTACTTAAATAGTTGCAGCATCATGAATTTCTTCATATTCTCTCCCTGCAGTCTCAAATTAAGTGTGTCTTCCTCATTCTCTAAAAGTCCAGCTGCTCTCTGGGTCTCTGTCTATTCCTCAAATCCACTGATGCTTACCTTGTACCATGACTTGCCCAACAACTTTCTCTGTCCTGTAGACTTAATTTTTCACTCAGGCTCCAAACATCTTAATTTATTTCTTTTCCTAAATAAACCAAATCTAAATGCTTTCTCTGTGTTATCTTTTTCTCTTTTGGCAGTATTGAGGTTTGAACTCAGGGCTTCAAACCTACCATTTGAGCTATACCTCCAGACCTTTGTGTTTCCCTTGTTTTCAATATTAGGTTTTTCCTTTTGCTCTGGTTGGCTGGAACCTCAATCTTATTATACTTCTTGCATAGCTGTAATGAGAGGTGCATATCCAAGTTGTCCTCAAACTATAATCCCCCCACCTCTACCTCCCAAGTAGTGTCTCTCTTCTCCTTCTAGCTCTCCCTCTTCTACATAAAAGGAGTTTGAATGTGTCCCACAAAACCACGTGTTGGAAACCTAATTCGCAAAGCAAGATCATTTCACAGTTAGACCTAAAGTGAAGGGCTTGTTTTGATAATAATCTACAGGATTCCACCTCTATGAGTGGAATAACACCTGTTACTAAAAAAAAAAAACGTTTGAGGATGAGCACATGTGTAGGCAAGAAGCAACCATCTCCCTCCCTTCCTCTCTTTCCTATTCTTTCTATCATTGGCCATGGGATGACCCAACAAGAATACAAGATGCAGTCCCTTGATCTTGGACTTCTTAGCCTCCAAAACCAGTAACTTTCTGTTGATGATAACTGTCTTAGTCTCAGATACTCTGTTATAGTAGCATCAAATGGATCAAACCAACCAAACTTTCATCTAACATGCATGGCTGTCAATTTCTTCACCTCTCTACTGGGTAAAATTTATGCCTACAGGTATTTTTCTTATTTCTCAAAGATTAAGACCTTGGGCCGGGTGTTTGGCCTAGTGATAGAGTGCTTGTCTAGCATGCACAAAGACCGGGGTTCGATTCCGCGGTACCACATATGTGGAAAAAAGCCGGGATTGGTGCTGTGGTAGAGCTCTGGCCTTGAGAAAGTCCAAGGACAGTGCTCAGGCCCTGAACTCAAGCCCAAGACCAGCAAAAAAAAAAGTATAAAAGATTAAAACCTTCTACCTGCCTGATTCAATAGATTCTTCAGATCCTTCTACCACCTGACTCAATCTTTTGAATGAACCAAAAAAAACATGGTAAGCAAAGATCTCCCCGAATCCCATGACACTGTGCTTTTAGTTCTCCTTTCCATTTCCTCCCTGTTTTTTCTGCATCCACAGAATATGGCTTCTTGCAAGTGATTTCCAATCCTCTTCCGAATGATTTTCACCACTCCATATACTAGGAATTGTTTATCTCTAACTGTGTAATGACCAGACTTGAATTCCAAATTAAGTTTTTTTCTTCAGTAAAAAGTTGGCAGTTTTTTAAATAAAAGGAACTCGAAGAAATATTAAATATCAACAATGATAATAATCATCACAAGCACCACCAAATTGTCTTTATATACAGCCACAGAAATAGTAAATGATATTAACAACTAACTTAATATAATCCTTAACAATCCTATGAAGCAGGCCTTACTAGTCCAACCATATGAAGTTATATTCTCAGAAAAATTAAGTAACTTCTTCACATAGCTAGTAAATTATGTATCTGGGATTAAAATGAAATTTGATATCAAGGAGCTGAGAGTTTGGTCTAGTGGTAGAGTGCTTGCCTAGCATGTACGAAGACAGGGTTCAATTCCTCGATACCACATACATGGAAAAAAAAAAAAGCAGAAATGGTGCTATAGCTCAAGTAGTAGAGCTCTAGCCTTGAGAAAGGCCAAAGACAGTGCTCAGGCCCTGAGTTCAAGCCCCAGGACTGGCAAAATAGAGGGGGGGGGAGAGAGACAGAGAGACAAAGACAGAGAGAGACAGAGTGGGACAGAGACAGGGAGGGAGAGAAGAAGGGGGAGAGAGAGAGAGAGACAGAGAGAGGGAGAGGGAGAAAGAGAGAGAGATTCCATGTCAAAGTCAATCATTCTTTAACCAGGTAACATTTTTTCATGTTATCTTTTTAGTATCTCCTTAAAATTCAATTCGCTTAAGTTTTCCTGAGTTTCACAAATTTGAAAGACAATTATTGAAGGTCAATATTTTAAATGATACATTCTTGGCTTTAAGGAAAATATCATCCTGGGCTACATAGAAATCAATTGTTAGAAACTCCATCTCCGAGCCCGCAGGCAGGATTCTGTCTAACCCATTCAGACAGATGGGTAACTCTATTTTTAATGGCACAGAGGAAAGGAGATGCCTGCCTGCTAAATTTAGATTGTGAGGCATAGGAAGAAAGCACATCTAATTTTATGCTCCATATAGCTATACCTTCACATATAGTTAGTAAAGTGCAGCTGAACAAAATTATTATCACAAAAAAATTACCACTATAATCCAAAAATAAAGTCAGTCATTACAAAGGGATTCCACTGGGCTCTTGAAGTTGACAAGGGTACAAAACTATTCCTGTTCAAAGCACAGTGGAGTTGGCATGGTAACAGCTGTTCCTGCCCTGTCAAAACCCATTTCCTGGATGAGTCTGGAAAAAAATCATACTGAATGAAGTAAGCCAGGCACAGGCACAGAAAAACAAAGAGTACATGTTTTCTCTTCTGTGTAGATGTTATACCTACAAAATAAACTGTCTGGTAAATGCCCAGTCGTATGCACAAATACATTGTTGAGCCAGCTAAAGTATGGTATATTCAGAAGTGAGGTTCCCTGGTATAACCCATTTAAACAATTAGCAGACAATTTAAAGAAAATGAGTATCAGAAAGCTGAAAAATGACTTGAATGAGGGAGGAGTTAATGGGAGAAGGTGGACAAAGGGAAGAAGGAATGGTAGAGGAATATAGTCATAATATTCAATGTATGTACATGAAAACCCAAGTAGGAAGCCAGTCCCTGGCAGTCCATGTCTGTAGTCCTAGATACTCAGGAGGCTGAGTTCTAAGACCTGCAGTTTGAGGCCTGCCTAAACAGAAAAGTCCATGAGATTCTTATCTCCAATAAACAACTCAGAAAAAGCCAGAAGTGATGCTGTGGCTCAAGTGGTAGAGTGCTACCTGTGAGCAAAAAGAAGCTCGGGGACAGCGCCCAGTTCCTGAGTTCAAGTCCCAGGACTTGTACTTAAAAAAAATAAAATAAAATAAAGTAGGAAATTGGTCACAAGTGGAAGAAGAGAGAGTGGGAGGGGGATAGAATGATGGAAGGGGTAACTTTGAACAAGATGTACCATACATAAAATGGATGCTTAAATTGAAACCCCTTTGTACAACCATTCGAGATAGCAATAAAAGCTGGGTATGGTGGCTCACACCTATAATCTTAGCTACTCAGGAGGCTGAGATCTGAGGATTTCGGTTCAAAGCCGGCCCAGGCACTGGAGTCCATGAAACTCTTATCTCTAATTAACCACCAGAAAACTGGAAGTGGTACCATGGCTTAAGGGGTAGGGTGGTAGCCTTGGACTGAGAGTTCCAGGACAATGCCCAGGCCCAGAGTTCAAGTGCCATGACCAAACAAAATATAAAAAAATAAAAAGGAAAGAAAAGAAAAATAACAAGTGCAGCCAGGTGTGAGTGGTTCATGCCTGTGAAATCCTAGCTGAGATCTGAGGATCGAGGTTCAAAGCCAGCTGGGGCATTAAAAAGTGGTGGGACTCTTATCTCCAATTAACCACTAGAAAACCAGAAGTGGTACTGTGGTTCAAGGGATAAAATGATATCCTTGAGCTGAAGAGTTCAGGAACAGCACCCAGGCCCAGAGACCAAGCCCCACGACTGACCAAAAATAAACAACAACAACAAAAGATAAAAATAAAAATTTAAAAACCATTTCCCACAAGTAATTGGTAAGAAATGTTCAGTATGACATACACATGTTATATACTTGTCACTAGACCCACAAAGATAACTTCAGATTATAACAGAAATGAATTCTATATACATGTAAGTCAGTAACATGTTAAAAGCATATAGTTCTGCCCTTAGTTTTCTCGGCTTTAAATTCAGAATGCAACCGCTTCATAAGATTTGAGTCTATTTTGTCTGTCAGATCCTCTTTAACAGATCTAAACATGTTAAAAGAAAAGTATTTCTTTAGGGTAAAAAACAAATAGAACAAAAAAATTCACAAGTGTTGCAAAATGAGGAGGTTTTAGATAATGTGATTAAGTGAGAAAAATCAAAACAACCCCCCCCCAACTCTTTGCACTCAATGTCTGTGACAACAGAAAGCTTTATCACTTTAAGGACGATTTTCTTGAAAAACCTACTGGCTAGAGCTGACATAAAAGTTAAATTAGTCCTAAGTCAAACATTCCAAATTAATCATATGAGCTTGCATCTTTTCAAAGTTTAGGAGAGATTTTATGACTTCCAATAACGTAAGTGTATGGGCAAATGGATTTTTAATAATAAAAAGAAACTGTATAGGAGAGCCAGGAATGGGTCTAAGTGGTAGAGTGCTCACTTAGATTGCACGAAGCCCTGGGTTTGATTCCTCAGCACCACACATACAGAGAAGAAAAAAAAAGTTGGAAGTGGTGCTGTGGCTCAAGTGGTAGAGCTCTAGCCTTGGAAAAGCCCAAGGACAGTGCCCAAGCCCTGAATGCAAGCCCCAGGACTGGCAAAGAGAAAGAGAGAGAGAGGGTGGGGGGAAAGAGGAGGAGGAAGAGGAAAAGGAGAAGGAGGAAAAGGAGGAGGAGGAGGAGGAGGAGGAGGAGGAGGAGGAGGAGGAGGAGGAGGAGGAGGAAGGTGATGACAAAGAAGAGGGAGAAGAAGAAAGAAATTGTAGAACAGGCTATCAGAGGCTCATGCCTGTAATCCTAGATACACAGGAGGCTGAGATCTAAGGATCCCAGTTCAAAGCCAGATAGTAAAGTCCATGAGACTGTCATTACCAATTAACCAGAAGCTGAGCTGTAGCTCAAGTAGTAAAGTGTTCATCTTGGACAAAAAAAGCTCAGGGACAGCACCCAGGACCAGAAAAGAAAGAAAGAAAGAAAGAAAGAAAGAAAGAAAGAAAGAGAGAGAGAGAGAGAGAGAGAGAGAGAGAGAGAGAGAGAGAGAGAGAGGAAAAGAAAAGAAAAGAAGGAGGGAGGAAGGAAGAAAAGAAATTTCAAAGTAGAAACCACACAAATATAAATTTTGACCTCCATTATCACATTAAAAGCTGGCAAAGAATAGCAGTAAGTGCAGGTTAGGGTAACATTTGTATAATATTATGGTACAATTGTATAACTGGTGCAATTCCAAAAGCCAGGGTCATAGCCCAACCATCTTTTCAAACAAATGTGGATCAGAAATAGCAAATCCCAAAAGTAAGATGAAAATATTGATGAGGCCTAAGCACAAAACCACCAACCGCTTTTCTGAAAGTAATTCATGTTGTTTCCCAAAAGAGAACTTCTATTTCTGAGTACAATAATGAGGTAGGCCAAATAGTTCCTTCTCCACCTGTTCAGTGAAGGATTGAACTGAACTGGAGTTAAAGGGACAAAGCTTTATTTTGTCATATTCTGAGTTTATAATCATTGTTTTCGCCTGTGTTAACCTATGAAATCCTGCTACAAGCACAAAAAAAGGACTATGCAGACAATATTGGTCCTATAAAATTTTATTGTCTGGGACTGAGAACGTGGCTTGGTGGTAGAGTGCTTGCCTAACAGGCATGAAGCGCTGTACCACCAACACAGAAAAAAGCCTGAACTGGTGTTTGGCTCCAGTAATAGTGTATTAGCCTTGGGAAAGTTCAAGGACAGTGCCCAGGCCCTGAATTCAAGCTCCAGGACTGGCAAAAAAAAAAAGTAGGGAGCAGAGGGAGATAAACTGTGACAGAGCTGAGTAAACACTTTAATAAATACAAACATGACACACTTTTGTGCACAAACATAAATTTCAAATGCCTAACACTGAAAGAATGACTACATGCGTAATGGAAGGAGGGGTCTAGAGAGAATGAAAGAATGCAAACATGCTTAGAATATTAATATGCAAATATGAAAATAAAACAATGACATTTCTTTTTTTTTTCAATTGTGCTTCTTTACCCTTTTAAGATTTTCTATAACCTATTGTAGTTACACGAACGGTGAGGGGTAATGTATTACAGAGATCAGTAAATCAGATTGGGATGGTGGTTCATGTCTGTAACTACGGCATTAAGCCAGGGAGAAGGCTAGAAAATCTAAAGTCAGTCTACACAGCTAGAGCCTGTCTCTTAGACTAGAATGGAATAAAAAATTTGTGATTGCCATGGTAACAACTTCAAGTGAAGCCAGCAGTGCTAGGTAAAGGAAAACCAAGAAAATTAATGTGACCTGTAATTCTACTGATATTAAATAAATTCCGAAATGGTGGAGAGAGTATATTGGTCTGTTAAAAGCATAGCTCCTTCACAAAAATAAATAAGAAAATTTGGAACATTTATAATCTGAAGACATTCTCATTAAGGATTGTTTTCATATCACTTACATGACTTTAATAAACCCTCATATAATAAATTGTTTCAAGGCTATAACAAATTAATTCAAGGCTGGGAGTATAGCTCAGTGGTACAGTATTTTCCCAGAATGTCTAAAATCTTAGGGTCTATCTCCAGCATTGCAAAAATATTAATAATTTCAGTGTGCCACAATCTTAATGAGTATAGTGTATCTTCAATCTAAACATACAAAATACTCTAAGCTTCAAAACTTTTTGAGTACCAATATGAAACCATAAGTGAAAGATCCGACATCTGACCTCAAGTGATGGACAATAATCAAAATGTAGGTGTCCTGAAAATACTGTATAAAATTATTTTCAGCCAGGCACTGGTGGCTCATGCCTATATAATCCTAGCTACTCACGAGGCTTATGTTTGAGGATCTCAGTTTGAAGCCAGCCCAGGCAGGAAACTCCATGAGACTCTTCTTTTCCTAACTCAGGGCCTCAGAACTGTCCTTGGGCTTTCTCAAGGTTAGAGCTCTACCATTTGAGCCACAGCACCAATTCCAGCTTTTTCTGTGTATGTGGTACTAAGGAATCAAACCCAGGGCTTCATGCATGCTAGGCACTCTACCACTAGGCTACATTCCCGGCCCCTCCATGAGACTCTTATCCAATAAACCACTGTGGCTCAAGTGGACAGGCTCAGGGACAGAGCCCAGATTCTGAATTCATGTCCTAGGACTAGAAAAAACGAATTATGGGGAAAAAATTTTCTATTTAAAACTCAAGTCCCATCTTTAAGAATAACTCTTTATGTATGTATACACACTTATTCAAAAACCTGGGGGGGGGGGAGCCTGAAATCAGAAAATCTGTAAAAATAAGACTTTTATAGAGTAGAACTATTTTGCCTTCTCTAGGTCTCTTATCTTTCTTTCTTTTTTAGTGGTATTAGGGTTTGATCTTGTATTGCTAGGAAAGCACTCTACCACTTGAGTCACTCATTTGTGCTGCATTTTATGGGAAATAAATCCTTGTTCTTTGAGTCAGAGAAAGGACACATTCTTCTTTTATAGGTCAGATAATATTGCCTGTCTTCTAATGAGGTTACAAATAGAAACGGTTAATAAGCACTAGTAACCTAGGAATTAAGTCATTCTCCATTGATCTTCTCCTTCCACTTAGTTCAGTGTCTGCTGATAAAAGGAGACATTCTGAAAAGGCCTAAATTTTTCTTACAAGGTCCAGAGGATGGAAGGAAGGTGAGATACGGGAGGCTAATCAGTTAACGGCCATGGATGATAGCTACACACTATTCCACATTCCCAAATATATGGTTAAAACTCCAACTTAAAACCTGTAGTGTGGAAGAGTGCATGGCTTATTGGTAGAGTGCTTGCCTAGCATGCACAAAGCCCTGGGTTCAATTTCTCCATACCACATACTTAGAAAAAGCAAGGAATGGTTCTATGGCTCAAGTGGTAGAGCACTAGCCTTGAGAAAGCCCAAGGACAGTGCCCAGGCCCTGAGTTCAGGACTATCCAACACACACACACACACACACACACACACACACACACCTCTATAGTGAGCAATCTAGAGTGAAGACAATACCTCCTGGTGACACAGAAATTTCCAAGCTACTGGCAAGGAGTTTGTCCTAATGGTAGAGTACTTGCCTAGCACACATGAAGACAGAGGTTTGATTCCTCAGTACCACACACACAGGAAAAAGCCAGAAGTGGTGCTCAAATAGTAGAGCTCTAGCCTTGAGAAAGCCCAAGGACAGTGCATAGGCCTGGACTAGCCAAAAAAAAAAAAAAAAAATTCCAGGCGGCTGACCTTAACTAATGCAGAAGCAACAAGTACTTCTCTAACACAGACTGGCCTCTACCCCAAAACACTCCCAATTTCATTTTGCACTACTCCATTACACTTCCAGTGTAAGCAATTTAGGCCTTGCTTCTCTAGATTTTCATTATTTAAAAGAAAGCTTTTGACTTTAGGGCACAGTTTATGTATTCTCAACTAGATAAAGTTATAGAACTCCATTCAAACCTGGTCCTTTCTGGATAGAATCAGCTCAACAAAACCCTCTGATTTCAAAGATCTTTTGGTATCACGATTTTTTATTTTAAAATGCTGATATTAGTTATTAATATAAACACTGAGCAACTTAGAACTGATTAAAACATGGTGGGAACTGGTAATGTGGCTTAGTGGTAGAGTGCTTGTCTAGCATGCATGAAGTGCTGGGTTCATTTCCTTAGTACCACATAAATAAAAAAAGCTGGAAATGGCACTGTGGCTCAAGTGGTAGAGTGCTAGCCTTGAGCAAAAGAAGCTCAAAGACAGTGTCCAGGCTCTGAGTTCAAGCCTCAGGACTGGGAAAACACACACACACACACACACACACACACACACACACACACACACACAGTGGATTTAATGTCTATAGTTTGTTATATGTAAAACATTTCTCATTGAATGGAAAAAGACTTACGAATACTCTTTATTTACTTATTTATTTATTTATTTTTGGTCAGTCATGGGGCTTGAACTCAAGGCGTAGGTGCTATTCCTGAGTTCTTTTGCTCAAGGCTATCACTTTACCACTTTGAGCCACAGCATCACTTCTAGTTTTCTGCTGGTTAACTGGAGATAAGAGCCTGAGGGGACTTTCCTTCTTGAGTTGGCTCTGAATTGTGACCTTCAGATCTCAGCCTCCTGAGTAACTAGACGAGAGCCTTGCAGACATGAGTCATCAGTGCCTGGTGAATAATATTTGAGACATCATTCCTAATCTATCAAATACTATTCAAATACTATTGCTAGCCAAGAAATCCAAAAAGCAGGCACTGCTTACCTCCACCACCATTCCCTTGATCTTTGTTTTCCCAAAGAGGTCATTGTGATCTTCATTTTATCACCCAATCTTTAAGCTCTGCAAAATCTAAAATGTGTTTCTTATCTCCCAGTTCCTTTAGCTTTCCCAACATTCTTCTGCCCCTGACTTCCTGGGAGTGCTGCTCATTCTTGAGTTCAGATTACAACCTTCCACTGATTATCCTTCCCCTTCCCCAGTCTAAAAATATACTCAGAGGAGTGGCATCAGTAGTGATAATCAGATACCATATATCAGGCATCACTGAAATCTCACTATAAACACAGACCTTCACACACTTTGCCTTCCAAGGTCACACATCTGACTTGACTCATTAGAAGGCCACTGCTGCTTGTTTGAATGACCGCAACATTTTAAAGCAAGAGGTACACGGGAGGGTGAAGGAGGGAAATGAGGACCAAGACATGAGGAAGGATATCAATGTTTGTGAAGTAATGCACCTTCTATCTGGTAAATATAATGTAACCCTTCTATTAATTACAATAAAAATATATAGGAAAAAAAGAGGTACACGGGAAAGAAATAACCTGTGTAGAGAGGTTGTACAATAATTGCTTCTGTTAATTTAAAATCCATAATTTAGTATGAAAAATACAAATCAATGAGGTAAATATCAATCAAGGAGGAAACTAACAGTATTCCTAAAAGGAGAAATGCTATCCTGATCTTATGGTTGAGGCAGTCTAAAAAGTAGTTCAACCTCAAAACTCTGGCACACAGAGTTCTGACATGATTATCTACTGCTGTGGACTCAGTGGCCTTGATCTTATCCTCTGCTGCGATCAAGAACTTGCACTTGGAGCAGCACTTGGCAGAGACACCACAGCTCTTGCTCTATTTGGATGCCCACAGGCACCTCAATGGAATCTGGCGGATTACAATTCTTCTAGGAGATCTCATGTGCATGACTGGCAACCTGATGCTAGATGTCAGCTGGGAGCTCAGTGTGGCGAAGGTCCAGGCTGAGACTCTTATCTCCAATTACCCACTAGAAAACTGGAAGTGGCACTGGATCAAGTGGTAGAGCAATAGCCTTGAGCTGAAGAGCTCAGGGACAACGCCCAGGCCCAGAGTTCAAGCCTCATGACTGACAATGAAAGAGAGAAGGCAGGAAGGAAGGGAGGGAGTGAGGGAAGCCATTTTCTCTTCATTTGTCAATGAAGTTTAGGGAAGTCTCTTACTTTCAGTAAATTCCCTTTTTTCCCCCCAGTCCTGGGGTTTGTGCTCAGGACTTGAGCACTGTCCTTGGGCTTTCTCAAGGCTAGTGCTCTACCACTTGGGCCACAGCACCACTTCTGGTTTCTTTTGTATGTATGTGGTACCAAGAAATTGAACCTGGGTCTTCATGCATGCTAGGCAAGCACTCTACCACTAGGCCAAACTCCCGGCCCACTTTCAGTAAATTTCTAAAGTTAGTAAATTCTAATCTCTGCTGTTATGAAGGGTAAAAATATTTTAAAATGAAATAGAGTAAGCCAGGTACCAGTGGCTCATGTCTGTCATCTCAACTATTTAGGAAGCTGAGATCTGAGGATAACCATTTGAAGCTAACCTGGCAGCAAAGTCTGTGACACATTTATCTCCAATTAACCACAAAAAAAAACCCACCAAAAAGCAAACGAACAATTAAGCAGAAGTGGAGCTGTGGCTCTAGTGGTACAAAACTACCATTGAGCAAAGAAGTCAGGGTGCAGACCCTGAGTTCAAGTCCAGGATCACCCTCCTTCCACTAACAAATGGAATAGCATCAGATATTTTCAGGCTTAAGAAGGTACAAGAAAGCTGGGTGCAGTGGCTCACGCCTATAATCCTAGCTTCTCAGGAGGCTGAGATCTGAGGATCAAGGTTCAAAGCCAGCTGGAGCACTAAAGACTGTGAGACTCTTACCTCCAATTAACCTCTAGAAAATCAGAAATGGCATTGAGCCTCAAGGGGTAAGAAACCCAATGACTCAAACCCTGCCATAGTTCTGGGGATTTCTCCAGAACATGGGACTCAATGCGCTTTAAACTTGTCTTTCTACAGAGACTCACCTGTAAACCACAGTTTTTTTTCTACATTAGAACAAGTACCAGTTCCAAAGCTGAGTGCTGACGGCACACTTCTATAACCCCAGCTATTCAGGAGGTTGAGATCTAAGGACAGGTTTGAAGCCAACTAGGGCAATTAAGTCAGGGAGACTCTTATCTTAAATCAACCACCAAAAAAACCCCAAAACAAAACAAAACAAAACAAAAAACCCAGAAGTAAATGGGGCTGTGGCTCAAGGAGTAGGGCAGTAGTCTTGAGCAGAAGAGCTCAGGGACAGTGTCTGGGCCCAGATTTCAAGCCCCATGACCCACAAAAACAAAAACAAAACAAAATAGAACAAACAACAACAACAAAAACAGGGGCCAGGAGTTTGGCCCAGTGGTAGAGTGCTTGCCTAGCATGTATGAAGACCCAGGTTCGATCCCTCAGTATCACATACATAGAAAAAGATGGAAATGGTGCTGTGGCTCAAATGGTAGAGCTCTGGCCTTGAGAAAGCCCAAGGACAATGCTCAGGCCTTGAGTTCAAGCCCCAGGACTGGCAAAAAAAAAAAAAAAAAAAAAAAACAGAGGTAGAGCTGTGGCTCAAGTGGTAATGCCCTAGCCTTGAGCAAAAATGCTCAGGGACAACTCCCAAACCCTGGGTTTAGGGCCCAGGACCAACTCAAAAACCAAAAAGAACTGATTCCAAATATCATTAATCTAGGGATTCCCAGTGTCCTAAAGGAAAAAATCCTGTGGATACTCACATGACCATTGTAATTATATTATGTCATTCAGAAAAATCAATTCTGACAGAACTTCTCCAGAACTTCTGCTAAATCTTATTTGCATTTTTACAGGAGTGTTTATTATATACCACAATACATACATGAAATGCTTGATTTGGATGAGTTTATAAAAAGAACACATTAATTAATGATAAAGATTTGAGTAAAGTGTATAAAGTATATTGGAAACACTATGGGCCAGTTATGGTGGTGCTTGCTTAAATCCCAGCACTCAGTGGCTGGGGCAGGAGGACTGAAAGCTGGAGACCAACCTGGGCTATATAGTGAGTCAAGGAAGGGAACAAAGGAGAGGCAGGAAAGAGAAGGAAAGAAATACCGGGACATAAATTTTCAATGTTAACCTAGGATTTCACCTATTGTTCATATGGTGGAACTCAGCATCTAACCTCTTTCAATACTAATTCTACATATGTCTTACAAATATTTAACATTGTATTACAGTTGAGCTGGGAGGCCTGGCAGAGTATTTAACTAGGAAGTTATAGGCCTTCAAACTCCAGTTTTACAATAATAATAGTAATAACAACAACAACAACAATAATAATAAAAGATTAGTCAGTTCAAAGATAGCCCAGGCACGGGCCGAGAGTTTGGCCTAGTGGTAGAGTGCTTGCCTAGCATGCACGAAGACCCAGGTTCGATTCCTCGGTACCACATACATAGAAAAAAGCTGGAAGTGGTGCTGAGGCTCAAGTGGTAGAGCTCTGGCCTTGAGAAAGTCCAAGGATAGCACTCAGCCCTCAGCTCAAGCCCAGAACTGGCAAAAAAAACAAAAACAAAAACAAAGACAGCCCAGGCACTAAAGTTTGTGAGACTCTTATCTCCAATTAACTACCAGAAAATTTAAAGTGGGGCTCTGGCTCAAGGGGTGGGGCAGTAGCCTTGAGCTAAAGAGCTCAGGGACAAAGCCCAGGCCCAGAGTTCAAGTACCACAACCAAAAAAAAGAAGATTATTTTCCTCTTCTTTTGTAACTTATATTGTAACAGTGCAACCTAGTTTTAGACAAGGTAGATGTAAATTGATGGAGGATTTTTTTGTTTGCTTGTTTGTTTGTTCTGTCAGTTGTGGGGCTTGAACTCTGGACCTGGGGACTGTCCCTGAGCTTCTTTTGCTCAAGGTTAATATTCTACCACTTAAGCCGTAGTGCCACTTCTGTCTATGTGGTACTGAAAGTCAAACCCTAGGCTTCATGCATGTGCGGCAAGCACAATACCACTATATCACATTCCCAACCTTGCTCATGACAATCTTATCATTAGCCTGCACTAAACCCAACAGATAAACTGATTATCTGTTACAAAACTGGCTATTGGCAACTATTACAGGTCTACAATCTTTATTTTAGGTTGATTTTCTTTTAAAAATCAATACCCACTAATTATAGTTTTGAAACAATAGTAGCTTAAAGTCCTGGCTGCTACTCTATAAAACCATTCTCTTTCACAAAATCACAAGACCTCTCAACATAGGCTCCCATCAGGAAACGTTCCACACACTGCGGAACACGCTGCTGCAGTCTGGGTTTGGGATGCCCACCAGAGGCCCCTGTGTTCAAGGATGAGTCTCCAGCTTGGGCCTAGAAGGTGGTAGAAATGGTGCAGAGCAGGCCTGTGGAAGCTCCTTGGGTCACTGGAAGCACGCTCCTTGAAGAGGAATGTGCAGTCCCAACAGTCTCACTTTTCTTTATGCTCCTTGGTGCTCTCACCACATGTGACCACCATGTTGTGTTGCCTCGCTCCCAAACCACAGGACCAACTGATCCTGGGATGAAACCTCCTTTCCAAAACAACCTCTTTTCTTTATATGCTACTTTTTGCACATATTAGTTACAGTGACAGAAAGCTAACACACAGGCATATACACTGCCCTGGCCTATGGAATATATAAAGAGAACAAAGGGGACACAAATGTAGTGAAACAAGAATACAGAGAATAAAATTTAGCCTCAGAATGAAATGCCCCTGACAAACAGCAGTCAAATAAGTGTATGAAAATCTATGCACCTCCCCTTGTGCTTAGCTTGTGGTGAAGGTGGCCATTTCAGAGCCACCTACTAGCAGTGGAAGCTCTGACAGGTTGTAGGGCACTTTGAAAAATGTAATATGAAACAGAAAGTAAAGCTAGAAAAGATGTCTCAACATGGTTGCAAGAGAAGCAGAACTCGCAGATGTACCAGAAGGAACTCAGTTATGTAATTCAGGGAGAGAAATGATATGGAGATTTGCAAACCAGGAAAGCCAAAGTATAAGTTACTATCTAGGAGTTTACCAGTCTAAAAACCTAGGTTCTGGCTAGGGCTTCATGAATGCCAAGCAAGCACTAGGCCATACTCCCAGCCTAGAAAAGTAGCTTCTTATCTCCCAAAGGGGTAGGAATTAAATGTAAGGTTATGAAAGTTTGTCCTTCATAGTAATTCTGCCATGCCCCACCCCACCCCCCACATTCTGGATTGAGGAGGTGTAGGAAAATGGGGAGTGGACAGGGATTTGATCTATAAATTTTTCAAAACTGACAGCGAAAAAACTAGTAAAACTGATTTGAAGGTTTTTTGTTTTTGTTTTGTTTTTTGTTTGCCACTACTGGAGCCTGAACTCAGGGCCTGAGCACTGTCCTTGAATTTTCTTAAGGCTGGTGGTCTACCACTTGAGCCACAGTACCACTCCTGGCTTTTTCTATATATGTGGTACTGAGGAATCGAACTGGGGTGTTCATGTATGCTAGGCACTCTACCACTAGGCCAAACTCTGGGCCTTGGGTTTTGTTTTTTGTTTTTTTAACCCATAACCTTTACGCATTCAGCATGACTATAATAAGGCTTGGTGACGAAATGTTTCTCCCAACGAACTGGGATGAATAAAATTTATAATATGTTATATACAAAGTTCAAGCTTAAGACTTATATTATAGCATTTTGAATAAACACTTCTGAATGAAAAACCAAACAAAAAAACCTAGGTTCTGGTCCAAAGCCAGAAAAAATAACCAATGTCAGCTGCAAGAGGAGTTTGATCTTGCCTAGCGTGCTTTTTTTGTTGTTATTTTGTTTTGTTGGTCATAGGACCTGAACTCTGGGCCTGGGTGTTGTCCCTGTGCTCTTCAGCTCAAGGCTACCACCCTAACCCTTGAGCCATAGCGCCACTTCAGGTTTTCTGGTGGTTAATTGGAGATAATTGTCTCAAGGACTTCAGTGTCTGGGCTGTCTTTGAACGGCACTCCTCAGATCTCATCTCCTGGGTAGTTAGGATTACAGGCGTGAGCTTTGCTTCAAATCGCCACATGGCCTGCCCACGTAAAGGACATTATACTTTACTCAATATACTAATTCAGTTGTTAATCTCATCCAGCTTCAAAAGCATAAACACACCTATAATAACATTTAACTAAATATCGAGGCACCTTGTGACCCACTCAAGTTAACACAAAAAATTCACCATCATAATTTCCTTCACTTTTACAAATGTGCCTTCTTTCACAATTTTACCCAGACTGTCAAAAAGGAGCTGAAAAGAGTTTAAAACCTAGTGAAATGTACCAGGCACAGAACACTGACTCTTTCCTGGACAACTATCTTATGGTTGGTCCTTCTTCAATGAGCAAAATAAGAAAGAGCAAGAGTCTATATGGCAACCTATGAGGCAAGAGAATAGAGAGGTAAGACTCAAAGTGAACAGCAAGCAAATGCTGCTAGGACAAGCACCCGCTACTGCTCAAGTGGGCCAAGCTTAATGCAAGACACTGTATGGTAAACTTGTCTCTCAGTAGCTACTAATAAGCTCCTGCTTATTAGTATGGACACAGACCTGGGTCGATCTCTGATGCTACACACCCAAGAAAAGCTGTTTCAGAATACACATACATTTCATTCTCTCTTCTCTTTGCTTCTTTCTCCTCTGTTCTTTTCTTTTTCTATCTATGTCTCTGTTTCTGTCACCTCTTTCTCTCACACAAGAGATGCACACATACTCATGCCCATCAGAGACCTATCCAGGAGAGAATTAGAGAATGTTTACATGGAGGTTGAGCCTCTTAGGAGCTGTACCCAAGAAAGGAGATTTCTCCAAGGAAAATCACAGGCTCACAGAGCCCAGCCACTGAGAAGCTAGGAAAGTGAGTCAAGCTTCTGGCTAGGTCTATAGTCATCTTAAGGCTCAATTAAATCTGGAGGAGACCCTTCCAAGCTCACTCATGTGAGCCACTCGCAAGGCTGCCAGCAGGCTGCAGAAAATCTGCATCTAGCTCACTCTTGTGGTTGCTGGCAGGCCTTGCTCTTGCACCACATGGCCCTCCCCATAAGATTGCCAGGTTCTTTTTGCAGAGCTGCTTCACATCATGGCAGATAGCCTGCCCCAGAGCCACTGAAGAGACAGACAGATACAGACAGACAGACAGACAGACAGACAGACACACACACACACACACACACACACACACATACACAATATGAAGAAGAATACACAAAGTAGAAGCCAAAGTGTTTTTTATACCTAAACTGGGAGGTAACCTCTCATCACTGCCCTATATTCTATTCACTAGAATTATGCCACTAATCCCGTCCCCCTTAAAGGGGAGGTGAATTAAGTGACATCCTTTAAAGAAAGGGGAGGGGAATCAAAGGATTTACACAGACCTTTAAAAATTGGAACAGGAACCCAAAGAATCGTGGAGGAAAATAAGTATGGCCAAGTATTAGGAATAGAAGTAGCTACTTGCAAGGCTAAGGCAGGAAGATGGCATGAGTCTTCAAGAATTCAAGGGCAATAGGGGAAACACAGCAAGACTCCAGTTCAGAAAAGAAACACCAAGAGCCAGGTAAGTTACTAAGCTATTGGTGGGACTTGTCTTGTTACTGCATTTCTCAGCTCCCAAGAGGGAATTCAACCGCTCCCTCTGGGGAGATTTATGTTTGCTTCCTGAAAAATTCGAACTCTTTTAGGAGATTATGCTCAGGGAAGAGTAGAAAGATGTGCACCTTTGAGAGAAAAAGGTACAAACAAGAACAAAAGGAATAAAGGAGTATATTCTTAGAAGAGCACAAAGGCTCAATAGCTATGTGCATTTGGTCATATAAAATGACATTTATCAAAATGAATTCCAAGAAATGGAAACAAAAGGGTTTTTTTTTATTGTTTTTCTCTTTTGTCACTTTTTGATTTCAGTACCTTTTGTTTTGTATGTAAGTTTATCTCTCTGGGGGAGGGTAAAGTGAAGCATATGGCAGGACCAAGGGTGAACAAACAGCAGTGATACTCACTACATACGATATGAACTATACTAAGTGAACTATACTAAGGAAGAAGGGACATTGTTCGAAAAGATACTCATTACATGTCTTATGCAACTGTAACTCCTTTGCACAACAACTTTAGAATGAAAAAAGGAAAAAAAGGAGTGATTTATCTGAGAAAGAAATTCCTTAGTGACCCCCCCCCAAAAAAAAAGAGGTCTGAAGTGTCACTTCCTAGCAGTGCTCCAATGAATGGCAAGTTCCAGAGGCATGTGGTCACATGCTGTGCCGAGAAAAACAAAAAGCCGATTCCAGAATCCCAGATTCCTATGACTGTGGATGGTCACAATCATTAATTCAAGGACTCGTATGGCATTCAATATTCCAACACTGTTATCTGAGATATGAACTTAAGAGGAAGGAAACCTTACTTTGGCACTGGTGGATTTAGTTCATGGGTGCTTGGTTGGCCCTGTGGCTTTGGGCTGTAACAAAACACTATCTGATAGCAAGAGAGTAGCAGAAGCCTGTCCATCTCATGGCAGAGAGCTAGGAGGCAAAGAAAAGAGACTGGGAGGGCCCAGATCCCAATATCCTCTTTAAGGGCTCCCACCCCCCACCACAATGACCTTATTTCTTTCTACAAAGATCCCATCCCCTGTAGCTTCTACCACCGCCAGGCTAGAGATCAGTCTTCAGCAAGGATCTTTAACAATGGCTAGAACTCTTACCACTTGAGCCACAACTCCACTTTCTGCTTCTTGAAAGTTAGAGATAGGAGTCTCTCTCAGATGTTTCCCTGGGCTGGCTTTGAACCACTATCCTCATGTCTCAGTCTCCTGAGTAGGTAGAGTAACAGGCATGAGCCACCAATGCCTGTTTTACTTTTTAATGTTTAACCTACTATGGAAACTATGGAAATCTGATACATTAGAGATACTTTGTGATTCTGGGAATACTGTTGATTTTTTTTTTTTTTTGTCCAATGTGGGGCTTGGACTCTGGGCCTGGGAGTTCTTCAGCTCAAGGCTACTGCCCTACCCCTGGAGCCACAGTGACACTTTCGGTTTTCTAGTGGTTAATTGGAGATAGGAGCTGGCTTTGAATGCCTCCTGAGTAGCAAGGATTACAGGCGTGAGCCACTGCACCCAACAATACTGTTAGTTTTTAAGTTATTGTGCGTGGTAGTGGGGTTACGAGTTCTAAGAGCTGCAATATATACTTGAATACTGCCAGATGAGTGGTGTATATGTCCTGTTTCTGTGTACAGTAGGAAACATAACATATAGCTGACACAGGATTAAGCCGGGTGATGAACAATTCAGGTTCATTCAGCAGTAAGCTATTTCTAAAATTTTCCATATTATAAATACACATCAATACTTACATAAACATGGAAGTGGAGTCTCGGAGGCGAGTCTGCTTGACCCTCTGCCTATGCACCCTCCAGGGAACCCTTCAATGAGTTCCATGGAACCTTGGGTTCTTTTTGAACAGCCTTAAAAACCACTGCTTGGTGCTTCTAGGTTTTCTTCTCAAATATTGATACAGAAATGCTACTTATTTTGAGCATGCTCCCTCGGCCCCTGCAGAATCTGGTACAATCCCCTGGATTCCATACCCCATGCAACAGAAAAAATTCTAGCAAAGCCAACAGTTCAGTTATGGGGATGCTGCTGAGTATGGCAGCATCACAAGTTCTAGAACTGAAAGATATTCTTCCACTTTACCAGGAAACTACCTGCCAATCTCAATTTTTCTCAAGAGTACAGAGATCTGACTACTAGGGTTAAGCACTCCCCATCTTGTCCTGAGTCCAAAGATAGATAATGCTACAGACACAGGTAAAACTCCCCAGACACAAAGTGTTCCAGAGCACTATAAGCAAAACATGTCCAAGGACAGTGCCCAGATCCTGAGTTCAAGCCCCAGGACTGGCAAAAAAAAAAAAAAAAGATAGACACAAAACACAAAAGATTAATGCAGGATCTCATGAGTCCATGTATAAGAAAAAAAAAAACCCTACAGTGATAATTTAAAATGGAAAAATTGCACTACATGTAAATAATACAATGAAGGCAATTTTTAAAAGGACTAGAGGGACCGGGAGTTTGGCCTAGTGGGAGAGTGCTTGCCTAGCATGCATGAAGACCCCGGTTCGATTCCTCGGTACCACATACACAGAAAAAAGCCAAAAGTGGTACTGAGGCTCAAGTGGCTCTAGCCTTGAGAGAGTCCAAGGACAGTGCTCAGGCCCTGAGCTCAAGCCCAGGACTGGCAAAAAAATAAAAAAATATAAAATAAAAGGACTAGAAAGGCAAATAAAAGCATTTAATCTATTGAAAGTCACATCTATCATGAGTCCATCCTTACTTTATTTTAAAAAAATTAGACAATGTAATTTACATGATTTTTTTTTCTGCCAGACCCGGGCTTGAGCTCAGGGCCTGAGCACTGTCCTTGGGCGTCCTCAAAGCCAGAGCTCTACCACTTGAGCCACAGCACCATTTCTGGCTTTTTCTATGTATGTGGTACTGAGGAATCAAACCAGGGAATTTGTGTATGCTAGGCAAGCACTCCACCACTATGCTAAACTCCTGGCTACTACATGATTTTGTTTTTAAGAGTGACTCTTGCTATGTAGTCCAGGTTAGTCCCAAAACAAACTTAGAATCCTCCCACCTAAACCTATCACATACTTGGGGTTAGAGTTGTGCACCACCATCCAGCTACCTGTATTATTTCATTGAGTCATCCAACAAAGATTAAGTACCTATTCGGTGTGAGTGCACCAAGGGCTAACTTGGGCAAAATGTCTCCAGAGTTTGTCAAATGACCCTTCAGGTTGCAGTATTAGCTTTCCATCACTGCAAATGCCTAAGATAACAAACTTTGAATAAAGTCCCTGCTTTACTTAGGTTGGTGGCTTCATAGCCCAGGCCTGAGGTGTGGTAGTCAGCAGCACACAGCCAAGGAAAGCTGCTCATCTTGCAGCTAGGAAGCAAAGGCAAATTGAAAAACTGGCTGCAGTCAAGGAATCCACTCCCTTGAACTAGAGCATACTTCCTAATGTCCACTACCTCCCAAGAGCACCTTCAGTTAAGAACCCATCAGGATGAACTCAAGGTCAGAGCTGTGATGGGTGATCCATCACTGCTTCAAAGCCCCATCTTTAAGCACTACAATCAAACCTTTACCAGATGAGCCTTGGGAGACATTTCAGAGTCAGAGAAAAACAGTTGACAGCCAATGCTTAGTATGACACCACAGCCAAAGCTCTTCAAAATACCTTGCTTTCCACACCTGGCACTCCAGATTCAGGTGCTAAATTCAGCTCACTGGAGACTTCAACATTATCACCAGTCTACATCCAAGCTAAGCATCATCATTTCAAGTCACATGATTGCTAAGATTAACTTCTAAACTTTTGGGCCGAAATGAATGCCGGTGGAAACTGTAACACTACCAATGCTCAAAATTAGTACAAACCCTTCAAACATACTATTACAAAGTCTTCACATGGTCTCATATTTCAGGGTCTGTCCTCCCCTGACACATGAGGTTTCCTGGACTGTATCCTACTCATGTCTGTATCCCTGCATCCCAGAACTAGAAACGATTCATATTTTCTTTATCTTTTTAAATATACGAAGGCCAGGCATTGGTGTCTTCATGCCTGTAATCTTGGCTTCTTAGAAGGCTGAGATCTGAGGGTCTTAAGTCAAGACCAGCCCAGACAGGAAAAGCATGAGACTCTTATTCCCAATTAACCAGCAAAAAGTAGAAGTGGAACTGTAGCTCAAGTAGTAAAGTACTAGCCTTGAGCTCAAAAGCTCAGGGTCGGTGCCCAGGTCCTGAGTTCAAGGCCCAGAACCAGTACCAGGCTTCCCAGCCTGCCCCTCCTCCACCCCCAAAGCACACACCATACAGACAATATATGTTTTAAAACTCAAAATATACCGACAAAGGTTTTTATATTCATTATTTTATTTCTGTTTTTGCTTTTGGTTCTGGAGACTGAACCCAGGTCTTGCACATCAGATAAACTTTAATCAATGTGAATTCTATCCAAACAAATGTGCCCTTTTTCCAAATACGACCTGAAAGAATTCCCTAACATAATCCAGACATTACCAAGAGACATAATGAACTCTTTAGAAGTTTCTAAAACCAGGGCAGGGAGCATAACCTAGTGGTAGAGTGCTCATCTAGCATGCATGAAGATCCAGGTTTGATTCCTCCCTCCCACATACATAGAAAAAGCCGGAAGTGGTGCAGTGGCTCAAGTGGTAGAGCTCTAGCCTTGAGAAAGCCCAAGAGACAATGCTCAGGTCCTGGGTTCAAGCGCCAGGACTGGCAATAAAAAAGTTTCCGAACCACAGAGATCAACTTTTGGGAACCTTTTTTTTTCTTTTGTTGTTGTGGGACTTGAACTCTGGGCTTAGGCATTGTCCCTAAGCTCTTCAGCTCAAGGTTACCACCCTACGCCTTGAGACACAGCATCATTTCTGGTTTTCCGGTGGTTAGGTGGTTAGAGATAAGAATCTCGGGGACTTTAGTGCCTGGGCTGGCTTTGAACCGTGATCCTCAGATCTCAGCCTCCTGAGTAGCGAGATTACAGGCATGAGCCACCATGTCCAGCTAATTTTCGGGATCTTCAATTCTCCTTTCAGTCTAGCAGTCTACCAGAAGCTTTCAGGTGTAGCACATTATTTTGAGCCACCAAAGCCCAGATTCATGTTCTGGCTCACAAGGTTTTATTGAGCCATCCTCAGTACCTATTATTAAAGGAGAATACTGTATGTGTTTTTACTAAGTACAAAATAGTCATAAGTACAAAGATGAACAAGAAAATAAAAGTTTCAAATAAATGCTAAGAATAGAGCATGAGGCTCACTGAAATATGCTCACTGGTGATACTCAACTGAGAAGTAGCCACTCCAAGAAGCAATCTTTAAAAGCTCACTACTACAGGCCAGGGGTAAATTTCTGTGGCACAGTGATCAGCTAGTATGCATAAGGTCCTGGATTGGATCCTTAAATGGCAAGCATAAGATAAAATAACACCAACAACAAACACCTCCTGAGGCAGACAGATTGTAAGGTCAAGACCAGCTTGGGTTCCATAGCAGGACCCTATTCAAAACAAACTAGGAAGCAAACAAAACACCTCATTTCTCTGTCACTGGGATTTCACACACATATAAACAAAACAGTGTCTCTTTTTTTTTTTCCCACCAATCCTGGGCTTGGGCTCAGGGCCCGAGTACTGTTCTTGAACTCTCTCAAGGCTAGAGCTCTACCACTTGAGCCTCAGCACCATTTCCAGCTTTTTTCTATGTATGTGGTACTGAGGAATCGAATCGAGGTCTTCGTGCATGCTAGGCAAGCACGAAGGCCAAACTCCCAGGCCCAAAACAGTGTCTTTATTATGAAGACCAGTGTCTCTATTCTAACAGTTGGGCAAAGGTTGGGGGGAGGGAAGATATGCTGCCCTTATCTCAAAACAACACATTTTATTTGTTTGTTTATTTTGTCCATTGTGGGTCTAGAACTCTGGGCCTGGTCATTGTCCCTTCAGCTCAAGGCTACTGCCCTACCCCTTGAGCCACAGTGCCACTTCCAGTTTCCTGGTGCTTAAATGGAGTGGAGCTGTGACTCAAACAGTAGAACACTAGGTTGAGTTAAAAAAAAAAAAAAGCTAAGGGAGAGTATGAGATGAGGTGGAATAAAAGCCTTAGTACCAATACCACATACACACACATATATAGCAAAGGGAAATCCTGTACAAAAACCTAAAGCGGAGGGGTCTTGAATTCTGGAATTGGCAAAATGCACCCAGTTACAATCAGCAATGTTTTTACCATGAAGCATTATTCAGAAAGCTAAGTCATCTAAAATTAGATACTTAGTATTTAGAAGGTTCAGAACTGAGAACTTATATGGCCACAGTACTACCTTGTTGCTAGAAAGACAGGTGGAAGTGTAAAGTCAGTCCTTTAGGATTACACCAAAAAATATGAATTACGTTCAGTAGCAACAGAACTACTCAAGGTTCCTAAGCATGAGAATTACATGATTAACTTGCTCAGTGATGAATAAATTACAGGTTAGTGGTAGGTAACCATTCAGGGCTACTTTAAGAGCCTGGCAGTAAATCTGAACTGTCCAAAAGAAATACAACATAAACCACATATAATTTTTTGATTCCCAGTAGCTGGACACTGTGAAAAGAAATCAGTGAAAATAATTTCAGTGACATTAAAGTTTACTTAATCCAATATATTTAAAATGTTATTCTGCTATACAGTTTTTAAAACTTTGAGTAAGAAACTTTGCATTCACATTTTCATACCAACTTGAAATTTAGTGTTAATCTTTACCTCATTTTATTTTGTTTGTTTTTCTTGTTTGTTTTTTTGCCAGTCCTGGGCTTGAGCTCAGGGCCTGCGCACTGTCCTTGGACTTTCTCAAGGCTAGAGCTCTACCACTTGAGCCTCAGCACCACTTCCGGCTTTTTTCTATGTATGTGGTACCGAGGAATCGAACCCGGGTCTTCATGCATGCTAGGCAAGCATTTTAACCACTAGGCCAAACTCCTGGCCCCTCTTTACCTCGTTTTAAACACTAAATTTTCATTGGAAATATTTGACATATACACCCTAAGTTTTACACATGAAAGAATAGATTCACATTCTCAAGGGCAGTCAAGACATACTTAAACATTTTCCAGGAAGGGATATGCTTGCAAATTTAAATAGTCAAGCCTGGTAGCAGTGGCTCATTCCTATAAGCTTAGCTACTCAGGAGTCTGAAATCAGGAGGATCATGATTCAAAGACAGCCTGAGCAAAAGTCAAGAGAGTTCTCCAACTAAGCAGCAATATGCCAGACTGGAAGTGAGGCTCAAATGATAAGAGCAAGAGAGTTGAGCAAGCATGAGAAATCCTGAGTTCGAGACACCCACACACAAAAAAGCCAGACATCTATCAACTTCTTTCTGTAATCCCAGCCATTCAGGAAGCTGAGATCAGAAGATCACAGCTTGAAGCCAGCCCAGGCAGAAAAGTCTGTAAGACTATCTCCAAAACAACCAGGAAAAATCCACTCTGGATTTTTGAGGTATGGAGACATACCTCAAGTGGTAGAGCATCAGCCAAGCATGCAAACTGATCAAACACAAGGCACTGAGCTCAAACCCCAGTATGAGTGGGGAAAAAAATGATCAGTTCCTCAGACATCCTGGTCATGCTTTGAGTGTCCAGTAGCTAGCTGCACATGATGATCGTATTAAACATTTACAGGCCTTCAGAGTGACAAAGGTACTGCGGCTTTTGACACTTCCCTATCTACCTAATGATCAGGAGTCATACTGTCAGAGTGAACCTATCATACTCTCATAACAGTGGCCTACTTTCAGTAGGCTAATGCTCTCATCTGTAAAAAGGAAATCTTCAAATGACTACAAGGAATTCCTTCATAGTTCCCAACACATGGCATATACTCAAAAAACATTTCTGGAAAGAATAATCTTTACTAATAAAGGAATAATTCACTTGTTTGTGACCTACTTAAGCCGTTTGTTACTATATTCCTAAAACATTCCTATTTTTCAAATAGTTCACTGTATTAGAGTCTATGTTCAAAAAAGAGACCAATAAATATACTGAGGTTTGAACTCAGGCCTTATACTTTCCTAGGCAGGTCCTCTATCACATAAGTTGAGCCTCCCAGTCTTTTGTTTTATTTTTCTGGCCAGGCCTTGAGCTTCTTATATCTCATGGGCCACCATCCTCCTACCTAGCTTTTTTTGTTTCCTAGTTTTACTAACTTCTTTTTAATTTTTTGCCTGGGATGGCCTACAACTGTGAACCTCCTGATCTCTACCTCCCTAATAGCTAACATTACAGATGAGAACTTTTTTATTTTTAATTGTATATTTATTAGAGGTACAGGATATAATGATTAAGACCCTAAGTTCTGGAACCAAGCCATCTGGATTCAAGTATTGGCTCTATCATTTACTAGGCATATGATATTGGGCAAATACCTAACCACTCAGTTTCCTCTTTTGTGTCCAAGGCTGGGAGGTTGGCCTAGTGGTGGAGTGCTTGCCTAGCATACACAAAGGTTGGTTTTGATTCCTCGGTACCACATATATAGAAAAAAAGCTGGAAGTGGTGCAGTGGCTCAAGTGGTAGAGCTCTGGCCTTGAGAAAGCCCAAGGACAGTGCCCAGGCCCTGAGCTCAAGCCCAGGACTGGCAAAAAAAAAAAAAAATTGTCCATGCAGAGCACTGTGGCTCACCCCTGAAATTCTTAGGATGTGAAGATCTGAGGATCATGGTTCAAAGACAATCAGGAAACTAAAATCCATGAGACTCTTATCTCCAATTAACCACCAGAAAATTGGAAGTGATGCTGTAACTCCAGGGGTAGGGCAGTAGCCTTGAGCTGAAGAGCTCAGGGATAATGCTCAGACCCAGAGTTCAAGTCCCACAACTGACCCACCCCCCTAAAAAAATTGTCCTGTCCTGTTAGTAAGAATTACAAAAAATACAAAGCAAAGCACTTGCCCCTAGAACTTAGCCTATAGTAGCTGTTCAATAAATGTTCACTTTTCAAAGATGGTGCAGAAGTTGACATGTAACTAAAGCAAAAACCCCGGGATTTCTCAATTTGTTTTCCCGCATTCTACTAAAAAAATGGGTAGGCAGTAATCTGAAGTCCTCAAAAGGAAAATCTTGTATGTACTTATACTAACAAATCAAAACAAAACAGGAGCTACCTATGAAACTTCAATTACCGACCATGCAGAATTATGCAGTTTAGCAAAGCAAATACAAAAACAAAACAAAAACAAAAAGCCTTTTGCCTTACCTGCTTTTCCGTTTCCGAGGTGGTTTCTCCACTGTGCCAGTCAGTCTGCACATCAGACAAATTAAGACGGTCAACAAAAGTAACGTACAAGAGCCCGTCCCCGGGGCCTCACTATGCCAGTCCAGTACTGAATGTCCCTTCCTCTGGGATCCAGCTCGCCGTGCCCACAGCTAACCTGACAAACACCTTAGGCTGCTTCCCCTACTGACCAACGTCCAGCGATCCTGGGATGCTCGGTCCTCCTCCTTTCCCCTCCGTCCGAGCCCTGCTCCGTCTTCTGGTTCCTCCCTCCACGCTTAGCCCCCCGATGTGTCCACAGGCCAGCTCCCCCAAATCGTCCACCTCATTGTCTGCTTCGCCAGCTCCCCCGCCCCGGCCCCCAGCCCGCGGTCCCCCTTTCCCGTGCCCACCCTCTTCCGACCGCGCACGGCCCACGGAGCCCCGCCCCTCCCGCCCGGGCGCCCCCCGCATTCCAGGGCCCCTCGGCGGGACGCGCGCCGTGCCCCGCCTGGGCCCAGCGCCCCCGGACTCGGCGTTGGCGGCCCCCCTCACCCCGCATCTGGGGTGCAATCGCATCCGCCCTAGGTGCCCTCCAGCGGCTCTGCGCCCCCGCCTCCTGGGTCTCCGCGGCCCCGGCCGCTGCCTCTGGGCCCCGATTCCCCGCCCATCCCCAGGCCGGGCCTCCACCAGAGCTACCTGGGGGCCAGGCGACTCCGCGACGGCTGCGGCTGCCGGGCTCCTCTGACCATCCGGCTCCGGCTCCGCCGCGGGAGCTGCTCCGGCGGCCACGGGGCTCGCTCGGGAGGCTGAGGCGCGGAGGTTGGAGTAGGCGGAGAGGCGGGAGGAGGGCCTCGCGCCTCTGCCAGGCTTGCGGTGAGGTCCGCCTCCTTTGCGCCTGTCCTCGTTTTCCATTGGCTACAGCCTGAATGTGGCTGAAAACCTGGCCGCCCATTGGCTGCTCGGGCCTTCACATCCCATACTGCCCACCCACAGGTTTGGTTGAGACTGCAGGTGGCGGCGGAGGTTCCCTTGAGACTGCTAGCAGGACCGAGGAGGCATCACGAGCGCCCCCGTGCGCCAGAACGTGAACACTGCGGCGCCGACGCCGGCGCTGGACACCTGCCTGCAGGTTCTCTTGGCAGTCGAATTCCCAGACACCTGCTGGCTTCCGCCACCTCCCCAACACTTGAGAACTGAAAATCAAGCATTGTAATTTCCCCAAATGCCTCCAGCAGGTAGGGGCGAGAGAGGAAATAAAAATAACATGTCATGGGGACCATGACACCATGACATGTGAAAGGGTATCAAGGTGTGGGAATTAATGCACCATTTATCTGGCAAATATCATGTAACCCTTCTATTAATTACAATAAAAATATATTAAAAAAATAACCTCTCCAAAATGTGCTTCCTTTTGAACCATCTCAAATGTTGTCCCTGTGTGTACTATGCTAGAAAGGTCTTAGCTTAAGCAAGCACTTGCCAAAGATCTCTATTCCCCCAAATTCTAAGAGTCCACCGGCATAAACCATGATTTGGCTGCCCATTCCTCTACAAGAAATATCACATGCCTGGATGTAAGCTTTTCAGAAAGCAGAAGAAATTTAAAGCACCATTAAAATGGCTCTGCAGAAAAATCCATATAGTAACTAAGAGCGATGCATTCAATTTTGAAAGGCCTTAAAACAGAATTGACTCGTGATACTGCAATGATTATGTTCTAGACTAATTTTAAAACAAATTTCAACGCATTTTTGACAGACATAAATAAGCATGTAGAACTTTCAGCACATGAACACAGTAAATGTAACCTCTCCTCTTTCTACTGTAACAAGGCCAGCTTTGAAAATAAGGGACAGTTTATGAATACAAAGTTCTTTCCTTAAAAGTGGTAAGTACATGCTGGGATGCCCAGGACTCACACCTGTAATCCTAACTACTCAGGAGGCTGAGATAGGAGGATTTCGGCTTGCAGCCAGCCAAATCAGGTAACTCCATGAGACTCTTATCGCTAATAAACTACTCAAGAAAGCCAAAAGTACCTCTGTAGCTCAAGTGGTAAAGCACTTACCTTGAGCAAAAAGAAGCTCAGGGACATCTCCCAGGCCCAGAGTTCAAACCCCAGGACCAGAAAAAAAAAATGATAGGGACGCCAGGTCTCTATTCCGGGACACCAATATGTCGTTGGTTAGATCCTTGGTGTCTATTTAGAGTTGAAGGAAGTTAAACCACCTTCATTCTATAAGTGCACTCATGTATTACACGCTAAAGATTAACAGGTGGTGAACCAATACCTCACTTATCTCCAAAACTGGCAAAAAGTATAGTCTCACAGAACCAAGTACATTTAGTTCCAAGGGCTCTTCAACTCTGCAATTGTTCTTTTTACATTCTTGACAAAAGTGGTCTTGCTTTCATGAAGTCATAGTGGTGCAAAACAAAAAACTGTAGTAGGAGAGGGGCTTTTGCTTATGTTGGGAATCTGTTCCACCATCTCCCATGCTGTAGGATTTCAAAAATTGCTGTGAGGACCAAGTATTATCAGATTTCTGTTGTGTCCCCTCCCCAATACTTTATGCAATTGTAAAGATCACATCAATTGATTTTATTCATATTCACATTCCAAAAGAGAAATAACTCCAGAATATTATGTCCATTAGGAGGAACAAGCAAGCTAAAGAGGGCCTGATGGAAAAGATCTGCTCATGAAGGATGAAATCGTGAACTCTCACTCACCCAGGCACTGGTAGCTCCTATCTGTCAGCCTAGGTAACCAGGAGGCTGAAATCTGAGGATCTAAAGTTTGAAGCCAGGAAAGTCTATGAGACTCTTCCCTCCAAATATCCAGTAAAAAGCTAAAAATAGAGCTATGGCCCAAATGCTAAAGCATTAGCTTTCAGCAAAAACACTTATGGGACAAGGGGCTGGGAATTTGGCCTAGTGGTAGAGTGCTTGCCTAGCATGCACAAAGACTAGGTATCTCATACATAGAAAAAGTCAGAAGTGGTCCTGTGGCTCAAGTGGTAGAGCTCTAGCCTTGAGAAAGCCCAAGGACAGTGCTCAGGCCCTGAGTTCAAGTCCCAGGACTGGCAAACAAAAAAAACAAAATACTCAGAGACAGCACACAGGCTCTGAGCTCAAGCAGCAGGATAAGCATCAAAACCAAAACCTTAACACAAAAAAATGTTCCTCATTACATTTCTTAAAGGATTACTGAAAATCCTGTTCTGATTCCCCAGTGATTTCCATAATTGATCAACCCTCTGATATATGACACTTTGTCCATAGAACTGAAGCCATAACCTTCCCTTCATGTACTCTAATTCTGCAAAACATGCATACCGCACCATTCCAGCCACATGCCACACTTCCTTTTCTTAAAATTCCCCTTATAACTCCACTCTATATCAAACACCTCCTTATCCAATCGTATTCTTAAAAGGCTACACTGTTAGCAACTGCTCCATTTTCCATACTTAGTTCCCACTCACTGAATTTGGTCAGTGTGAGACTGCAATAAATAGATTTGGGCAGGTCCTGTGCATTCTACATGTGCTTTTTTTTTTTTTTTTTTTTTTTTTTTGGTGAGTCATGAGGCTTGAACTTGACCTGGTCGCTGTCCCTAAGCTCTTAAGCTCAAGGCTAACCCCCTACCCTTGAGCCATGCCCCACTTCCCTTTTTTTTTTTTTCCTCCTAGAGGTTAATTGGAGATAGAGTCTTTAGTCCTTTTGTGTTGAGGCTGGCTTTGAACCTTGATCCTCAGAACTCAGCCTTCTGAATAGCTAGGATTACAGGCGTGAGCCACCGGCCTATATGTGCTATTTTCAATAACAAGATCAACTGAACAGATACAGAAGTTTCAGATCCAGAGATTCCCAATTTATTCAAGGTCAGACAGCTACAAAAACCAGTATTTTGTAAAATAAAAGGCTTAAAGCTGGAAACACTGCCTGAACCCTGTAATCTGATCCATTTGGGAGGTAGAGATCAGTGGATCAATGTTTGAGCACAGCAGGGTATAAGAGTGCATGTGACTTTATCTCATCTAATGACCAGGCAACTTCACTAGGCACTGGTACAGGGCTATTATGCCCAGGGATACAGGATAGCACAAGAAGGCTCTCAGCTTTGGAAGGCCTAGGTATAAAGTAGGATCCTATCTCAAAAATAACCAATGGGGGCCGGGAGTTTGGCCTAGTGGTAGAGTGCTTGCCTAGCATGCATGAAGACCTAGGTTCGACTCCTTGGTACCAGAAGTGGTGCTGAGGCTCACGCCTTGAGAAAGTCCAAGGACAATGCTCAGGCCCTGAGCTAAAGCCCAGGACTGGCAAAAAACAAAACAAAACAAAGAAAAACAATGCAGGGCCTGGAGTTTGGCCAAGTGGTAAGAGTGCTTGCCTAGCATGCACTTAGACCTGGGTTCAATTCCTCAGTACCACATACATAGAAAAAGCTGAAAGTGGTGCTGTGTCCCAAGTGGTACAGTGCTAGCCTTGAGGGAAGCCCAAGGATAGTGTTCAGGCCCTGAGTTCAAGTCCCAGGACTGGCAAAAATAAATAACCAATGCAAAAAAAAGGCTCAAAACATAAGAGTATCTACCTAACACATAGGAGGCCATAAGTTCTCCTCTGGACTATAGAAGACCTCAAATATACTCTGCTGTAACCTGTAGTAACCAATCCTCTAATTGTTTCCTGTGGTGTGTGGGAGGGGGCTAACATAGTCAAAGACCTATAGTAAGGGTAGCATTAAATAGGGGTTAGACAGCATTTAGCTAAATGTGTTTGATATTGTAGCTTTTTATATCCCATTCCCACTTATAAACAGAAGTGCTACAGAGTGCTGACAACTACATTGGATGCCCAGAGTCTGGATGAAATATACTGCTAACACACACAAAACAAACTGTAAGTTCCATGCACTTTTGAGTGAAGAAAACATTTGAACAATCCTAAGATAACCTGAGCTGATTCTCTAGAGGGGCAGACACATACTCATCAATGAGCAATAAGCAAAGTGAAAGCTAAAACAGTGTGAAACAAGGAACTAACTTTCCCAACACGTCTAGAATGTCTGGCACTGTGCTGGGGGACTTTCCAAACAGTTTGTTTAAATTATGTATATTTCATCCACATTAAATGCATACTGTAAATAATCAAGTGAGAACTGCTATGATCCCATGGCAGCAAAGGTCTGAGCACGTCATCTACTTTGTAACAATAAAAGTTGCGTTTAAGGAATTGTAATATTTAACCCAGACTCAAATGGAAAATTAAGTTTTACAAAAAAAGTTTCAGTTTCTTTACCAACCAAGCAACCAAGTAAAGGAATAAACAGTTTTTAAATTTAAATTATTATATAAAATTCTAACTTCTTGTCAGACAGACTACAGACTGTGCATCCTGTTATCTTTTTATTAATTTACATCATGAGAACAGAGCTCCTTTCAACCAAAGAAATGAAGGTGCTTTACAAACATTAGCATTTAAAAAAAACAATTACATTTAAAAAATGCAGTCTTGTTAAATTTCTTCAACTTGATACACAATTTTCTGGAAGCTGATGAAAAGCAATTCTATTTCTGACAATGGCAGAGGCTCAGAAAGAGGTGATTTGCTTTCACAAGATAGGCGTTTCACAAAACCTGGTGCTGGGCTTGCTTACACAGGGGGAAAAAGAAACCCACACACAAACCTTAATGCAATGAACAATATTTCAAACTTCATTTCAAAAGCAAAACCCAAGATTTAAGATGTCAAAAATCTTCCAACATTTCTAGATATCCAGACAGGAGAGGAGCTGAGACAGGCTGCATGTGAGATGGATTCTTGATCCAGGCCTTTTAGAACAATACCCAAGTGAACACAATCAAAGGGAAAGTTTTCAGCGAAACACAATGACCTATTTAAAAAAAAAAATAGCCGAGAGCTATTTGTCAAATGAGGAACCCAAGAAAATGGCAATTCAAAGTAGACAGTTCTCTCTAGAGCCTGGGATACTTTTATTAGAAAGCAAATATATCATAGGCAAATAAAAATAGTTCTAACTCCCATTAATACAACAAAAGGGATTTTACATTCAGTCTAGATACAGGAGTAACAGATCCTTTGCCTACAAATCTATGACTTGCATGTACCTTCCACCACATGATTACCCTAGATAATACATAGCCCTTATTGATTAGAGGGATTTAAATGTTTAGCTTACAAAGTTCCATACATCCACTCTATCTTCCCTTCACATATCTAATAGTAAAAACTACTTTGTTCCATGCAAAGAAAAAGAAAAGCCATTATCAGCTGAAGAGAAATCACAAGCAAAATAGAGATGGCAGTTAAGGGATGGACAGAATATCATTGGCACATGCCCAGTAGGGATCAACAAACATAGTACACCATGACTTACAGGTAAGTCACATTGCAGGGAGAATGCAACAGTGCATCAGCCAAAGCGGAGGGGTGTTAAATGGAAAGAGAGGGATCACTGGCTTTATTGGTGCAATTAAAAGTAGCACAGGGCAATCCGTTAAATACAATTTATGGTAACAGGGAGAAAAAAAAATACTGCAGAGAGCTGTTCCAAGACCACACCAAATTGTTGGCATTGCTAAATTTCCAGTGTTTCACGATTAGTAAAATACATAGCTACATATTCCTGCGAGATAAAAAATACCTTTCCACCTGAATGACAGTGGGTCAGGACAGTAACTTGAAGCTACTGACCCAACATTAATTCAAGTGTGCAGCAAATGTCTCCTCAGCCACTTTTTTTCAGACAGAAATATAATTAAAAACTGTACAAGGAGCTGGATGATAGAAGAAAAATAAAATCAAAACAGTATTGTGCTCATTCAGTAAACAAAAACCCTGCCAAAAAAATTTATGTGCCAAGAAGCTTAGACTATAAAGATTTTTATTGCATTTTTAGGTAACCTGGAAGATCTTATCCTGAAAGGGAAAAGTTGGTTTTCAAAACTACCTGAACAGATGCTAAAGTGCTTTTATTAACTGGCTGGCTTCACATAGATTTTCCTGGGATGACAAAAATTAATTATAGTAGTAAAGGGAGACCAACTATTTCACAAAATGGTATATCCCAAAATCATTTATGACAAGTCATAAAAGATACAGGAATATTTGTCCTATTAAGTGGACAGTTGCATATCAAGAACTGATCATCACAACCCTTTGGATATTCAAATTACTTACAGAAAGCTCAAATAAGGTAGCACAAACCTTTACACAAAAGGACAGTGTGTTTCTTTCTCCACTTTAAATAATCTGGGTCAGATTATATTTCACAAATACAAGTTCTGACTTTTCGACCTTTTCAGTCATGATTTTTTTTTTTAAAAATCAACACTTTCTACAAATTAAGGTCAAGTGTTACAGTGCGAGAATGATTCCTATTGAAAAGTACATACTCTTACTTAATGATACTCATGATAACTGTAAACTGGATTGAGCACATTCAACTCAACCGGTATCAAATGAACATATCAGCATTATAAGTATTAAATGTTTTTCTATTACTATAGAGAATATAACCAAAACATTAATATGGCAGTTATGTTCTTTAGGCACAGTTTAGTGATATTTTTTAATAAACACTAATGAATTCAATGGAACTTTTAGACTGAATAACCAAAGGTCAGGATCTCTGATTAGGAAAAAAAGGGGGAGGGAAGGTAACTTTAAGCTAACAATATAAGCTGTTTAAAATTTCTAACACTTAATCTTATCTGGGTTTTAGATTACTTTATTAAAAAATACAAGGAATCTGAAAAAGATCAATACAATTATCTTAATGTACAAAGTCATAAGCCGTAGCAGTTCTCAACTAAAATTTAAAAACACAACAAAGAGGGCAGCCCTTTAGACCAATTTATTTTATATCCTTTTAAAATATCATCCAACAAAGGACAATGAAGTTTACAGCTGGGACAGGTGTACATCACGAGGCATCTGCAGTCCATCGTGCCCACTGAGTAACAACTTTGCTGCTGAAATTTCTTGAAACTTACCAAACTAAAAAGAAAGGCTGAATGATACAAAAGGAAGAGGATTTCGATGTTGTGAATTGGATTTTTTTAAAAAAAGGAAACACATCCTATCTCCCCAGATCAGTAAATACGCAAGAACTACATGCAGCAGTGTGAGTATTAAGACGTTTCTCAAGTCTTCTCAAATGAGTCCAAGATGGGGATGGGATGGGTGACAAACCTGATAGAAAAACAATGCTATAGACACCATAACAAATAATAAATTTAGATAATTTAAAACTTTAAAAAAGGCAAGAGGCAGCATTTCAGCAGCAAAGTGCTCAATAAAAAGTATATTGTAGAGGGTAATACAAGAAAAGTGGGGTAAGAAGAGGGCAGAAAAATGGGTCAGCAGGAGGGGCGAAGGCCTCAAAGGAAATATGGCGTCGTGGTTCTGGGAGGAATAACACGTTCTGAATCTGGAACTGCCCGGAATAGCTTTGGTTCTCTTGTATTGACATCTTTAAAGACCATGATGGAAGCAATATTCCCACAGCGATAGCAGTAGTTAGGAGCAGACCACACCGTGACCAGCTTCTCGTCAAACATAAATTTATAGCCTTCATGCACAAGCTGATGTGCTCTGCAGATGAGTTTCAAGTTGTTGATATGAACAAACTGCAATATAGAAAGGTTTGGTGAGTACTTCATATACTAAAAAAAAAATATCAGACTACATATAAGAACCATTGAAATATAATTACAATTCTTTTCTTTTTTTATTTTTAGTTCAAGACCAGCTCTAGAACTTGGTACTTGACATTTCTTTCATTAACTGGTGCTCTATCAACCGAGCCACCCCTCCTAACACCTAGACACAATTCTGTAAGTATCCAATAATTTCCATAAGTACAGGCAGTCATTATGGCCTGAATCAATTATAGAACTATAGAAATTACAAGGCTACATGATTAGAAGTTTCTCAGTAGAATATGGCAGCCTACACTTGTAGTCCCAGGTACTTGGAAGGCTAGGATAGGAAGATCACTTGAGCTCATACCAACCTGGGTCACGTACTTTAAAAAGTGGGTAAGGTAGCACATGCCTACAATCCTAGCACTCAGGAGGCAGAAGCAAGATGGTCAAAAACTCAATACTGGCTGGGCACCAGGGACTCATGCCTATAATCCTAGCTACTCAGGAGGGTGAGACCTGAGGATTGTGGTTCAGAGCCAGCCTGGGCATGAAAGTCCATAAGACTCTTATCTCCAGTTAACCACCAGGAAACTAGAGACAGCGCCCAGAGTTCAAGCCCCACAACTGACCAAAAAAAAAAAAAAATTCAAGACTAGCCTGAGCTACTCTACTCAGAACCTGAAGGAAGAGAAATAAAGAGGGGGGTGAGAGGAGAAGAGGGGGAGACTGGGGAAAAGGGGAGAGGGGAAAGGTGAAGGGGAGAGGGGGAGGAAAAGAGAGGGAAGCGGGGAGGGAGAGAGAGGGAAGGGGGAAGGGGAGAGGGGAGAAGGGAGAAGAGATGGGGGAGGGGAGAGTAGAAATAGAGTGAATGAGTCAGTTTCTGGATGAAAATCTTCCCATAACTACTATTAGATATAAAACAAAGTTTGGTTATATATGGTTTAGTAAGAGTCATTTATTGAGGATTTAGTATATACAGTTCTTCCAATAATTCTGAAAGAGATTTATTATTCTTTTTTTTTTTTTTTTTGCAATTTGAGGAAAATAAAGCTCAGACTAGATAAATATTAACTCAGCCAACTTACACCAATTGGACCAGAACCTAGCTGGAGCACTTATACGTACATACATAGATACATACATACATCAGTTTTTTGGAGCCAGGCACCGGTGGCTCACACCTATAATCCCAGCTACTCAGGAGGCTGAGAGCTGAAGATCATGGTTCAAAGCCAGCCTGAGCACTAAAGTTGCTGAGACTCTTATCTCTAATTAACTACCAGGAAACTGAAAGCTGCACTATGGTTCAAGGAGTAGAGCACCATTCTTAAGCTGAAGAGCTCAGGGAGAACGCCCAGCCCAGACCACAACCAACAACAACAAAATCTGATTTGCATGGGTGTATTTAGAGTTGTGGGTTTTCCTGGGGGAGGGGCATGTTATGGAGCAATTCTAGAGCCTCATACATGCAAGACATACACAGAGCGACATGCCCAACTTCATGAACAATGAATTCCACTAAGGCTACGTAAAATGTATAATAGGAGGATCAAGGTTCAGGCTGGACTAGGCATAATTATACCCTATTGAAAATAAGTAAAACAAACAGGTCTTGGCTTGAAAGAGAATGCCTGACTAGAAAGTTCAAGGACCAGATTTCAAATCCCAGTACCAGCAAAACAAAAAGAAAGAGAAAGAAAAGGGGAGAAAGAAAAAGGAAAAAAGAACAGAAGGAAGAGAGGGCAGGAGGAGGGAATGGAAGAGAGAATGGGACAAAGAAGAAAGAACAAAAGAAAGAACGAAAGAAAGAAAAAAGCAAGCAAGCAAGCAAAGGAAGGAGGAAAAAAGTTGCCTATTTTTCCCCTTGCTATTTTATTACTTATCTTTTTATATTTTATATTATTTTATTGTCGTGTGGGATTTGAATTCTGAGCCTGGGAGCTGTCCCTGAGCTCTTCAGCTTAAGGCTACCACCCTACCCCTTGGGTCACAGGGCCACTTCCTGTTTTCTGGTGGTTAACTGGAGATTAGAGTCTCACAGTCTTTAGTGTCTGGGCTGACTTTGAAGTTCAATCCTCAGATTCTAGTCTCCTGAGTAGCTAGCATTACAGGCGTGAGCCACAGTGCCTGGCTCTACTTACTATTTTTATCATCAAGTAGATGCTGGAGTAAATACTTTCACCAAATGATTTCATTTAACCATTAAGGAAAAATATACAGCCAGAGGCTGGTGGCTCAAGCCTGTAATTCTATCTACTCAGAAGACTGAGATCTTAGGATTCTGGTTTGAAGCCAGCTTGGGCAGGAAAGCCTGTGAGACTCATCTCCAATCAATTATCAAAAAGCCAGAAGAGGAGCTGTGGATCACATGGTAGAGCAATAGTTTTGAGAGTGAAAGCTTAGAGACAGCACATAAGACCTGAGTTCAAGCCCCAGGACAAGCACAAAGAAAAAAAACAAAATAATGAACTAAATTGGAAATTTGCTATCCATACCCATCATAGTTGGAGTAAACTTGGCTACATGTTTATTATAGGGCCACCAAAGTTCCTTTAGTAATCCCCAAACTACTTTTCCAATAATGTTGGCTTTACCTCATTTGTGACCTTTGCTCCAAAGAGCCAACCTGCTCCTCGGGGACTGATAGCCCAAGTATCCACATCTTCAGGATCTGACCAGACCAAGTCACAAAATGCTCCTTTGTGAGGGATTTCTTGATTCCGTTCAATGGTTCGAATTTGATCCAGTGTTTTAATATCAGGAGATAAGCCACCATGAACACACAAAATCTGCTCATCTATCAACTAGTAAAAAATAGTAATAAAGGACTGAATGTGCAATAATTAGCTCAGTTAAATAAATATCAATGAATACTAAAGATAAATCAATGTCACTGAGATGACAATTAGATAGAAATATGCAAGATTTTCAGAATGATGTAAACTTACAGCTGCTACTGTGAGCATGTCAAAAACTTTGGTACAGTATCTCCAGGCATTAGCATTTCCATATTTGGTTTGGCACTCATCTATAAAGAAACAGAAGTGTTCCCATAAATGAAGTTATAAAGCTGACAATAAAAACCAACAAATACAGGCATATTAGAGAACCCTTAGGTAAACAAATTCAACTTAAACTAGGGTAGAAACTGGAACACACATTTAGCCCCACCAGTTCCTCAACATAGACGGAAGAAGTATACTATCTAGTTATGAGTCTATTTATTAATTGCATCTTTTTGTATTCTGCTCCCTTTTTGCTTTGTTAGGTTATCCTCACTGATTTATGTGAACTTTTCCTATAATAAAACAATCAACTTTTTTTTTTTTTGGTCAGTTGTGGGACTTGAACTCTGGGCCTGGGAGCTGTCCCTGGGCTCTTCAACTCAAGGTTACTGCTCTAACCTTGAGCCACAGCTACACTGCTGGTTTTCTGGTGGTTAATTGGAGATAAGAGTCTCAAGATTTTAGTGCTGGGGTTGGCTTTAAACCACAATCCTCAGATCTCAGCCTCCTGAGTAGGATTACAGAGGTGAGCCATCACCTGGCTTGTTTTGGTTTGTTTTTTTAAGGAAGTATACTACCTAAGTACAAGTCCTGCTCTTCTCGGAGGGGCTCTAAGAAGTATTTGAAAGTATTTACCCAAAGGTTATGAAGGAAAAGGGTAATTTCATTGACCCAAAGCAAAGGGTTTTATCCCATATGTTAATTCTAGCAAAGAGATTTAGTTAAGGAGGCTGCTTTTTTTCCACCAGGATAAACAAATCAAACAAATTACAAGACCTTTAATTATCAGGGTAATTCTATCTCAGCACTGTTCTGATCTATATGGTCTCTTCTGAGATTTTCTGCAAATAGTACAATTAAATACTTGGGTAAACTTGTTAGTTACCACTATGCTCAGACTCTCAATGGGGTTATCACATATTCCCAGTTCGTCAAAAAATGAGAACTGGGTTGGGCATCAGTAGCTCATGCCAGTAATTCTAGCTACTCAGAAGACTTGAGATCTAAGGAACATAGTTCAAAGTCAGACTGTGCAAGAAAGTCCAAGAAACTTTTATCTCCAATTAACTTTATTTCCAATAGTTGGAAATGGAGATGTGGCTCAAATGGTAGTATTCTAGCCTTGAGCAGAAACGGCTCAAAGACAGTACCTAGGCCTTAAGCTCAAGCCCCAGGACCAGTACCAAGGAAAAAAGTAACAGGGATGGTATCCTACAACTGTAATCCCAGAACGTAAGAGGCTGAGGCAGGAAGATTGTGAGTTTAATGACAGCCTAGGCTACGTAGCAGCTTAGACCAGCACGGGTTATATAGTGAGACACTATTTAGAACAAAACAAAATTCAAGCTAGGGGGTGGGAATGTGGCTCAAATAATAGAGCACTAGGCCTTGAGCTAAAGAAGCTCAGGGACAGTGCCCAGGCCCTGAGTTCAAACCCCAGGACAGGCCAAAACCAAAACAAAACAAGTTAAAGGGAAAGAAATAAAAATAATTAAGCAAACATAAGAATGACTATAATGGGTGACTTTTTTTTTCAAAAGGCAAATAAATATTCAGAATCAGAGCAAGAGAAAGCCTTACCATAAAATCCATACACCTGTGTTATCTGTCTACTCTCATGATTTCCTCGTAAAAGTGTAATACGATCAGGCCACTTAGCCTTTAGTGCAAGAAGATATGTGAAGGTTTCCAAACTATAGTAACCTCTGTCTACAAAATCACCCTGTAAAGTAAAAGTTTAGAGTTAAAACTATATAATAGCTACAACAATCTTTTTAAAAATTACAACAAAGTATACAAACAACTTTGAACATAGTAACAATGAGTTATATTCAGTTATTTGGAAATTGAATTTTAACCAAAGATTCATATGGAAATAAACTGGTTTTCTAAATGTTTACACAACACTTGTCATTCAGAAGAGGTCTCGGGATTTGCTGTACAATTCTCAATGATTTTCCTAAAAAGCTAGCAGTTTTTATTTTTTTGCCAGTCCTGGGCTTGAGCTCAGGGCCTGAC
Organism: Megascapheus bottae; assembly: GCF_031878675.1. Classification (NCBI taxonomy): domain Eukaryota; kingdom Metazoa; phylum Chordata; class Mammalia; order Rodentia; family Geomyidae; genus Megascapheus; species Megascapheus bottae. The sequence goes on from NC_143511.1 coordinate 82,942,811, forward strand.
CACTGTCCTTAGACTTTCTCAAGGCTAGAGCTCTACCACTTGAGCCTCAGCACCATTTCTGGCTTTTTTCTATGTATGTGGTACCGAGGAATCGAACCTGGGTCTTCATGCATGCTAAGCAAGCAGTCTACTACTAGGCCAAACTCCCAGCCCAAGCTAGCAGTTTTTAATCCTCTCTTACCTGTACAAGTAGATATTCATTAGTAAAAAATTAACCTCAAACTCTAAATCTTAAAATTTTCTGAACTGTATCAGAAGAACTGCTTTCTTAAAAACAGCATTGTACTGGAAGCCAGGCACCATGACTCATGCCTGTAATCCTAACTACTCAGGAGGCTGAGATCTAAGGATCACAGTTTAAAGCAAGTGCCAGCATTACGTCCATGAGGCTCTTATCCACATAACCGCAAAAAAATAAAAATAAAAAATGGAAGTGGTCCTGTGGCTCTAGGGGTAGGGTGATAGATTTGAGCTGAAGAGCTCAGGAACAATGCCCAGGCCCAGAGTTCAAGTCACATGACCACCACCACCACCAATAAAAAAGCTTTTTGCTGTCATTGTTAAAACAGGTATAATCACCTGGGTGTTGGTGACTCATGCTTGTAATCCTAGCTACGCAAGAGGATAAAATCTGAAGATCACAGTTTAAAGACAGCCTAGGAAGGAAAGCCTGTGAAACTCATATGTCCAATTACCAGCAAGTGTGTATTAAGGAAAGTAGGGAACACAAAAGTACCCCTGTGATATTCACTAGTTCACAGAGTCATAGGGTTGAAAGTGAACATATAAATAGTGTGTTAACAATAAACTGACGGTTTATGCCTTAAACCTCTGATTATAGGTTTCTGCCAATACTGTTAGCTACAACCAAGTTATATTTGTTTAGTGGTTTACTAAATAAATATATCTCACCTAAAGACATAGAAAAGTATACTCATATTTGCATATACTAAAATAGCAATTGTTACATCCTGATAAAATATTAAGCAGTTTATATGTAATTAAGTTAATCCTTTCAATTTTTAATAAGAATTTGATACTCTGTGTTTACATACCATAAATATGTAGTTTGTATCAGGAACCTGACCTCCAGTTCTGAATAGCTCACAAAGGTCATAAAACTATAAAAGAAAGCCAATATATACTGATTACAAATTCCTGCTAGGAGTAAAATAATGAAGCAACAGCAAATTGGGTAAAGAATCAGTATTAACAGGAATCATTTACATTTGCAAGAAGAAATAAAGTATGAATGAAACTGCTACACACAGTTTCCAAGCCTTATTCACAATTTCCATAAAGTCCTCCTACCCCCCCCCATTTCTTACATCTTCCACCTATCTATACAGAACTTCAAAATCATTTCCGTTACCTAACCCACTAAGTTCATTTAACCTATCTGTTCATATTCAGCACTTTTTGTTCTCTTCTCTTTTTCTGGTGCCAGTCCTAGGGTTTAAACTCGGGTCTGGGTACTGTTCTTAAGTTTTTTGTGCTCAAATCTAGTGCTGTACCACTTGAGCCGCAGCTCAACTTTTGGCTTTTTGGTGGTTAACTGAAGATAAGAGTCTCAGGACTTTCAGCACCTAATGGCAGTATCCATTTAAATTTCTTTCAAAGATAAGGAAATGCCTAAATATGGGTATCTATCTGGTTTTTGAGGACTTTTCACAGCATTGAAGACTTAACTCAGAGTCTACCAGGAAGAAAGCTACACACCGCACGCTACTTCACAACATTATGAACAGTGAAAATTTTATTTTTTGCCAGTCCTGGGACTTGAACACAGGGCCTGCGCACTGTCCTTTGGCTTTCTCAAGGCTGGAGCTCTACCACTTGAGCCACAGCACCACTTCTGGCTTTCTCTGTTGTGTAATACCAAGGAATCAAACCCAGGGCTTTGCCCATGTTAGGTGAGCATTCTACCACTAGGTCATGCTCTTGGCCTGGAATCTAACTTCTTATATTTTCATTACCTTTATGCTTCAAACCCATGAATAACATTTTAATAAATAGCACCAAAAAAAAGAGAGAGAGAAAGAAAGAAACCCACAACACTATACTTTTAGCAGGGTACTTGGTGGCTCATGACTGTAATCCCAGTCATGATCTTGGTTCAGAGGCAACCTAGGCAAGAATCCTGCTCCCCCTATCCCCAGACTCTTATCTCCATTCAACCAACAAAAAGCTGAAAGTGGAAGTGGAGCTATAAGTCAAGTAGTAGAATGTTAGCATAAGCACAAAAGCTCAGGGAAGACTGAATTTTACTTAACTGAAACTGGTAACTGACAAAATATACATTGGATAAACTTCTGTCAACTGGATTATCCTAATCCCTAAGAAAAATTGACAGGTTTTTCTGATACAAAGTAAAAAAGAATTTTGGACTAAGTAGTTGATTATAATACATTGTACCAAATTACAACTAATAAATACTCTCTTTTTTTTTTTGCACTGGTGCTTAATTATAGAAGGCCTTCTGCTCTCTGCTTGACATATATACATTTATTTATTTATTTAGTTAGTTATTTAGCTCAAAGCCATCATTCTAACACTTGATCCCTACTTCTACTTTAAGCTTTTTGGCAATTAATTGAAGATTTGACTCTCACAGATATGTCCGCCTATGCTGGCTTTAAACCCTGATGCTCATATTTCAGCTTCCTGTGCAGGTAAGATTATAGATGGCATGAGTCACCAGTAACCAAATCAATATATTCATCTTTTAGGCTTAAGTATAGATTCCAGCCAGAAGCTAACTCTAATTGCTCATGCCTGCAATCCTAGCTACTTCAGAGGCTGAGAATTGAGTAGAGCTGTGATTCATGTAATAAAGTACCAGCCTTGAAGGGGAAAAGCTAAGAAACATCACCCAGGCCCTAAGTTCAAGCCCTAGTACTGGCATTGGTAGAAAAAAACAAAGGAAGGAAGGAAGGAAGGAAGGAAGGAAGGAAGGAAGGAAGGAAGGAAGGAAGGAAGGAAAAAAAAAAAAAAAAAAAAAGTTCCAGCCATGTGTCAGTGGCTTAAATCTGTAATCCTTGCTACTTAAGCTGAGATCTGAGAACTCAAGTTAGAAGCCAGTTTGGATAGAAAAGTCTGTGAGAGGGGTCAGGAGTTTAGCATAATGGTAGAGTGCTTGCTTGCCTAGCATCATGAAGACCTGGGTTTGATTCCTCAGTACCACATACATAGAAAAAGCTGGAAGGGATGCTGTCACTCAAGTGGTAGAGCATTAGCCTTGAGAAAGCCCAAGGACAGTGCTCAGACCCTGAGTTCAAAAAAAAAAAAAAGGTCTGTGAGACTCTTATCTCTAATTAGCCAGCAAAACATTACAAGTATAGTTATGTCTCAAGGGGTAAAAAATCCAAGTAAGTAAAAAATCCAAGACAGTAGATGGGAATGTGGCCTAGTGGTAGAGTACTTGCCTAGCATGCATGGCATGCATGAAGTCCTGGGTTCAATTCCTCAGTATCACACACATAGAAAAAGCCAAAAGTGGTGTTATAGCTCAGGTAGTAGAGCACTAACCTTAAGCAAGCCCAAGAACAGGCCAGGAGTTTGGCCTAGTGGTAGAGTGTTTTCCTCACTGGGTTCAATTCCTGGGTACCACATACATAGAAAAAGCCGGAAATGAAGCTGTGGCTCAAGTGGTAAAGCTCTAGCCTTGAGAAAGCCCAAGGACAGCACTCAGGCCCTGTGTTCAAGCCCCAGGATTGGCAAAACAAAACAAAACAATTATTATTCAAGAAGTAATGTACCCACTACTTGACAAATGTACCTGTAATCCCTAATTACCCCAACAATAAAAAAACAATTTAAAAAAGTCATACGTGGGGGCCAGGAGTTTGGCCTAGTGGTAGAGTGCTTGCCTCGCATGCACGAAGACCTGGGTTCGATTCCTGGGTACCACATACATAGCAAAAAGCGGGAAGTGGTGCTGAGGCTCAAGGGGTAGAGTGCTAGCCTTGAGAAAGTCCAAGGACAGTGCTCAGGCCCTGAGCTCAAGCCCAGGACTGGCAAAAAAAAAAAAAAAAAAAAAAAGTCATACCTGGTCTGGGAGTTTGACCTAGTGGTAGAGTGCTTGCCTAGCATGCACGAAGATCCAGGTTCGAATCTTCGGTGCCACATACACAGAAAAAGCCGGAAGTGATGCTATGCCTCAAGTGGTAGGGCTCCTGGCCCCAGGAAATTCACTGCTAAAGTCTACTCTAGAGAACTTTAACAAACCAAAGATGACATAATGCATATATATTTAGGAGTAGATGACATGCAGATGTCAGATTATTGTGACTTTACCATCTAGAAAAGAGCTTGCAAAGCAAAAAAGAAATAGCTGTTCAAATAGCCAAAATAGGACTTTATTTATGGAGCAGCCAATCAGGACCAATTAGACACATTTCTGCTCTTTTATGCAGTGCCTCAACTACATTATATGTGTATACTAGGCTATGAATAACCTACTCAGCTATTTCTGTGAGCCAGGCTACACTTTGTTTTTTGAACCTTTATTATTCTCATTCCCACTAAGAAAATTATAAAATGTTAATGCATGATATAAACAACAAATAGGAAAAAATTTGCTAAAGTAAAGCAAAATATTGCCTGTAAATTGCAATTACTAGAAGCAGCCAGCCCATAGCTATATCTCAACTTCCTTACCATTCTATAGAATAGTAATGTAGCATTCTCTGTACTTCAGAGAGAATGGTGTGATTTCAACAAAATCCACAAATTATTTAACCTTTTTTGTTTTTGGGTGGGTCATGGGGCTTGAACTCTGGGCCTGGGTGCTATTCCTGAGCTCTTCAGCTCAAGGCTACCCCTGGCCTGGGTGCTGTCCCAGAGCTATTCACCTTAAGGCTACCTACCCTTGAGCCACAACCTGCCTTCCCAAAAAAAGTTTTCTAATGATTAACTGGAGATAAGAGTCTCATTAGTGCCGGGAGTTTGGCCTAGTGGTTAAAGTGCTTGCCTAGCATGCATGAAGTCCTGGGTTCGATTCCTCGGTACCACATACATAGAAAAAAGCCAGAAGTGGTGCTGAGGCTCAAGTGGTAGAGCTCTAACCTTGAGAAAGTCCAAGGACAGAACTCAGGCCCTGAGCTAAAGCCCAGGACTGGCAAAAAAAAAAAAGAGTCTCATAGTCTTTTGTGCCTGGGCTGGCTTTGAACCACAATCTTCAGATCTCAGCCTCCTGAATAGCTAGGATTTCAGGCGTGAGCCACGTGCTGGCTATTTGACCATTATTTACCAGAAGAGTAAAGTGGTGTTGAACGACCAGGTGGTTTTTCTGTATTTGCTGCTTTTCCTTTTTAACTTTGCAACACGAATAGAAACTCAAACTAACTCATAGGACAAAAGTCCTTTATGTAGTTTTACCTGTCCGTGTATGTCCCCACACACTGTTACTGGTGTTGATACTGGCTGAACATTTGACTCCTCCAATAGAAGGTCACAGACATAATCACACAGCCGCTGCAAGGAGAAAAAAATACAATATAAACTTTAGGACAATATTAAAACAAAAGTCCCAGTACAAGAAATATGAAGACTATAGTTACAAAAAAAAACCAAACAAATGCTCTTTGTGTGTGCATTTTTAAAATAAATTTTTTTGCCAGTCCTTGGGCTTGAACTCAGGGCCTGAGCACTGTACCTGAGCCTCTTTGTGCTCAAAGTGAGCTTTCTACCACTTGGGCTCTTCTTCTGAGAGTTAATTGCAGAGTCTCATGGACTTCCTGCCCGGATGGATTTTTTTTTTTTTTTTTGTTCCTGTGGGACTTGAACTCTGGGCCTGGGTACTGTCCCTGAGCTCCTCAGCTCAAGGCCTCCACCTTATTCCTAGAGCCACACAGTGCCACTTCCGGTTTACTTGTGATTAATTGGATATAGAGCCTCATAGACTTTTTAGTGCTGGGGCTGGCTTTGAACTATGATCCTCAGATCTGTCTCATGAGTATCTAGGATTATAGGTGTAAGCTAGCACCCCGCTATACATATATATTGGGGATGGGGGAGATGACTCATGGGGCTTGAACTGGGCCAGGGCTCCATCCCTGAGCTCTTCAGCTCAAGGCTACTGCCCTATCCTTGAGCCAAGCCCCACTTTCTATTTTCTAGGGTTAAATGGAGTTAAGAATCTTAGGTCCTTTTGTGTCCAGGCTGGCTTTGAACCTTGATTCTCAGATTTCAGCCTCTTGCATAGTAAGGATTACAGGTGTGAGCCACCTGCTTGGCCAGCTAAGTATATTTTTGATAAGATAGAAAACTGCCCTATTGGCTTGGAGTATGAACTAGTGGTACAGTGTTTGCCTAACATGCAGGAAGTCCTGGGCTCTATTCCTTGGTATCACATAGCCAGAGTGGTGCTGTGGCTGAAGTGGTAGAGCACTAGTTTTGAGAAAGATCAAGAACAGTGCCCAGGCATTGAGTTCAAGCCCCAGTACTGGCACGTACACATGCACACGGGAAGGGGAAGGGGAGGGGAAAGGGGGAGGAGACAGTGGAAGGGGAAGGGGAAGGGGAAGAAGAAAACCGCCCTATGATGAGCCTGGGATTAGCTTTCTCATATAGTTCATAGTGTATAAGAAGTACACAACTGCTGGGGCCGGGAGTTAGGCCTAGTGGTAGAGTGCTCACCTAGCATGCACGAAGACCCGGGTTCAATTCCTCGGTACCACATACATAGAAAAAAGCCAGAAGTGGTGCTGAGACTCAAATGGTAGAGTGCTAGCCTTGAGAAAGTCCAAGGACAGTGCTCAGGCCCTGAATGCAAGGCCCAGGACTGGCAAAAAAAAAAAAAGAAGTACACAACTGCTATCACAAAACACAAAGCCCTTTACTGACAATAGATTCTAAAGAATCTTACACACACACACACACACACACACACACGGAGTATGAATAAATAATGGACAGTAAAAGTTTTATTTTGTTTTGGTAGTTCTGAGATTAAACCTAGACCCAGTGATTTATCCAAGCCTCCTTCCCTCCTTTTTACAGTATGCATGCAAATATGTAAAATATGTATGTGTGTGCATATGTATGGATGGATGCATGCATGGCAGAGCTAGGGACTCACAATAGCTACCTTAGCAGGATGCCACTGAGCAACACCTCCAGCTCTGTTTTTTACTAGTTATTTTTAGGATGAGGTATCACTTCCTTCCTACGTGCCTGCCAAAGCCATAATCTACCTACTACTATCAGTTTCCATTTGTCACATTTTGTGCCAATATGCCTAGCTTCCCATCCATGGAGTCTTTCATACTGTCATGACACTGGGATCCTAACAATCTCAGCCTCCCAAGGCAAGCACTTGGGATGACAGATGTGTGCCACTGCCCCCAGTGGCAGCCAAGAAAGCATCTCACTAATTTTTCTGCCCTAGCAGATCTCAAACTAGAGCTAGGATTATAGGTGGGAGTCACCAATGCCGGGATTTAGGTTTACACTGAGGTAGGATCTCATTAAGTTGCCCATGATGACATGAAATTTACCATTCTCCTACTTCAGCCTTCTGAGTAACTAAAATTATAGTAGTATATCACAGCAAAGACAGTAACAAATTTTTATCTGTTAATTTAAAAAGTTTTAAGGCCAGGAGGGTAGCCTAGTGGTAGAGTGCTTGCCCAGCTTACACAAAGCCCTGGATTCCATCCCTCAGTACCACATGTACAGAAAAAGCCAGAAGTGGTGCTGTGGTTCAAGCGGCAGAGCGCTGGTCTTGAGCAAAAAGTGTTTAAGGACAGTGCTCTGAGTTCAAACCCCAGACCTAGCCAAAAAGTAAATTGTAAACCATATATTCAATATACAATGTAAGAATTGCATTTTTCACAAAAAGAACTTACATTCACATAAAGTATATTGTGAAAGACTTAGCAATGATAAAAAAATAAAGCTACTGTTATATAACAATCTAAATAACTTTCAAAGGATTTCTGCTGAGTGACAAAAGTCTATCCAAAACGTACTGTACATCCCACCCCCAAACACACACATACACATATTGCATGCGTGGTTGGGGGAGTGGAGGGTGGTATTCCTGGGACTTGAACTGAGGCTCTAGGTGCTGTTTCTGAGTTTTTGTGCTCAAGGCTAGTGCTCTACTACTTCAGTCACAGCTTTTTTGGAGATTAACTGGAGAGTTTCTAGACTTTCCTGCCTGGCCTGGTTTTGAACTGCAATCCTCAGATCTCAGCGCCAGCCTGGACAAGAAACACTGTGAGACTCTTATCTCTAATTAACCACCAGAAAACTGGAAGTGGCACTGTGGCTTAAGTGGTAGAGCACTATCCTTGAGCTAAAGAACTCAGAGACAGCAGTCAGGCCCAGAATTCAAGCCCCACGACTGACTAAAATAAATTAACATAAAATAAAGTGAGCTACCTAACATTCTCATAGTATTAAATTATATATTATAGAAATGAAGAACATACTAGTAGGTCCATGAGTCAGGTGAAGTACAAGAAAAGTAGTATATGGGCCTATGAAAGGTAAATATGAAGATGGGGCTGGTAGTTTGGCCTAGTAGTAGACTGCTTGTCTAGCATACACAAAGACCTAGGTTAATTCCTTGGTACCACATATATAGAAAAAGCCAGAAGTGGTGCTGTGGCTCAAGTGGCAGAGTGCTAACTTTGAGGAAAGACCAAGGACAGTGTCCAAGACCTGAGTTCAAAAAATACTTTTTAAAAGGTAAATATGAAGAATTTATGGTGATGGAAGTGTTATAGACATAGAACTTAAAAGACTGAGTAAACCTACACATTAATAAAATTACACAGAAACTAAAGCTTCTTGTCATCTAAAACCAGCCTGCACCACTGCCAAAGGCCTATTGGGTTTTCTGACTGCTAAGAAAGGAGAAATTAAACAATCACAATGAAGTTTTGTTGTTTTTTTTTTTTTTGCCAGTCCTGGGTTTGAGCTCAGGGTTGAGCTCTACCACTTGAGCCTCAGCACCACTTCTGGCTTTTTTCTATGTATGTACCTAGGAATTGAACCTGGGTCTTCCTGCATGCTAGGCAAGCACTCTACCACTCGGCCAAACTCCCGGCCCCATAATGAAGTTATTTTAAATGTTTACTATGGTACCTCAATGTTACAATCTCTTTGATACAAAAGGTACATTTTAGCAGTGTTGCTACTTCATACAGAGAAGGAAAGGACAGAACCTTTGATAGGAATGGGAGGATGGAAAATAGCTTTTTTTTTGGGGGGGGGGTCATAGGGCCTAAACTCTGGGCCTGGGTGTTGTCCCTGAGCTCTTCAGCTCAAGGCTACCACTCTACCCCTGGAGCTACAGCCCCACTTCCCATTTTCTAGTGATTAATTGGAGATAAGAGTCTCCCCGTCTTTTGTGCCCAGGCTAGCTTTGAACCATGATCCACAGATCTCAGGCTCCTGAGTAGCTAGGATTACAGGCATGAGTCACCGCACCAGGCATGAAAATGTCCTTTTTAAGAAAATGATGCAGACTGGGATGTAGCTCAGTGGCAAAGTGCTTGCCTAGCAAGTGCAACATCCTGGCCTCAATTCCCCAGTACCAAAAAAATAAAGAAATTTAAAAAATGATGAGATGATGGGAAAAGCTCAGGGACAGCACCCATGCCTAGAGTTCAAGCCCCATATAGTAATTTTTAAGACAGTGGTAAGAACAAGGAAGGAAACGTACTGAAAGAGAGGTAACAAGGGCTGGGAGTTTGGCCTAGTGGTTAAAGTGCTTGCCTAGCATGAGCGAAGACCCGGGGTCGATTCCTTGGTACCACATACATACAAAAAAGCCAGAAGTGGTGCTGAGGCTCAAGTGGTAGAGCTCTAGCCTTGAGAAAGGCCAAGGACAGTGCTCAGGCCCTGAGCTCAAGCCCAGGACTGGCAAAAAACAAAAAACAAAAACAAAAACAAAAAAGAGAGGTAACAAGTGCTATGGGTAGAAGGCAGTTCTTGACATTTTAAATAATAAGAAGTCATAGAACCCTTACAGATAAAGCAACTTTTGGGCAAAGTACCTACAGAAGTTAAGATTATTGCAGGCATAGTACTGTAAAGGAAAACAAGCAGGTACAAAAAGGCTATAATCCCGCCACTGGAGAGTGAAGACAGGAGGACCACTGGTCTTATCTACACAGCAAGACACTGTCTTAAACCAAGGACTTTGGAATGTAGCTCAATGATAAAGAACTTGCCTAAAAGAGCAAGGTCTGGGTTGATCGTCACCTCCCACCTCTCAAGGAAAAAAAAAAAATCTCTGACATAAAGCATGTTTGCTGTTTGAGAAATAACCTTGAGGCTAAAATAGTTGCAAAAACTAAACTGGGGCCAGGAGTTTGGCCTAGTGGTAGAGTGCTTGCCTAGCATGCACGAAGACCCAGGTTCGATTCCTCGGTACCACATACATAGAAAAAAGCCAGAAATGGTGCTGAGGCTCAAGTGGTAGAGCTCTAACCTTGAGAAAGTCCAAGGACAGTGCTCAGGCCCTGAGCTCAAGCCCAAGACTGGCAAAAAAAAACAAAAACAAAAACAAGGTTTGTTTTTTAAAATTTATTTATTTTTATTGTAATGTATAGAGGGGTTAATTATATTTGCCAGATAGTAGGTGCATTACTTCTCACACATTGATACCCCTTCTCATGTTTTTGTCTGAACAAAGTTTTAAGAAATGAGAGAGTACCACAGAATTGCTTAAGTCCTTAGAGTTAACATAACAACCTGAGCTTCTATGGAGTATTATGGAACATCATTAGAAGGTCCTAAACAGAGGAAAGGCATGATCTCAAACCTGCTTTATAAAACGGGGACTACAAAGGGTATGGAAGGCTGCTGTAGTAGTTAAGGAATAAAAGATCAGATGAGTTGGACCAGGATAGTAAAAGTAGAAAATAATGACAAGTAGATATATTCCAGATGACCAACTTGGTATGAGGTGTTAAGATACACTAAATAGCCAGGCATGGTGGCTCACACCTGTAATCTTAGCTACTTAGGAGGCTGACATCTGAGGGTCATGGTTCAAAGCCAGCTCAGGCACTGAGACTCTTATCTATAATTAACCACTAGAAAACCAGAAGTGGCGCTGTGGTTCAAGGGGTAGTAAGGTGGTAGCCTTGAGCTGAAGAGCTCAGTCCCAGAGTTCAAGTCCCACAACCTCCCCCCCAAAAAAGATACACTAAATAATAAATGGTAACTAAAGATTTCTGGCCTGGAAAAAAATTTTAAATTACTAACATAGTCAAGACTCCAGAGAAAATAGGGGAATGAAGGCAGGAGAACCTGAAGAAAACCTAGGAAAAAACTTGAACCAAGGGCCGGGAGTTTGGCCTAGTGGTTAAAGTGCTTGCCTAGCATGCAGGAAGACCCGGGTTTGATTCCTCGGTACCACATACATAAAAAAAAAGCCAGAAGTGGTGCTGAGGCTCAAGTGGTAGAGCTCTAGCCTTGAGAAAGTCCAAGGACAGTGCTCAGGCCCTGAGCTCAAGCCCAGGACTGGCAAAAAAAAAAAAAAAAAAAACTTGAACCAAGAAAGTGAAACTCTAAAATAAAACCATACATCACCAAAGAACGAAATTACCAACACTAAATCATGGAAAGATGACTCATGTACATGGATGGGCAGTATATCATGAAAATGGCAATACTACCAAAACATAATCTACATATTCAATAAATCCTATCCAAGTCTCAATGCTACTCTTCACAGAAATAGAAAAATCAACCCAAAAATTCATATGGAAGCATAAGACTCAGAATAGCAAAAGAAAACCTGAGTGAGAAGAATAATAATGGAAATATCATAATACTGAACTATAGAAACTTAATAACAAAAACAGCAAAGTACTAGCAAAATAAATAAACCACCTCCAGGGACCAATGGAAACATAATAGTAGACCCAGAAAAGTACTCAGCTACAGCCATATAATTTTTAACAAAGGAACCAATGGAAAATACAATGGAAAATAAGATAGCTTCTTCAACGAATGGTGCTGGCAAAACTGTCTACATGCAGGAGACTGAAACTTGGCCCTGAGTTCAAGCCCCACGACTGACAATAATGACAATGATATTATTAATAAATTAAGTAAATAAGGGTACCTGAGCTAATTCTGTAGTTTGATTATTCTGAAGATGCTGCCATAAACAGTAATTACTTGCTTTTTTTTTTTTTTTTTTTTGCTAACCTTGGGGCTTGAACTCAGGGCCTGAGCACTGTCTGGGGCTTTCTCAAGGCTAGAGTGCTACCACTTGCACCACAGCACCACTTCCAGCCTTTTCTCTGTACGTGATACTGAGGAATTGGACCCTGGTCTTTGTGTATGCTACCCAAGCATTCTATCACTAGGCCAAACTCCCTGCCCCATTACTTGCATTTCTTCAGACATCCAACAGCAGGTAAGTATGGTAGTTCTGTTGCTAGCAGGGCATGAGTGGCTCATGCCTATAATCCTAGTTACTCAGGAAGCTGAGATCTGAAGAAAGCAGTTTGAACCAGCCTCGGCAGAAAAGTGTATGAGACTTTTTTTTTTTTTTTTTTTGCCCCAGTCCTGTGGCTTGAACTTGGGGCCTGGGTATTATCCTTGAGCTTTCTCAAGGCTAGCACTCTACTATTTAAACCAAAGCACCACTTCTAGATTTTTTTTTTCTGTGTATGTGGTATGAAGGAATTGAACCCAGAGCTTCGTGCATGCTAGGCAAGCACTCTACCAGCAGGACATATTCCTAGCCCTCTATAATCTCTGTACTATACAAAGACACCCAAGGACAGGGAGAAGTATATTGTTCCACTATGTATTCATAAAGAACAATACTTGTCACAAGGAGTTATCTACAGAAAAGTTTAGCCAGGCATAATGGCACATTCCTGTAATCCCAACACTAGGGAGGCAAAGAAAAGAGGCTTGCCAGTTTGAGGTCATCATGCTTTATAGGGAGATTGTCTCAAACAAAGTCTGGGAATGTAATTCAATGGAACAGTGCTTACTGCGCATGGGTAAGGCCTTGTCTGGGTTCATCCTCGGCACTAGAGGAAAAAGTTTGTTTTAAAAATGCATGGAAATGCGACATTGAATACCACTTCATATCACTATTCCCACAATACTTATTCAAAACTAAAATAACAGAGAAAAATCAATAAATCTTTACTGATTACCCAAAATTTCAAAGTACAAAAACAAAAAAAGACTGATCCTGTTCCTCAATCAGCTTGTTGTCTGATATTTGCTATCTACAACGTAGAACCCTGCTAAGTAGTAAAATGGAACAAGAGCCAGGCACTGGTGGCCCATGCCTAATTCTAGCTACTCAGGAGGCTAAGTTCTAAGGAGTAGTGGTTCAATGTCAGTCAGGGCAGAAAAGTCTGAGAGACTCACCTCCAAAATAACGAGCAAAAGGACAAACTGAAGTCGTAGCTGAAAGGATGAACATCAGCTGAGTAAGCAAACAAAATGAACAAGCACAAGGTCCTAAGTTCAAAACCAGTACAGGAAGGGGAAATGACTATTCAGCAAAATAATGTCGGTGTAGAAAAACAAGCATTTTAGAAAAAATAAGTTCAAATGTGCACTCTGCTAAATCACTGTGGTAAAAATCACTTAAAGCAAGTTCTGGCTGACATTTTGGTATTATATCAAAAGGTTTGTACAGCTAGCTGCTGATGGCTTGCCCCTGTAAACCTAGCTACTCAGAAGGCTGAAATCTCAGGATCATGTTTCTTTTTTTTTTTTTAAAGCTCAGGGCCTGAGCACTGTCCTTGATAGAGCTCTACCACTTGAACCTCAGCACCACTTCCAGCTTTTTTCTATGTACGTGGTAGCGTGGTAGCGAGGAATCAAACCCAGGTCTTCATGCATGCTGGGCAAGCACTCTACCACTAGGCCAAACTCCCAGCCCCAGGATCATGTTTTGAGGACAGCCTAGGTAGAAAAATCTGTGAGATCTCCAAATAACACCAAAATGCCGAAGTGCAGCTGTGCTTAAGTGGTAGAGTGCCAACCTTGAGCAAAAAAGCTAAAGAACAAGTCACTCAGGACGCTGAGATTTGAGAGTCATAGTTCAAAATTCGGCCAGACAGGAAAGTCCAAGAAACTCACCTCCAATTAGCCACCAGAAAATTAGAATTGATACAGCATCAGCCTTTTGCAAAAGAGCTCAGGAACAGAGCAGGACCTGAGTTCAAGCCCCACCACACACACACACACACACACACACACACACACACCCACACACACACACCCACACACACCCCCCCCCCCCAAGGGACAGTGCCCAAGATCTGAGTTAAACTCCCAGTCCACACACACACACACACACACACACACACACACACACCCCTAAGGGACAGTGCCCAAGATCTGAGTTAAACTCCCAGTCCTAGCTCACAAACACATAAGAATTGTTTAAGTGACGTAATTGACATAAAGTTGCTCTGAAAATCTCTAAGTATCTATATAAATTCTAAGTGCCGCTAATCAGCTCTGTTGTGGAATCCAAAAGTCCTGCACAGAGGAAATAGCTCAAGAGCTATAGCTTGAATGGAAAGAAAGAGGGAACACAGTAAGTGTTCTAGAAAACAAGCACAAGTAGTGGTCATAAACAGGAATTTGGGAGCCACACTATCTAGGTTCAAATCCCATTGAGCTCCCCCTTAACTTACTAGCTATATGAATTTGGAATGCACTGCACTTCAAACACCTGTCTATAAAATGGGACAAATAGGGGCCAGAAGTGTGGCCTAGTGGTAGAGTGCTCCCCTAGCAAGCACACAGACCCAGGTTTGATTCCTCAGTACTACATATACAAAGAAAAAGCCAGAAGTGATGCTGTGGCTCAAAGGGATAAAGTTCTCGCCTTGAGAAAGCTCAAGGAGAGTGCCCAGACACTGAGTTCAAACCCCAGGACTGGCAAAAAAAATAAAATAAAAAATCTGTAACCCAGGCTACCAGAAGGTCCAAGGCAAGTGCTCCTGAGACCACTATCCTGGCAGAAAAAGCTGTGTGTGGTGGCTCATGTCTATTATCCCAGCTATATCAAGAAGGGTCTTTAAAAAAAAAATGCTGGGCATGGTGGCTGACACCTGTAATCCTAGCTACTCAGGAGGCTGAGATCTGAGGATCTCAGTTTAAAGCCAGCTGAGGACTTGGCACAAAGTCTGTAAGACTCTTATCTCCAATTAACCACAGAAAACCAAAAGTTGTGCTGTGGCTCAAGGGGTGGGGTGGTAGCCTTGAGCTGAACATCTCGGAACAGCCCAGACCCAGAGATCAAGTCTCATGACCAACATTAATGCCAACACCACCACCACCAACAACAACAACAAAAGGTTCAAAGGATAAAACAGTGGCTCAGATTAATACTGTCAACTACTTGGGAAGATCAGTTTGACATCAGTCAGGACAAAAATAAGTTCAAGAGATTCCATTTCTGCTGGGCACAGTGGCTCTTGCCTGCCTGTAATCCAAGCTACTCAGGAGGCTGAGCTGAGGATCAAGGTTCAAAGCCAACCTGGGCACAAAAGGACATGAGGCTCTCATCTCCAATTAACCTCTAGAAAATGGGAAGTGGGGCTAGGTTCAGGGGTTGGACAGTAGCCTTGAGCTGAAGAGCTCAGGGACAGTGCCCAGGCCTAGGGGTAGGGCAGTAGCCTTGAGCTCAGGGACAGCGCCCAAGACCTACCAAAAAGAAAGAGAAAGGGGGAGGTAGGGATTCCATCTCAATCAATGGTTAGGCTAGACTGACGGCTGTATTCCAGTCATTACTAGCAACAAGGAGAAGCATCTAAGTAGGAGGACCACAGTTCAAGGTCACCTGGGAATAAATTCAAACCTGCCCTCAAAAATAAACAAGGCACTACAACCAAGGGTTGGAATTATAGCTCAAATGGTAGAGCACCTGCCTAGCCATGATGAAGCCCTGAGTTCAAAGCCCAGTATGTCAAAAACCCCAGTGATTGTAAATAGAGATTCCCTCCTTGAACACTTGCTTGTTAAACTTGTCATTTAAAATATGATGTAAAAATCAACATTAATAAATTCTTTAATTAAAAAAGGAAATTGTAATTAGACCTAGAACTATGCATATATTTTGATTTAATCAAGTTCAAACACAAGTAAATTCTTGTTTTCTTTTCTACCAGAGCAAATGTTTTGCATCATGTTCATTAAATAGCCCCAGTTATTTCTTTTCTCCCCCTTGTAGAAGCTTCTATTTTGGCTTTAAAGTCTCAGAAAAGGTACTCCTGGAATACTTCCTTGGCCTTCCTATTTTTAGTTTACACTCCATGCCAAGACACAGAAACAAAATTAAATTTCTTTAAATACATCAGAGACTTGCAGCACAGCAAATTAATCTGATAAAAACATTTCCAGGACAGAAAAAAGAAAAACCTATGCTTATAGAGAAAAATCTAGAATCATTCTCTTAATAGCAAGCCCAAAGAATATGTGTATGGGGTGGGGGGGGGGGCTGTTCACTAAGAAATATATAAGCTAAGTATAATTTAACTATATTTCAACAGGAAATAAAATGCTTTAATAACAATATTTCTTTAAGCTCTAAAAGAGCAATGTTTGTCAAATTAAAAGTGTAGCAAATTCCTCTAATTATTTTTCACATCATTTCAGTGTTTCCAATGCCAAGTTAATATCAAGTACCTTCTCCTAATACGCAATATTTTATATTAATTATAAACAAAGCATAAAACATTTTCACACAAACTAAGAACAAAGTCCCGGCTTGAAGTGTAGCCCAATAGTCTAGCATACAGGAAGCCTTAGGTTTAATTCCGTGGTAGCCATGCACATAAAAAGCTGGAATTGGTGCTTGGTGCTGTGACTGAAGTGGTAGAGTGATAGATAGCCTTGAGAAAATTCAAGGGCAATCCCAGGCACTGAGTTCAAGCCCCAGGACTGACAAAAAAAAACAAAAAGAAGCTAAACTCATGCCTGTAATCCTAACTACTCAGGAGGCTGAGAACTGAGGATCAGGATTCAAAGCCAGCCCAGGAGGTAAAAAGTCCAGACTCTAATCTCCAATTAACCACCAGAAAACCGGAAGTGGCCCCGTGGCTCAACGAGTAGGGCTCAAGAGACTGCGTCCAGGTCCAGAGTTCAAGCCCCATGACCGACAAAAATAAATAAAAGAGGGCCGGGAGTTTGGCCTAGTGGTAGAGTGCTTGCTAGCATGCACGAAGACCAGGGTTCAATTTCTCGATACCACATACACAGAAAAAAGCCAGAAGTGGTGCTGAGGCTCAAGTGGTAGAGCTCTAGCCTTGAGAAAATCCAGGAACAGTGCTCAGACCTCAGACCCTGAACCCAAGCCCAGGACTGGCAAAATAAATAAATAAATGAATGAATGAATGAAAGTAAGTCCTGGGGCCGGAAGTTTGGCCTAGTGGTAGTGTGCTTGCCTAGCATGCATGTAAGACCCGGGTTCAATTCCTCGGTACCACATTCCAGAAGTGGTGCTGTGGGCTCAAATGGCAGAGCTCTAGTCTTGAGAAAGCCCAAAGCCAGTGTTCAAGCCCTGAGTTCAAGACCCAGGACTGGCAAAAACAAAAAAAAAAAAGTCCTACATCAACTCATTCAAATGCAATAATTGACTACACCTATGGAATTAACCATGCTAATTGTTAATTAGCAAGAGGTCTAGTTAGTTTTCCACGAATTTCAAGGTTAGCTATATATATATATATTAATTAATTATTATTATTTTGTGTTGGGGGGGGGGTCATGCGGCTTGAACTCGGCCTGGGCGCTGTCCCCTGAGCTCTTCAGCTCAAGGCTACCGCTCTACCCTGGAGACAAGCCTCACTTCCTGTTTTCTTTCTTTCTTTCTTTCTTTCTTTTTTTTGGCCAGTCCTGGGCTTGAGCTCAGGGCCTGAGCACTGTCCTTGGACTTTCTCAAGGCTAGAGCTCTACCCTCAGCACCACTTCCGGCTTTTTTCTATATATGTAGTACCGAGGAATCGAACCCAGGTCTTCGTGCATGCTATGCAAGCACTCTACCACTAGGCCAAACCGCCGGCCCTCACTTCCCATTTTCTAGGGATTAATTGTGCTGGGGCTGGCTTTGAACCTTGATCCTCAGATCTCAGCCTCCTGAGTATCTAGGATTACAGGAGTGAGCCACCGTGCTCACTGTTAGTTATATTCTTGTTTCTCAAAAATCACACAGTGCAGAAAGAAGACACAAACCTAACGACTGACGCAGCTGAACAAGTATGCTGCATTACTCCTTATATCAGTTTGTTCTTATTTAAATTATCCTATTAAAATGGGGAAATGACTCCCTAATCATATAATGCAGATAATTAATGTGCAAATACAATCCAGTTACATTCACATGGACACAAATAGTTTCAAACATTTTTTTTCCTTGAACAAGTGTTCCAAAACTCACAGTTTAAAGCATACAAAAAAGAATTCAAACTATCAACAACTGTTGATATACACTTAACCACAATAGGAAATCAAAGCTAACGGAACAACGCAGACATTAGCAGCAGCTTGGTTAAACCCTGCTAAAAAGCTATGCACAGAAACCTTGCAAAAAGCTGTATCTTTCAGGCTCGTTTCTTTTGCACGACACTCATTCCTTTATCCACATATTTACTCGCGTAGCATCAGCAGTGGCAAGGACTAAGTCACTTCCTTTGGAGAACCAAGGAAATGAAACCCTGAATTAAGGAGTTTATACGAGGTACAACTTGAAGGACGCCAAAGTAGGTGTACTTTTTGTACTTATTGCGGACTACCGACTTGATACATTTAAATTAGCTCGAGCACGCGCCCAGAATCAGGACTGACATCTGAATTAGCAGAATACTAACACCCCTAAAAATCAATTCGGAGGCGTGCACAGGGAAGAGGCAACCTGCTCTTCTTTCCGATCGGTACCAGCCCGGCTTAGCCCACCGTCATCCGCTTTCTCCGAGATCTAAACACACTGCGGCCGCGTCCCTACAGCCGACCCCGCACTGCCTGTCAAGACGCCGGACAGGCTGCGCTGCTGTCACCTCCAGTGGGCGCGACCCATCTCGGAGCACCGCCCGCCGGGGCTCGGCTCCGACTTCAAGGGGACCCAGGCATGGAGATGGAGCACACAAATCTTTTAGGCAAAGCTGCCAAGGCTGGGACAGCCCAAAGGCCAGGAGAGGTGACGCGAAAAGGGGAGGGGGGGCAGAGGCCATGACACTCCTCGGGGGTCCCGGCTCAGGGATCTCGGGCAGCACTGGCGGGGCTCGGACGCTCCCGGCACCCAGCACCACGCCCGGTCGTGCTGGATCGCCGGGCACCGCCGAGGGCCCTACCCCGCGAGCGGACCGGGGACCTGTTTGGGGTCCCGCTGCGAGAGAAGGGCGGGCCGGCAGGCACCCTACAGCCGGAAGGAGTTTGCCCCGCAAGCTCTGCTCCTACAGGACGAGCTTACCTTCAAGTCGTTCTCTGGAAGGTACTTGCACAGCCGCGCTATTTCCACATACTTGTCCAGATCCAGAGGCGCCATTTTAGGAACAACAAGCGGCTGCGGCGGCGGCGGCGGCGGCGGTAGTACTGGCGGAGGCAGCGGCGGAGGCCGAAGCCGGAACTCCGCCTGCGTCACTTCCGGACCCTGAGTGGCGCCTGCGTAGTGACGTCGGAGCCGGACGCGCTTCTCCCCGGAAACTTTCTTACGCGTTAGTCCCCTCTTCGCTAAACACGGGGTTCAGGCCGAGAGAAAGCCCCAGTCGTTCAGGAGAACGAAACCTGCTGGGACCCGTAATGACTGGTCTCGAGGAATGCTGGGATTTGTAGTTTTCAGCTACGTCTGACTACTCTTCTTTTTTTATTTTGGTTTTTATTTCACTTTTTCCTCCCCCCCCCCTCCAGATTCATTTCGGGGGACCGGGCGACGCATTTCCGAGAGAAAACGGCGACTTGGGAAA
Organism: Megascapheus bottae; assembly: GCF_031878675.1. Classification (NCBI taxonomy): domain Eukaryota; kingdom Metazoa; phylum Chordata; class Mammalia; order Rodentia; family Geomyidae; genus Megascapheus; species Megascapheus bottae. The sequence continues at coordinate 82,962,727 of NC_143511.1, forward strand.
CTGAACGTTCCCTGGTTTCTTATTCCGACCTTGTGAAGCACTCTCTCAACATCTTCAGTTAAAAAATTGGGTAAGCCTGGCTGTAGCAACCTTACCTATATGAAGTACTTCCCCAAGGCTTTGTGAAGGTCTTGCCTGGGCCTGTGGCACCGACCTGTTTGGCCTTCAGAACTCAGGCCAGGAAAGAAGGAGAGAAAATATGAAGGCCTTTTTTTTGTGTGCTAAATGCTATACAAATATTGCTTTTCCCTTCATTGTATCCTTATTGATGATAATTGATAGGATTGGAAAGCTTAGACTCATTAAGTGAGTTGCCCCAAAATCCCACAAGAAAACTGACAAGTGGAGCCAATATTGGAAAATAGGTTACAAACTTAAGGATAGTTTCATTTGAGTTCCCCAAGGTCGAGGAGCTTTTTGTTGTAAAAACCAAGTGCTACACAGTACCTGATACCTGGTACCAGTGGCTCATGGCTATAAGCTTAGCAACTCGGAAGGCTGAGATCTGAGGGTAATGGTTTGAAGCTAACCTTAAGCAGAGGTAGCTCCATTAGATAGATACTTATCTCCAGTTGATCACCACAAAAACAGAAAGTGGAGCTGTGGCTCAAGTGATAGAGCACTATCTTTCAATGAAAAAGCTAAGGGACCTACAGTGCTCAGTGCCTGAACTTAAGTCTCAGGTACCATTGTAGGCACCTTGTATATTCAGTGAACACAATACACAACCTTCTCTATACTCAATCTGTAATTTATATTCTAGTAGAAGATAGAAGATAAATAATAAATGACTTATGGAATATTAGGAAGTGATACTTGCTAAGGAAAAAAGCTCAGCAGAGTAAAAAAAGAGAGGATAAGGGCTGGGAGTTTGGCCTAGTGGTTAAAGTGCTTGCCCAGCATGCACAAAGATCCTGGTTCGATTCCTTGGTACCACATACATAGAAAAAGCCGGAAGTGGTGCTGAGGCTCAAGTGGTAGAGCTCTAGCCTTGAGAAAGTCCAAGGACAGTGCTCAGGCCCTGAGCTCAAGCCCAGGACTGGCAAAAAAAAAAAAAAAAGAGGATAAGGCATTAAGAATCACCAAGGACTTAATACTCTTACTCTGAAGTGTATTTTTTTTTTTTTTGCCAGTCCTGGGCTTGAGCTCAGGGTCTGAGCACTGATCTTGGACTTTCCCAAAGCTAGAGCCCTACCCCTTGAGCCTCAGCATCTCTTCCAGCTTTTTTTTTTCTATGTATGTGGTGGTACCTAGGAGTTGAACCCGGGTCTTCGTGCATGCTAGGCAAGTACTCTACCACTAGGCCAAACTCCCAGCCCCTGAAGTGTATTTTTGTAACAATGGGCTAATTTTTTTTTTTTTTTGGTCAGTTGTAAGATTAGAAATCTGGGCCTGGGTATTATCCTTGAGCTCTTTTTTTTTTTTTTTTTTTTTGCCAGCCCTGGGCTTGAGCTCAAGCGTGAGCACTGTCCTTGGACTTTCTCAAGGCTAGAACTCTACCACCTGAGCCTCAGCACCACTTCCGGCTTTTTCTATATATGTGGTACCAAGGAATCAAACCTGGGTCTTCGTGCATGCTGGGCAAGCACTTTAACCACTAGGCCAAACTCCCAGCCCTATCCCTGAGCTCTTTAGCTCAAAGCTACTGCCCTACCCCTTGGCCTGGGTATTGTCACTGAATTCTCCAACTCAAGGCTACCCGTAATACCCCTTGAGCCACAGCACCACTTCTGGCTTTCTGGTGATTAATTGAAGATAAGAGTATCCCAAAGGACTTTTTAGTGCCCAGGCTGGCTTTGAACTGTGATCCTCAGATCTCAGCCTCCTGAGTAGCTAGGATTACAGGCATGAGTCACTGTGCCCGACTTAAAATTTGTTTTTAATGGTATCAAATAACAAACCCTTGATCTTCCCCAGGCTAGACAAGCACTCTACCACTAATTTATACTCCTAATCTCATTGGATTACAATGAACCAGACATGGTGGTATATGTATGGTACATACATAATCTCAGCACTGGGAACTGAGGCAATGGTATAGTAAGTTCAAGGCCAGCCTGCAGTACATAATGAAACTATCCTAAAATAAAGCTAAAACCAAGAAAAGAAAAAAGAAAACTTTAGTGGGATCTCTGGGTAAGGTTCTGTGTAACATTCTTGCAACTATTCTGTGAGTATTAAAGTATTTCAGAGTAAAACTTACAAAAAGGGACCAGGAGCATGCCTAGTGGTAGAGTGCTTGCCTAGCACCATGAAGCCTTGGGTTTGATTCCTGGATACCACATGCACAAAAAAAGCTGGAAAATTGGGCCGGGAGTTTGGCCTAGTGGTTAAAGTGCTTGCCTAGCATGCATGAAGACCCAGGTTCGATTCCTCGGTACCACATACATAGAAAAAAGCCAGAAGTGGTGCTGAGGCTCAAGTGGTAGAGCTCTAGCCTTGAGAAAGTCCAAGAACAGTGCTCAGGCCCTGAGCTCAAGCCCAGGACTGGCAAAAAAAAAAAAAAAAGCCGGAAATGGTGCTATGTCTCAAGTGGTAGAGTTCCAGCCTTGAGAAAGCCCAAGGACAGGAGCCAGGAGTATGGTCTAGTGATAGAGTGCTTCCTTAGCATGCACAAAGTCCTGGGTTCAATTCCTCAGTACCACATACATAGAAAAAAGCCAGAAGTGCTGCTGTGGCTGAAGTGGTAGAGCTCTAGCCTTGAGAAAACCCAAGGACAGTACTAGACCCTGAGTTCAAGCCCAGAACTGGCAAAAAAAAAAAAAGCCCAAGAATAGTGCCCAGGTCCTGAGTTCAAGTCCCAGAATGAGCAAAAAAAAAAATTGTGAAAAGTGTTTCCAAGTAAAATACATGGACTTTTCTGCTGGGGTTAGCTTTGAACTGAGACTCTCAGAGGCCTCCTAAGTAACTACTATTTCAGGCATGGGCCACTGGTACCCAGTTCCGTTATTCTTTTACATAAAGGTGGTTGTATCTTTGCTTAGTTTGTACAAGTCTCTGGGTTCAATCTTAGCATTTAAGAAAAAATTCCTGGGGACTGGGAATGTGAATTAGTGGTAGAATGCTTGCCTAGTATTCATAAAGTCCTGGATTCGATTCCTCAGCACCACATAACCAGAAAAAGGCAGATGTTGCACTGTGACACCAGTGGTAGAATGCTTGCCTTAAACAAAAGAAGCTCAGGGGAAGTGGCACTGTGGCTCAAAAGGTAGGGTGGTAGCCTGGAGCTAAAGAGCTTAGGGACAACACCCAGACCCACTGTTCAAGTCCCACATTGACAAAAATTTAAAAACAAATAAAATATTTTAGCCAGACATGGTGGCTCATGCCTGTAATACCAGCTACTCTTGGAGGCTGAGATTTGAGAATCACAGTTCAAAGCCAGCTCTGGCACTAACGTCCATGAGACTCTTTTTTTTTTTTTTTTTTTGCCAGTCCTGGGCTTGAGCTCAGGGCCTGAGCACTGTTTTGGACTTTCTCAAGGTTAGAGCTCTACCACTTAAGCCTCAGCACCACTTCCGGCTTTTTTCTATGTATGTGGTATCGAGGAATCGAACCCGGGTCTTCATGCATGCAAGGCAAGAACTTTAACCACTGGGCCAAACTCCCAGCCCCCCATGAGACTCTTATCTCCAATTAACCACAAGAAAACTAGAAGTGGCTTAAAGGGTCGGGCAGAAGCCTTGAGCTGAAGAGCTCAGTGACCAACCGGGCCCAGAGTTCAAGTCCCATGACTGACAAGAAAAAAAAAAAAAAAAAGAAGCAGTAGCAGCTCAGGGACAGTGCCCAGGCCCTGAGTTCAAACCAAGACAAAATTCCCTTTATTTGGCCTTTTACATATATTAGCATATCCTCTTACCTGCTCACTTTGCACATCAAGTATTACTATACCCAGAAATCATGGTTTGGAGAGGGTGATGAACTTGTCAGATGTCATTGTTCATGGTTAGTACTGGGCCTAAATTTGAACCCAGGTCTTCCTGATCTCTTCCCACTAAGCTGTCATAACTGTTGATGTTAGCCCAGCTCTTTCCTCCAGTTCCTTGGAACACAATGATTATTTAAAAGTGTGTGGTTCTTTGAATGAGAAATAGGTGAGCCATCTCTGTTTTAGGAGTCTCAGGGCACCTATGGTTAGGAAATAAGTCAGAGATAATGCAGGTGAACGTGCCCCAAGTGGTGTAGTACTGTCATGGGCAGTAAAAGGGTACTGAACACTTTATATACATTATATCCTGTGCCCCAACTTGCACACACAATGATGATACATCTTGCAAATCAGTCTTACAGAAGGAGTATCCTGAAACCCAGAGAAAAGTTACCTTCCTCAAGAACAGAAACTTTCATCAGTAAACATTTTATTTATTGCACTCTTTGCAATCATGCCTAGTTTTGTTATCTTTTTTTGTTTCCTCTCTTTTGTCAGACTGTAAGCCCAGGAGGCCAAGGGTATGTTTGGAGCCTGGCCTAGCCACAGTGGCAGTTGTTGAGATGAGTCAGCTGTTTAGACACCAAAACCTGCACTGGCCTCAAGATTGCACACGCTGGATCGCTCTCATTCCCTGCCCCTTCAGAAGCCATTTCTAACAACCACAGTCACTGTGAGCCCCTGTAGGATACACCAGCTGCCCAAGGAACTTGAGTCACCCAGTGGATGATCAACCCCAGACATTTCTCTTGTAAGTCCTAAGTGGCTGGGCCTATTCTCTTCAGAGGCAGGGTGTCCCAGGTACAGCCAACAAGCCAGGGCCAGGCCAACACCTGGCAACCAAAAGCTGTGTTCTGTAGGTGCCAATACTAGGTGGGCCGCTTGGGACAGGGCCAAGGCAGTCTCAGCAGAAGCCCAGCAATTGGCCCCACTATGCTTCAAGCCCTAGGGAAGAGGCCAATACTAAACCCCGCCCCTTTCTGGCAAACCCTCCTCCCATGATTGACCTAAGCCACTGCAAGTACCTGCCTGATTGTGGGGGAGGGTCACCTTCACACTTTAGAGGAGTGCATCAGAGCCAAATGGAAAGGGCACATCCATAGTCCCACCCACAGCCACATTGACTGAAAACAACCAGCCGCTCAGAGATAGGAAGCAGGGAAGACACATCAATGGGATTGGCTGCAATAAGTCTACCTCTGTGATTCCACCCCACTAAGTACCTGCAAACTGTGGTCTGTGACCTAGACCACAGATGGGATTTATCCTTTTGTTGTTGGTACTGGAGTTTGACTGAGGGCCTTGCACTTACTAGGCAAGATGCTTGGCCATTTGAGCCATGCTCTCAGCCTTCAATTTCTCCTTTTCTTCATTAATTCATCCTTCACTTGTTTCTGCTCTGTGCAGGTCCATTTTTAGGTTATCAAAATGAATTAGAAGGCTCAGCCCTCCAGAAAGTTAGTCTGTAGAATGTAAAGAATATTGAGGCCTGGAGTTTGGCCTAATGGTGGAGTGCTTGCTTAGCATGCACGAAGACCCAGGTTTGATTCCTTGATACCACATACATAGAAAAACCCAAAAAGGGTGCTGTGGCTCAAGTGGTAGAGCTCTAGCCTTGAGAAAGTCCAAGGACAATGCTCAAGCCCAGGGCTGGCAAAAAAAAAAAAAAAAAAAAGTAGATTTGAAGCTGGGGAAAGTGGCTCTTGCCTGGAATCCTAGCTACTCAGGAGGCTGAGATCGGAGGATCTCCGTTTAAAGCCAGCCGGGCACTAAAGTTTGAGAGATTCTTATCTCCAATTAACCACTAGAAAATTGGAAGTGGTGCAGTGGCTCCAGGGGTAAGGCAATAGCCTTGAGCTGAAGAGCTCAGGGACAAGGCCCAGGCTCTGAGGTATGATGGTAAGCCTTGAGCTTAAGAGATCAGGGACAGCACCCAGGCCCAGAGTTAAAGCCCTATGACTAACAAAAAAAAAAAAAAAAAAAAAAAAAGAATAGATTTGAAGTTTAAAGGACATCATCATTGCATTCAAAATGGTTCCTGAAGTGATAGTAACTTAATAGATACTTAGTCAGGATCCTGAGGTAGAAGAAAGTCATTTAGGGGAATGAAATGGGAAAACAGAAGAAGCAGGAAAGGTTTCTTTGAGAAAGAGACATTTGAACTGAGATTTGGAGATTGACTAAGAGTTTGCAAGTTTAAATGAAAAGAAGGGACTTTCCAGGTAGGCGAAGCCATGCAGATTGTGGGTTATGAAATGGTCTGCTTTAAAGAAACTACAAAAAGGGCTGGATGCAGAGGCTCACACCTATAATCCTACCTATTCAGGAGGCTGAGATCTGAGGATTGTGGTTCATGAGACCCTTATCTCCAATTAACCACTTCTGGTGTGCCTGTGGCTCAAGGGGTAGGGTGGTAGCCTTGAGCTGAAGAGCTCAGGAACAGTGCCCAGGCCCAGAGTTCAAGTCCCACAACCCACAAATAAAAAGGGTGGGGGTGACTAGTATTGTAAGAGATTTTAAGGTGGAATCCCAGAACAAGTGGCTGGACTTCTGTGCCATGCTGAGGCAAAGATTTACCTTAGAGTTCAGTACCTCTCAGCTTCTTAGAATGTTTTGTTCTTTCATAAGCATCTGTAGCCTCCGAGATTTTGATATATGCTTTCCCCATGAAAATCACAGGCAGACAAAGTTAGCCAAAAAAATTAATGCTGTTGAATTACATTAATGGCTGAAGATAGTCTCAACTCAGAGGTAGAGAACCTCACCTACCATGCACAAGGTCCTGAGTTCACATTCCACTCATCTGTCTCCTCCAAAAAGCAAGCAAACAAAAAAGTACTTAGAAGGCAGAGACAGAAGGGTCCTGAGTTTGAGATCAGCCTAGGCAAAATTAGTAAGATCCTATTTCAAAAACAAAAATTCAACTAAAAGGACTGGTCAATGTGGCACAAATGACAAATTGCTTACCTATAATACTCAAAGTCTTGATTCAATCCCAGTACTAAAGGGAGGAAAAAGATTATATATGAAATGGTTTATTATACTTATTCAGATGAGCTAGGCCTTAGGAATAGCTGTATTCATTAGGAAAACCCAGGGTCCTTTGCATGCTGGTGCATCAACATTCTAATATTAGAAAAAGTATAAAAGAGCAGGTAGCCTGATTTGTGCTGTGTTTCAGGCAGAAGATAATCACAAATGTCTAACAAGTGCCTTTCTTTCATATACATAGGACATCATGATGCAGCTGCCAGTCTTGGAGCCTGGAGACAAGCCCAGGAAAGCAATATGGTCTGTAAGAAGGATACACACACATACTCACACAAGATTTTCTTTCATTTCAAAGTAGTTTACTAACATATTTGACCATCAATAAGAAAGGATAGCAATGAAACTGTCTGCAATTTCTGGTAATTAAACTCAAACTTTTGAGAATGTCTTCAGAGAAAAAATAGGGGGCAATAATTACCACAGAGCAGATGTTAATTTTATTAAAATCCCTTTACCGAGAAGAGTGAAGCACTGGTCATCTGTTGTCCTGAGCTCCAATTCTCTGTTCTCTTGAGCTGCCACTCATTCTTAAGATTTTGGGGAATTGAATTGGGATTAAACTGGCTTCAATGTTTCTTAGCTATTTGTTCAACCAACCCTTCATTTAACTAATATTTGTCTGACAGGAGCTGCTACTTTGTAGACATTAGAGATGCAGAGGTAAAGAGTATCAGTGAAGGGTCTTTGGGCCAAACAGGTGATGGTACTAAACTGTTGCAGAGCGGTGCAGTGTTCCCCCAGGTGTCTCCAATCTGGCATTCCTTTGTTGAACATTTCTAGATGTCAGTTTCCCTATTATCAAATGTAAACCTTACTAGACCCATATTTCCCAACAGATTACTCTGAAGTAGATTTAATCATAGTAGCTCGCTCATCTAATCCCAGCTACATAGGAGGAAATGGAGAGGATTGCAGTTCCAAGCTATTCCAAGGAAAAAAAAATTAGCACGATACTATCTGAGCCTCAAAGTATGGTGGGGTGATCCAAGCTTTGTGGATGGTCATTGGTAGATGGATCATGGTCTAAGGCTGGCAGAGCACAGACCCTATCTGAAAAACCAGCAAAAAGGAATGAGGAATGGGTCAAGTGATAGAGTGGCCCTCCTAGCAAGTGTAAGGTCTTGAAAACCAACCATAGTACCACAAAAAATAAAACTATTACTATGAGATGGAAGTGACAAAACCAAAAAAATCAAAGACTAAGCAAATGGAAGGTTTTGTTACTGATCAGGAAAGTATTAGTTTGTTGGATCCAATCTGGAGCTTCTGTGTTATAAGGGATGGAAAGAACACACAACTGCATTGATTCTCTTCTCAGGCCTCCTGAATATATCCTCCCTTTGGCAGGTACACTTTGCTTCCCTCTGGAGACAGCCCTAGCCCCCGAGTTGGCCATAGCTGCTCATATTTACCCCCAGCTGGTGATGCTAAGAAAGGGAAGGTCTTCATTGTTGGGGGAGCAAATCCAAACCAAAGCTTCTCAGATGTACATATGCTGGATCTAGGTAAGATCAACAGTTATGGAACACAGCTGGCTTTAGGTTACCAACTGTTAACAGAGCATTCCTAAGAATACCAGACAGCTCAGACCAGAAAGCAGGCTCGCTCTTTCTTTCTTTGTTTTTCTTCCTTTCTTCCTTTCTTTCTTTTTTTCTTTCTTTCTCTTTTTCTTTCTTTCCTTCTTCCTTCCTTTCTTTCTTTCCTTCTTTCCTTTCTTCTTTCTTTTTTAAAAGGGGTGGGAGTGCATCCTAGTGATAGAATGCTTACCTAGCATACATGAAGCCCTGGGCTCAATTCCTCAGTACCTTGTACACAGAAAAAAAAAAAAAAAAAGCTGGAAGTAGTGCTGTGGCTCAAATGGTAGTGTACTAAGCCTTGGGAAAGCTCAAAGACAGTGCACTGAGTTCAAGTCTTAGAACTGGCAAAGGAAAAAAAAAGAAGACGACTCCAGACTTAGTGGCTCACCCCTGTAATCCTAGCTACTCAGGAGGCTGAGGTCTGAGGATCTTGGTTCAAAGCCAGCCCAGGCACTAAAAAGTCTGTGAGACTCTTATCTCCAATTAACCACCAGAAAACAGGAAGTGGCTCAGTAGCTCAAGGGATAGGGTGGTAGCCTTGAGATGAAGAGCTCAGGGACAGTGCCCACACCCCGAGTTCAAGTCCCACAACCTACATAAAAAACAAAGAAGAAGAACAAAATCACAGGCCAACTACAGTGGATCAGCCCTGTAATCCCAGCTACTTTGGAGGCAAGACAAAGAGGATCAGAGTTCTAGGCCCCGGTCTCAACCAATAGGATGGCTACGTGGCACATACCCATGGTCCAACAGTAGGCCATAGGTAGGAGGATTGAAGTTTGAGGCCAGATCTGGGCAAAAACATGAAACACTGGACAGTGGGTATTATCATAAATACAAATCTAATTCCATCACTCTATCATTTAAGCCACTCCTAATCACATTTCTTCTTTCTTCCCAACCCACCATTGCTGTACTGAATATACTTGAAGTCCTTGGACACGTCTTGAATTCTGTCCTTCAATGCATGGCACACATTATTTCCTCTGCTCCGAAAGTGCTTTTCCTTCCTTATCACAGGGCTGCAAATCTAAGATCAAAAGTCCCCTTCTACCTGAGAAGCCTTTTCTTGATACCTCTTGACTCCTTTAGGCACTGGCTCCTCTGATATCCATAGTGCCAAATATTCTCCCTCCTCCTTACAACCTTTGGTATACTTTGTTCTAGTTTTTTCTGTCGGGCATAGGACTTGAACTCTGGGCCTGGGCACTGTCCCTCAGCTCTTCAGCTCAAGGCTGCCACGCTACACCTGGAGCCACAGCTCCACTTCCCCTTCTCTAGTGATTAATTGGAAATAAGAGTCTCACAATCTTTAGTGCCCGTGCTGGCTTTGAACCGAGATCTCAGTCTCCTGAATAACTAGAATTACAGGCCTGAGCCACCATTCCCAGGTAGAACAAGTATTCTATGAGTATTTGAATGACAAGTGACTACTGAGTATGGAAGGAGGGAAGTTGAAAACTGATGAATCATATACATGTTTAGGTAGGTCCATATAACATTACTATTGTTTCCGTCTTATTTATACACCAAGTAATGCAGGTGTCTTCATACAAAAACTGAAATGGTTTGACTTCTTAGGATAATTTTGGGAAGTCTGACATCAGTAGGTCTGTCTCTCTACATAGCAACAATGATGTGGAGCTAGGGTACTATTGGTGAGAGTTATTTTTCTTTACTTTTTTTTTTTTTTTTTTTTTTTTGGTTAATCATGGGGCTTGAACTCGGCTTGCCCCACAGCTTTTTTTTTTTTTTTTTTTTTTTGCTTAAGGATAGTGCTCTATCACTTTTTTTTTTCGGTCTTGGGGCTTGTACTCAGGGCCTGAGCACTGTCCTTGGGCTTTCTTTTTTTTTTTTTTTTTTGCCAGTCCTGGGCTTGGGCTCAGGGCCTGAGCACTGTCCTTAGACTTTCTCAAGGCTAGAGCTCTACCACTTGAGCCTCAGCACCACTTCCGGCTTTTTTCTATGTATGTGGTACCGAGGAATCGAACCCGGGTCTTCATGCATGCTAGGCAAGCACTTTAACCACTAGGCCAAACTCCCGGCCCATGTTCTTGGGCTTTCTTAAGGCTAGAGCTCTACCACTTGAACCACAGCACCGCTTCTGGCTTTTTCTATGTATGTGGTACCGAGGAATTGAGGACTTAAACCCAGGTCTTCATGCATGCCAGGCAAGCACTCTCCCACTAGACCAAATTCCTGGCCTGGCTCTATCACTTTGATCCACAGCGCCACTTCCAATTTTCTGGTGATTAATTGGAGATGAGTCTCAAAAGCCAGATGCTATTGGCTCACACCTGTAATCCTAGATTTTTCCAGAGGCTGATATCTGAAGATCCTGGTTCTAAGCAGGCAAAGTCTGACAATTTTTTTTCAGGTAGGATAGTCTCTGAAACGTTTTTTCCCCCCAAGTCCTGGGGCTTGAACTCAGACCCTGCGCACTGTGTCTGAGCTTCTTTTGCTCAAAGCTAGTACTTACCACTTGAGCCACAGTGTCCCTTCTGACTTTATCTCTTTATGTAGTACTGGGAATTGAACCCAGAATATCATGTATGCGAGGCAAGCACTCTACCATTAAGCCACATTCCCAGCCCAAATAGTGTTTATATGTTTGTTTATTTTGCCAGTCCTGACACTTGAACTCAGGGCCTAGGCACTTTCCCTCAGCTTCTTTTGCTCAACAATAGCACTCAAGCGGCACTTGAGCCAGCACCACTTCCAGCTTTTTCTGTTTATGTGATACTGAAAAATTGATCTGATTCTCCAGTGAACTCCAGTTAACTTTATCTCCAGTAAACTACTGAAAGAAAGCCAGAAGGTGCACTGTGGCTCAAGTGATAAAGTGTTAGCTTTGAGCACAAGAGGCTCAGGGCACTACCTAGGCCCTTAGTTTAAGCTACAGGATTGGCAAAAAAAAAAAAAAAGAAAAGAAAAAAAATGTACTGTATACATAAATGTGCATGTTAAATTGTAACTCCTTTATACAATTGTAACTACTCTCTTACTTTTGTAGGCACAAAAATAAATTTAAAAAGGAAAAGAGAAATACTGCCTAGCCTCAGAAGAAAGTAGAAACAGGGCCAGGAGTTTGGCCTAGTAGTAGAGTGCTTTCCTAGCATACACAAAGACCTGGGTTCAATTCCTCAGTACCACATACATAGAAAAAAAGCCAGAAGCGGATTAAGTGGTAGAGCTCTAGCCTTGAGAAAACCCAAGGACACTGCTCAGACCCTCAGCCAAAAGAAGAGAGTATAAACAGTCAATTTAATGTCCCATTTTGGGTGAGGTGGCTACTTCTGACTCTAATAACTAAGGCTAAAAAGTAATGGTATACAAACATGTCAGCTGGGCTCTGCCAGGTGAGCTTAGAGAATGGGGACAGCTTCCCTAGAAGTAGTTTTGTGGACTGGATAGACAGTCCCAAAGTGTCCACTGTGGAACTTTAGGGAGCTTGACAACATTTCTTTCAAGGGGCTGATGGTTGTTTGGCTTTTGGCCTTGTTCTTACTCCTTTCCCTAAATTTGTTAATCAAGATAATCAGTTGGTAGCTCTCATTATAATGACTAGTTGAAATGTTTTCTAGAAACACACCACTGGGATTTAGCCACGTGGGAAGGCCTGTTGCCCCGATATGAGCATGCCAGCTTCATTCCCTCCTGCACACCTGACAGCATCTGGATCTTTGGAGGTGCTGATCAGTCAGGAAATCGAAATTGTCTCCAAGTCCTGAATCCTGGTAAGGAGCCAGCAATTATTTGATTTTCTTCATTCATATACTCAGTTCTAATTCTATTTAGGTGAAATGATTTATTTTATTTTGCTAACTTCATAGAAATGGGAATCTATCCACTGGTTAAATGACAAAGCTGGAAGGAACAGCTTTGCCTATGGGGGAAGCTCAGGCCTATGCGAGAAGTGGTTTCCCCACCGTCTTCTCTTATTTTGTCACCAGGCACTGGTGGCTCACACCTGGAATCGTAGTTTTTTAGGATGCTGAGTTATGAAGACCACAATTGGAAGATAGCCCAGGCAGTAAAGTCTATGAGAGACTGTGTGTGTGTGTGAGTGTATGTATGTATGTATGTACGTATGTATGTATGGGTCATGGGGCTTGAACTCCGCCTAGGCACTGTACCTGAGTTCTTCATCTCAAGGTTGCCACCCTACCCTTGAGCCTGGGCATTGTACCTGAGCTCTTCAGCTCAAGGCTACCGACCTACCTTTGAGCCAAGTCCCACTTTCCATTTTGTAGAGGTTAAATGGAGGTCCTTTTGTGCCGGGGCTGGCTTTGAACCTTGATCCTCAGATCTCAGCCTCTTCAGTAGCTAGGCTTATAGGTGTGAGCCACCGATCCTGGCTGTGAGGCTCTTATCTCCATTTAGCCACCGAAATGTCAGAACTGAAGCTATGGCTCAAGTGGTAGACTGCTAATCTGGAGCAAAAGACGCAGGGACAATGCCAAGGTTGAGTTTAAGTCCCAGGACTGGCACCAAAAAAACCCTCAAACTTAACAAGAAAACAGAAGTCTTCTGTCTTTCATTGGTATCATTTGGCTATAAAAGTAAGTTTTGTTTTCATATGTTTATATATACAGTGTGTCATGATCAGTCACTCCTGTTATTTCTTCTTTTCTCTGTTCCCTTTTTTTTTTTTTTTGCCAGTCCTGGGCCTTGAACTCGGCCTGAGCACTGCCCTTGGCTTTCTCAAGGCTAGCACTCTACCACTCGAGCCATAGCACCATTTCTGTTTTTTTCTATGTATATGTGGTACCGAATAATTGAACCCTGGTCTTTGTGTATGCTAGGCAAGCACTCTACTACTAGGCCAAACTCCCAGCCCTGCTTTTTTTTTTTTTTGGTCAGTTGTGGATCTTGAACTCTGGGCCTGGGCACTGTCTCTAAGCCTTCAGCTTAAGGCTACTGCCTACCCCTTGAGCCACAGCCCCACTACTAGTTTTCTACCTGTTAATTGGAGATAAGAGTCTCACGTTCTTTAGTTCTTTCGTGCCTGGGCTGACTTTGAACAGTCAATGGCATGAGCCATTATGCCCAGCTTCAGACATAATTTCTATGTCTCAAATTACACTTATATTAAGTAAAACTAACAAATATTGAGTATTAAAAACAGATTTGGTGGCTCATGCCTGTAATTCTAGCTACTCAGAAGGCTAAGAGTTCAAGTCTCACAACCAACCAAAAAAATAAGAAAGAAATTATTTCTGAAGTCAGAGTCCTGCTATGTATCCCAAGCTGACCATGTCCTTTTGATTCACAAAGATGGTATCTGATTAAATAAAATACTATGAAATTTTGGAAAGCTTCTGTCAAAGAAACTGATATTTTATTTATTTATTTATTTAGTTAGTTAGTTGATCGTGGGACTTGAATTCTGGGCCTGTGCATTGTCCCTGGGCTCTTCAGCTCAAGGATACCACCTTAACCCTGCAGCCAGAGCCCCCTTTCCAGTTTTCTAGTGATTAATTGGAGATAAGAGTCTGGTGGGCTTTCATGTCCAGCCTGGCTTTGAACTTTGATCCTCAGATTTCAGCCTCCTCAGTAGCTAGGATTACAGGCATGAGCCACCGCACCCAGCAGAAACTGATATTTTAAAAATCTTTTTTTTTTTTAATTTTAAAAATCTTTATTAGCAGCCAAGCGTGTGGTCTAGTAGTAGAGTGCTTGCCTAGCATCCCTTAATCCCTGGGTTTAAATAGGGAAAGCATTGCCAGGCACTGGTGGTTCTTGCCTCTAATCCTACCTGCTGAGGAAGCTGAGATCTGAAGATCAAGGTTCAAAGGCTGCCTGCACAGAAAAAGCAGTGAAACTAGTCTCCAAATTAAACACGGAAAACTGGAAGTGGCACTGTAGCTCGAGTGGTAGACTGCTAGCCTTGAGCACAGAGAGCCTCAGAGCCAGGCCCTGAGTTCAAGCCCCAGACACAGCAAAATTAAAAGATAAAAAAATAAAAAGAGGGCCGGGAGTTTGGCCTAGTGGTAGAGTGCTTGCCTAGCATGCACGAAGACCCAGGTTTGATTCCTCGGTACCACATACATAGAAAAAAGCCAGAAGTGGTGCTGAGGCTCAAGCGGTAGAGCTCTAGCCTTGAGAAAGTCCAAGGACAGTGCTCAGGCCCTGGCTCAAGCCCAGGACTGGCAAAAAATAATAAATAAAAGAAAAAGAAAAAAAGAAAAAGAATTAAGGGTAGGAAGGTGATCATGTCATGCTCCACCAGGAGACAGGCTCAGATCTTGGTGTAGTGGCACTCTGGGGACTGTGGAAGATCAAGAGTTCAAGGCCTGCCTGGGATATACACTAAACCTTATCTAAAATTAAATAAATAAATAAAGCCAGAGGCCTCTCAGCCCAGGTATTTCACATGCCTGTCTTCTCTCTGGACCAGAAACCAGGGCATGGACCACACCAGAAGTGACCAACTCCCCACCATGTCCAAGAACATTCCACACATCAACGGCAGCTATTGGAAACCAGCTGTATGTCTTTGGGGGCGGTGAAAGGGGCGCCCAGCCTGTGCAGGATATGAAACTACATGTATTTGACGCAAGTATGAATGGAAGAGCACTTGGGTTGCCACTTAACTGATCAGGGCCTCCTCTGCCCTCAGTTTCCCTGATGTATGGAGGCAAACATTAGAAGATGAAATTGGAGGATTGCCAGGCATAGTGGCTCACACCTGTAATCTTAACTACTCAGGAGACTGAGATCTGAGTATCTAGGTTCAAAGCCATCCCAGGCACAAAAGGACCTGAGACTCTTATCTCCATTTAACCTCTAGAAAATGGGAAGTGGGCTTGGCTTAAGGGGAGGGTGGGAGCCTTGAAGAGTTCAGGGACAGTGCCGAGTTCAGGCCCCATCTCCATGACCAACAAAAAACAAAAAGAGACAGAGAGAGAGAGAGACAGAGACAGAGACAGACAGAGAGACAGACAGAGAGAGAAACTGGAGGGATGTCTCATTTCTTTTTAATTTCTGTTTAATTTTTTTAATTTACTTTTATTGTCAAGGTGATATATAGAGGGGTTACAGGTAAGGTAGTGAGTACATTTCTTGTCAAACATTGTTATGCTTTGCCTAGTTTTTCTCCCACTTTCTCACTCATTTCTAGGCCTCTTCTGTAAAGAAAGGTAATGTAATCTCATTCAAACAATATTTGCATTGGAAAAGTCATAAATGATCCATTTAACAACTTTGAACAGCTGTGCACTAGCTCACACCTGTAATCCTAGCTACTCAGGAGGCTGAGAATCCAGGATTGCAGTTTGAAGCTGTCCCAGGCATGACAGATCTTGAGTTCCTTATCTTCAAAAAAATGCTTGAAGTAGAGCCATAGCTTAAGTAATAGAGCACTAGCTTTGAACCAAAGAATCTGAAGAACATAGACTAGCATAAGAAAAAAAAATACCTTTGCACGAACCAGGTGTTGATGGCTCATACCTGTCATCCTAGCCACACACACACACACACACACACACACACACACAGGATGGAACACGTCTGCCCTGTTAATGGATTACATATGGAATACTTTCTTTGTAGTTATCTTTTATGTACATTATTTACTCGGCATTCTACCCTGAGAGATATGTATTATCATGTCTTCTCTTTATCCCCCGCCTCCTTTTTTTCATTTTGGGGCTTCTAGTCAGGGCCTGGGCATTGTCCCTGAGCTCTTTTGCTCAAGGCTAGGACTCTACTACTTTGAGCCACAACTCTACTTCCAATTTTTCTAGTGATTAATTGGAAGTAGAAGTGTCATGGAGTCAGGTACTAGTGGCTCACATCTGTAATCCTAGCTACTCAAGAACCCCCCCCCAAAAAATAAAATGGATTCCCAGTGCCCAAGTGAAAATGGTGGCATGGGTAGTGTGTCCTCCTGCCCTGAAACTGTCCAGGCTGTATATAAAAGGATAGAGGAAGATCTTCTTGGCTGACTTTAATCCATTTCCTGTTTGAAGCATCTCTGTTGCTGGGAGGTGATACTGTTCTTGTTCTTGCTTTGTAGCTTTGCCACTTGATGTCAATGAATTCGCTTTTGCAGATACTCTGAGCTGGTCCCAGCCAGAGACACTTGGAAATCCTCCATCTCCTCGGCATGGTCATGTGATGGTGGCAGCAGGGACACAGCTTTTTATCCATGGAGGCTTGGCAGGGGACAAATTCTTTGATGATCTTCATTGCATTGATATAAGTAAGTAAGGTGGAGGGCACAGGGACTTAAGTGTTTAAATTTTGGTTTTAAATGTGCTTTAAAAGAGCACAGCTTTTTTGTTGTGTACTTGACTAGCTGACAAATTCCTCAATAGATTCTGTCCAATGTGATATGACTGATAATAGGTAATAATAACAGTGAATGCAATCATTTCCTGGTACCTCATATATTTAGGCCTTTCATCATCTCTTACCCTGCTGTGTCCCTGTTCTTTCATTAATTACTTTTCATTAATTGATTCCCTTACTGGAGTTCTTTCAGCAATAATGACTACTGCCATGCAGACAGGGCCATCTCCAGGTTATAGATCTGGAGGTAGATGAGCAGAATTGCATCCTGATCAGGCTAATGGTTGAAAACCCTGGGAAGAGGAAAAGTATATGAAGGGCTGAGGAGTCCTGCAGAGTCTGGACTCTTTCTGGGTCATTCTCACAGGTTGGGAGCTTTACTAGGACAGGGGCTTCCTCTCATTTGCCAGGATATTTCAAGCATAGTATCTGCCATGTAGTGAGTGGGCACATACCTGTTCATAAATGCATAACTTCTGCATTGCTTCAGACTACAAGAAGTGCAGAAGCATGGAATGCCTATGCAGAATATTTGGGAATTTTACCAAGCTCTGTGTCCTCTGAATTTAAGGGTCACTGATAGGGATTTCTATATAGATCAGTATTTTGGCCAAACTAATTGTCTGCTTCTGCCTTGAAATGCTAGTCATTGTCCTATCCTTTACAGATGGAGATTGTATTCTCCAAAGCATTTATAGTAGCTTAGTAGCTAGTCAAATGGTGTGTGAGTGTGTGTTGCTGTGTTCACTTAACCCTCTTTAGTGCTGAGATCACAGATGTGAAACTTCAAATGAATTTATTTTCTGGTTTAGGTTCTTTTTTTTTTTTTTTTTGGTGCCAGTCCTAGAGAGTGAACTCACCAGGGTTCTGTCCCCGAGCTGCTTTTTCTCAAAGTTAGTATTCTACCTTTTAAGCTACAGCTCTCCTCTTGCCTTTTCGTTAGCTAATGAGAGATAATAGTCTCATATACTTTCCTGCCTGGGCTGGCTTTGAACCAAAATCTTCCAATCTCAGCCATCTGAGTAGACAGGATTATATAATGAGCCTTTGATCACAGCATAGATGGTTGTTGTTGTATTTTTTTTGTGGGGGAGGGGTGCTGGGGCTTAAATTCAGAGTCTGAGTACTGTCCCTGAACTTTTTTGTGTGTTGAAGTTGAGTATTCTGCCACTTGGAATACTAGCTTTTTGGTAGTCAATTGGAGATGGTCTCACTTTCCTGCCCAGGCTGCCTTTAAACCTTGACCCTCACATCTCAGCCTCCTAACTAGCTAGGCTTACAGGCATGAGCTATCAACACCTGATACAAATGAGGTTTTCATTCTTATTTTTTACTTCTTACTTGTCCTGCCTACCCTAATTGTCCTATAAATGTAAAATGTAGTTTTACCTTATTTCAGTACCTGTGTGAAAAAATATGAACATGGGAGTAGATGCTAATACAGCAAGTTGCAGTAAAGAGAACATGTTTTGCTGTTGTTGTTTTTCCTTTTCTTTTTAAAGTAGTTCTGGGGATTGAACTCAAGGTGTCATATTTGCTAGGCTGGTACCCTTCTACTTGAGCCACACCCCTAAAACAGAGGCTTTGATGCTCTAAGTATATGTCTAGTTAACTGGTGGTCTAACGTAAGCCTCTTTCTTTTCTTCTCCTGTATGCCCATCTGTAAGAAGAGGGCTAGACAGATGAAGTAGCAATTCATAAAGCTGTCATGACTATGGAATAAGATTTGTTAATTTTTGAGCAAGATTTGAAAGTTTACCCAGCCCTTTCAAAATTGCTTTTTAATTATATTAAGAGCTGGACATTGCCTGTAATTCTAGCTCCTCAGGAGGCTGAGATCTGAGGATTACTGTTTGAAGCCAGCTCAGGCAGGAAAGTCTACAAGACTCTTTTCTCCAGTTTACCACCAAAAAGCCAGAAATGGAGCTGTGGCTCAAGTGGTAGAGTGCTAGTCTTGAGCACAGACTCTCAGGGACAGTGCTCAAACCCTAAGTTCAAGGCACAGGACCAACACTTAACACCCTGTCCCCCCCCCCCCCTCTATACAGACAGCCAGAATTGAAATTAAAACATACAAGTAGTGGGGCCGGGAGTTTGGCCTAGTGGTAGAGTGCTTATCTACTATGCAGGAAGACCCAGGTTGAATTCCTCGATACCACATACATAGAAAAAAGCCAGAAATGGTGCCATGGCTCAAGTGGCAGAGCTCTACCCTTGAGAAAGCCCAAGGACAGTGCTCAGGCCCTGAGTTCAAGGCCCAGGACTGGGGGGAAAAAAAAGACCATACAAGTAGTGTACATCCATGCATACACTCACATATAGAACATTGCCTACTTTCTGGACAGTTAACTGACTCATTAAAAGGTTGTGTCACACTTCTCAGTATGCTCCTTCAGAATCCCCTAAGATTCTTTTTTGTGTATATGTCAGTGTATGCACATACACAGTGGTCCTGGAGCTTTACCTTGCTTACATTTTTCTCTAAGGCTAGCACTTCCAGCTTTTTGGTGATTAATTGAAAGTAGGAATTTCCTGAGCTTTCATGCATACGTTAGATTCGAACTATGATCCTCAGAGCTCAGCCTCCTGAATAGCTAGGATTACCACTGGCACTGAACTCCCTGTGATTCTTGCTGTAACTGTAGACCACTGAGCCCTTTCCCCCCTCCCTATGGATTGCACTTGGCTCTATTACCTCTAAGCATTCTCAGGGTTGACTCCAGTGATAGGTTTGCAAACAGCACTACAGTTAGAAAACACATTGTAAACACGTCCTGTATTGAATCTCTTTGTCTGGCAGGTGACATGAAGTGGCAGCAGCTTAGTCCCACAGGGGCTGCTCCGGCAGGCTGTGCTGCCCACTCAGCTGTGGCTGTGGGAAAACACGTGTATGTCTTTGGAGGAATGACTCCCACTGGTGCACTGGACACCATGTACCAGTATCACACAGGTGAGCACCTGTCATCTAGTCTTTTATCAAATAGAAACATTTTGAAAAAAATAACACTATTCTTTTCTTTCTAAATTTAGGAACTGTCTTTTTTTTTTTTTTTTCTTTTGCCAGTCTTGTAGCTTCAACTTAGGGCCCAGGCACTGTCCCTGATTTTTTTTTTTTCCTCAAGGCTAGTACTCTACCACTTGAGCTACAGCCCCATTTCCAGCTTTTTCTATTTATGTGGTACTGAGGAATGGAACTCAGGGTTTTATGCATGCTAGACAAACACTCTACCACTAAGCCACATTCCCAGCCCAACTTTAAGTCTTTAGGAAACTAAGTCTTTAGAAAAAAAAAAAAAAAAAAATATATATATATATATATATTCACATATATGTGTAGAAAACTAGGGCCAGGTGCTAGTGGCTCATGCCTGTAGTCCTACTCCCTCAGAAAGTTGAGATCAGAAGATCACAGTTCGAAGCCAGTCAAGACAGAAAAGTCCATGAGACTTTTATCTCCAACCAACCATTAGAAAACTGGAATTGGGACTGGGCACCAGTGGCTCACACCTGTAATCCTACCTATTCAGGAGGCTGAGATCTGAGGATTATGGTTCAAAGCCAGCCTGGGCAAGAAAGTATGTGAGACTTATCTCCAGTTACCCACCAGAAAACTGGAAGTGATGCTGTAGCTCAAGTGGTAGAGTGCTACCCTTGAACTGAAGAGCTCAGAGATAGTGCTCAGGCCCAGAGTTCAAGCCCCACCACTAACCAAAAATAAAAACAAAACTGGTAAAAAGAAAAAAAACTAACCTTGTAGAGAACAATGCTTTTAAAGTGACACTGTCACTTTTTTCTCCTTTTTAATGTTTATTTTATGTCAACTCATATGGTAAATCAGGCCTTGTTTCTTTTCCCCTAACATAGAAAAACAGCACTGGACCTTGCTTAAATTTGATACTTTCCTACCCGCTGGTCGACTGGATCATTCCATGTGCATCATTCCATGGCCAGTGACATCTACCTCTGAAAAAGAAAACTCAAATTCTGTTACTCTGGAATCTGATGATGAAAAAGGGGATTCCACTGACAAAGGAGTGCACAAAGATGGTGACTCAAAAGAGAATCAGGCTGACACACTGCTATGTTCTGTATTTGGTGGAATGAATACAGAAGGGGAAATTTATGACGATTGTATTGTGACTGTAGTTGACTAATAAAATCCACAACTTTTATTATTCCTGTTGTGTTTTGTTTTTTTTCTTTTTGCCAGTCTTAGAGCTTCATCTCCAGGCCTGGACACTGTCCCTAAGCATCTTTTGCTCAAGGTTAGCACTCTACCACTTGAGCCACAGTGCCACTTCTGGCTTTTTTCTGTGTATGTGGTACCGGTGAATCTAACCCAGGGCTTCATGCATGTTGCCAAGCACTCTACCACTATGCCACATTCTCGGCCCCACTCCTATTATTTCATAAAAGTGAAATTTCCACTGTTCTGTACCTCAACAATATTTTCAGTACTCTATATCTAACTTTAAATAGTATTTTTAAATAAATCAAGCCTGGAGCAGTGGCTCACGCCTCCAATCTTAGCTATCTAGGAGGCTGAAATCTGAGGATCTTGGTTCAAAGCCAGCTGGGGCACTAAGGTCTATGAGACTCTCATTTCCAATTAACCACTATAAAACCAGAAGTGGCACTGTGGCTCAAGGTGGTAGCCTTGAGCTGAAGAGCTCAAGGACAGTGCCTAGGCCCAGAGTTCAAGCCCCACAACTGACACACACACACAAAAAAGAAAAATGTCTATAGCCTGTGGGTGAGGAGAATTATACTGGCAATGTCAGACACACAGACTATTGACAATAACTAGTGAAATATTTTGTATTTATAAGGTTATTCTTTTTTTTTTTGCCAGTCCTGGGCTTGAACTCAGGGCCTGAGCACTGTCCTTGGATTTTCTCAAGGCTAGAGCTCTACCACTTGAGCCTCAGCACCACTTCCGGCTTTTTTCTATATGTGGTACTGAGGAATCGAACCCGGGTCTTCATGCATGCTAGGCAAGCACTAACCACTAGGCCAAACTCCCGGCCTATAAGGTTATTCTTAACAGAGGCACATTGTCGATAGTTTTCGGTCTAGCTTTTGATGACAGGAATGAAGAAATCTTGCTAACCTCCATTATATTTCAGACCCGCCCAAACTTTTTAAAGCAGTGCTTCAGTAACAAAGTTAGTGTTAGGTCTTTGAGCCATCTGTTAAGTACCTGTACGTGATCAGTACTGGCTTTCATATTTGCACCAGTCATTAAAAACTACTGCTCATACTAATTACTAATTCTTCAAGGACCCAGTCTCAACCAATCATGACTTAAACTATTGCCTTTGCCTTACAAAAGCACCACAGCCCCTCCCATAGTATCACTGAAAAATTTCAGGAAAGAAAATGTTGATAGACTTGGGGTGGTTCAAAATAGATTTCTTGAATTTATAAATGAAATCCATGGAAGTGGTAGAGTATGTACTTAGTATATACAAGATCCTACCTTGGAAAAAAACCAAAGGCAGCTCTAGAAAAGGGAAACAAAATTTCAATTTGTTCAAGGAAATTGAAATGAGCCACTTTCCACTTTTCTTTTGTGTCAGTCCTAGGCTTTGAACTCAGGATCTGGGCACTGTCCTTGGGCTTTCTCAGGGCTAGCATGGTATAACTTGAGCCACAGCACCACTTCCAGCTTTTTCTATATATGTGGTATTGAAGAATTAAACCCAGGGCTTCATGGATGCTAGGAAAGCATTCTACTAAACTAGGCCATACTACCGCCCCGCCCCCCCTTTTTTTTTTGCCAGTCCTGGGCTTGAGCTCAGGGTTGGAGCCCTGTCCTTGGACTTTCTCAAGGCCAGAGCTCTACCACTTGAACCTCAGCACCACTTCCAGCTTTTTTTCTATGTATGTGGTACTGAAGAATCAAACCCCGGTCTTTGTGCATGATGGGCAAGCACTCTACCACTAGGCCAAACTCCCAGCCCTTATTTTTCTTAATGTCAAACATCCTCTATAAATATTGACTACCCAAAAGCCACCCACCCCCCCAAAAAAAAATCCTCCAACCCAATACCCCCACACAAGATCTTTTTTTTGTGGGTCTTAGGGCTTGAACTCGGTCTGGGCAGTGTTCCTGAGCTCTTCAGCTCAAGGCTACCACCTTGAGCCACAGTGCCACGTCAAGGCTACTGCCCTATCCCTAGGCCTGGGTGGTGTCCGTGTGCTCTTCAGCTCAAGGGCTCTACCCACTTCTGGTTTTCTAGAGATTAATTGGAAATAAGTCTCTGGTCCTTTTGTGCCAGGTCAGGTTTTGAGCCTTGATCCTCAGATCTCAGCCTCCTGAGTAGGATTACCAGTATGAGCCACCAACGGCTGAGAACAGGTATTTTTTATTTATTTTTTTTATTTATTTTTTTTGCCAGTCCTGGGCTTTGGCTCAGGGCTAGAGCACTGTCCTTGGGCTTTCTCAAGGCTAGAGCTTTACCACTTGAACCTCAGCACCACTTCCGGCTTTTTTTTTTGCTACGTATGTGGGGTACCGAGAATTGAGCCCGGGTCTTCATGAATGCTAGGCAAGCACTCTACCACTAGGCCAAACTCCCGGCCCCTGAACAGGTATTTTTTAAAAAGTATGTATGTCAACCCTCAGCCCAATTTTAATTATGCTCTAAAATCTAAGTGCCAGAGATTGTATAGAGATTCCCTTCTTGAATACTTGTTTGTTACACATGTCATTTGAAATATGATGTAAAAATCAATTTAAGATAGAAATTTAAGATTAGCTGGCGCAGTGGTAGCTTACCCCTGTAATCCTAGCTATAATTCCAGGACTGGCAAAAAGAAAAGAAAAAGAAAAAATATATATTCATTCTAATTAGAAGCAGTACACAAAAATTAGACGAGTGTAAATAACAAACATTTATTGGTGTCACTTATGGTAGAAAAAAAGTTCCTACACAAGATGTGCATGACCCAACTGTTAAATAGAACATTTCTGAGGTGAACACACTCTGACCCAGCTTTTTTTCCCCTATTTTTATATAGCCAAATCCTCCTTTCCCCCACCCCAAGACATATGAGCAACTGCTAATGAAAAGCAGTAAACAGCCACTTGGGCTATAGCATTTTCAACTCCACTCTCAGGTGAAGATTCCAATTACATTCGAGACTTAAGTTCTCTCAATTTTCTCCTAACGAAAGTTCCTGAGTCCAGTATTTACAATATTACAACCCTAGCAGATCAGTGTCTACAATTCATCTTTTTCTGCTGTATCCTCTTCACCAGTTGGGGGAGGGCCTGCACTTCCATAGAGTTTGCTAATTATTGGCTGAACAATTTCTTCTAATTCCTTCTTTTTAGCTTTGAAATCTTCAATGTCAGCATCTTGGTGGCTTTCCAACCATTCAATCTTTTCCTCTACAGCTTTTTCCATGGTTTCCTTATCTTCAGAGGAAAGTTTACCTCCTAACTTTTCTTTATCTCCAATCTGATTTTTTAGAGAATATGCATAGCTTTCCAACTCATTCCTAGTGTCAATGCGCTCCTTGAGCTTTTTGTCTTCCTCAGCAAACTTCTCAGCATCATTAACCATCCTTTCAATCTCTTCAGGTGTCAGGCGATTCTGGTCATTGGTAATTGTGATCTTATTTTTGTTCCCTGTACCCTTGTCTTCAGCTGTCACCCGAAGAATACCATTCACATCTATTTCAAAGGTGACTTCAATCTGGGGCACTCCGCGGGGAGCAGGAGGAATTCCAGTTAGATCAAATGTACCCAGAAGGTGATTGTCCTTTGTCAGAGGTCGTTCACCTGAAAGCAACACAGAAAAACTTGTTACTGACAAGCACTAGTACATCGAGAGGTCTACAACTTCATTTTGTTAGAGCCTACAGTAGGGCAATGGCACCTTATTCAAGCTAAGTGACTCAGTACTGGTCTACATTATAGACACAAGGAAGAGACAGCAACTGGGTTACTTTCCTTTTTATTTTTTTCCAGTCCTGAGGCTCAAACTCAGGGCCTAGGCAGGTTTCTGAGCTTTCTCAAGGCTAGAGCTTCATGCATGCTAAGCAAGCATGCATGCTAAGCATCCACTAATACATGTTCACAGCCCTGCTCATTCTCAAGGCCAATGGGAAAGAGTACTAAACAACTATTGACTCTAAAATGTAACACTAATCCAAGGGACTACCCCTCCATTTTAAGAATGTATGTGAGTACTTTCCTTGGCTATTTTAATACTGTATATTAAGTCAGAAGTTGTTTTAAAATATACCATGGAATTAACAAATGTAATTACCTTCATAGACCTTGATGGTAACAGTTGGCTGATTATCAGAAGCTGTTGAAAAAATCTGAGACTTCTTGGTAGGTACCACAGTGTTCCTTGGAATTAGTTTGGTCATGACACCTCCCACAGTTTCAATTCCAAGTGTAAGAGGACATACATCAAGCAGTACCAGATCACCTGCAAAGGTAAACTAATCAAGTTAAATTCTAATTCAACCAAGCAATCTCTTCAGATACTAAGTTTAGGTTCCCCATTTTGTCATTTGCTTAGTTTCCAAACACAAACAACTTAGGGGAATTAACTTATACTTGTTAAAGATCTTAAGACGGCCCCAGGTCTTGTCTTCACTAAACCTTTAGTAGCTGTGTGAACTTGTTGCTCATACTGTTGTTTCCTAGAGCCAACAGCTAATTAAAATCAACCCATCAAGCAACTGAAGCATTATGGAAAATGCTGTAATAGTGACTTACCTGTATCTTGATCACCAGAAAGTACACCAGCTTGGACAGCAGCACCATAAGCCACAGCTTCGTCTGGATTGATGCCTCGGGATGGCTCCTTGCCATTAAAGAACTCTTTCACCAGTTGCTGAATCTTTGGAATTCTGGTAGAACCACCAACAAGAACAATTTCATCTATGTCAGACTTCTTCAAATCAGAATCCTCCAACACCTTCTGCACAGGCTTCATGGTAGACCGGAACAGGTCCTAGAAAATAAGACATGATTACTTTGATGACTATTATACTTTGAAATTGTCTAGGTATCCTAAATGCAGGTGTCCTGAGTTCTTGTAGACAATATAGATCATTAGGAAAGCAAAAAAAAAACAGAGAACTTACCATGTTTAGCTCCTCAAATTTGGCCCGAGTAAGGGTCTCAGAAAAGTCTTCTCCTTCAAAGAAGGACTCAATTTCAATTCTTGCTTGATGTTGAGAAGACAGGGCCCGTTTGGCCTTCTCTACTTCACGCCTGAGTTTCTGTACAGCTCTGTTGTCTTTCCTAACATCTTTGCCAGTCTTCTTTTTGTACAGCTTGATGAAGTGTTCCATAACCCGCTGGTCAAAGTCTTCTCCACCCAGATGAGTATCTCCATTAGTGGCCACAACTTCAAACACACCATTGTCAATGGTGAGAAGAGACACATCAAAGGTTCCACCACCAAGGTCAAACACGAGGATGTTTTTCTCCCCCTCCCTCTTATCCAGACCATAGGCAATAGCAGCTGCAGTACTGTTAGAATCAAAGCAAAAGGAAAAACTTTAGTAAGGTTCACATTTCCCCTTCTGGGAAATATGCTGTATCTGTGCAATCATACTTACGGCTCATTGATGATCCTCATGACATTCAGTCCAGCAATAGTTCCAGCATCTTTGGTTGCTTGGCGTTGGGCATCATTAAAATAGGCTGGTACAGTAACAACTGCATGAGTAACCTAGAAGGATAAAAAGAGGTAAGTGTGCGGTTCCATGGTTTAGCCATTTCTAAAACTACAGTCAAACTACCACTTCAGTATCTAAGCCAGCCTACTGTTGAGAGTATAACATTTCTTTTATCCATAGAATTACAAACGGTAACACATGGAATGTGTATAGCACTTTTTCTGGCCTACAATAGGCACTTAAATAAACTTAGCAAACATGGATGCTTGAGATTCGAAATTTAATGATTAACATGTGTGATCATTTTTTTCAGAAAACTCTTAGATGGTGTTAGAAATGTTTACCTTCTTTCCCAAATAAGCCTCAGCAGTTTCTTTCATTTTAGTAAGAACCATGGCAGAAATTTCTTCTGGAGCAAATGTCTTTGTTTGTCCACCTCCAATATCAACTTGAATGTATGGTTTAGTTTTCTTCTCAACCACCTATTGTAAAGGATGATTTAAGAGAGCGTTGAATGGAGCAGTATCAACCAAGATGCATAGTAATTACAAGCTGACATGGCAAGCTCTCAGTACAACTTTAAGATAAAAATACAATTTAAAGGGGCTGAGAGTTTAGTCTAGTGGTAGAGTGCTTACCTAGCATACATGAATGCCCAGGTTTGACTCCTGGGTACCACACACATAGAAAAAAGCCCTAAGTGGTGCTGAGGCTCAAGTGGTAGAGCTCTAGCCTTGAGAAACTCCAAGGACAGTGCTCAGGCTCTGAGCTCAAGCCCAGGACTGGCAAAAAAAAAAAAAAAAAAAAAAAAAAATTAAAAAGAACAGTGTCTTGAGCTGGGAATGTAGCTTGGTGATAAAGTGCTTGCCTAGCATGCAAGAAGCCCTGGGTTCGATTTCTCAGTATTACATACATAATTAAAAAAAAAAAAAAGCCAGAAGTGATGCTGTGACTCAAATGGTAAAATTCTAGCACAAAGAGACAGAAGGACAGTGCCCAGGCCCTGAATTCAAGCCACAGGACCAATAAACAAAAACAAATAAAAACATTTTTTTTGTTGTGTCTTTACAAAAAAAAAAAAAAAACATTTTCATGAGAACACTGCTTTTCAATCACTTCCAAACCCTGAAACACTCCCAACCAACGGACCCACGCCAATCTGACCGAGAAAAAAACAAACCCGGCGCACCTTGAAAGGCAAGAACTTGATGTCCTGTTGCACCGAAGGGTCGTTCCAAGTGCGCCCGATGAGCCGCTTGGCGTCGAAGACCGTGTTCTCGGGGTTGGAGGTGAGCTGGTTCTTGGCCGCATCGCCGATGAGACGCTCCCCTTCCGGAGTGAAGGCCACATAGGACGGCGTGATGCGATTGCCCTGATCGTTGGCTATGATCTCCACGCGGCCATTCTTGAAGACGCCAACGCTGTGTCGGCGGAAAAGGAATCAGCACCCACCACCTACCTCCCTTCTCACGCCAGCCTTGGAGGCCACGCCCCGTTCGCCCCCCCCTCCATCTTTCGCCAAACCCCACACTTACCAGGAATAGGTGGTCCCCAGATCGATGCCGACCACCGTGCCCACGTCCTCCTTCTTATCCTCCTCCTCGGCCCGCGCTGCGCACAGCAGCAGCAGCAGCACCGAAGCCACCACCGGAGCGAGCTTCATCTTGCCCGGTGTCGTCGGCCAGTCGGGTCAGCAAGCAATCAAGTCAGGAAGTCACGGGAAACCCGGCAACAGGCCGCAGCACCGGGAGGCGGCGAAGTTAAGCGATCTGAGAATGACAGAAGGCCAACGGGTGAGGCGAAGATGAGAACCACACCAAAGGTCAGGCCCAGAAAAAGCAGGCCGCGGAGCTTACCTCTCACACAGGCGTCTCTAACAAACAGTCTGTGTTGTCTTGGCCAGAGTCGAGCGCGCCGTCGCCGACTCCACTTATATACCCTCCCCCCAGCCCCGTCGTGGAGGCCGCTGATTGGTGGAGCTACTTCTCGTTGGAGGCTACTGATTGGCTCAGGCTACCAAGCTGGCCACCGCCGATTCGAAGCGGCCTCCTCCGCAACTTGCGTCATAGCTCCGCCCCCAGAGCGGACTCATTGGACAATGGTCGTTCTCAACCACCACCAAGGAGAGGCGACATCCGCTCTATGCTCTGCTTTCATTGGTTCAGCAGCTGCCTGTCCCTAGCCTGACCTTTCATCCGGAGGTAGCTTCCGCCGGTAACCGCTCTGGTACTGCCCGCGCGCTGAGCCCCACGGGACTGGAGCAGGTCGGGCGGCCTTGTTCCTTCGGGGTGGTGGGACCTGAGTTTCCTAGATCTCTCGTTTCTTTATTCTGCGCCTTCCCCTCCCCATCTCTATCCTCCCATCTCCTCGCTGGAAGCGCCTTTTTTTTTTTCCCCCCTCTCGCTTCCACTCGGGGTCGGATCACCTCTGGACGAAGGGCCTCTCCGGTCCTGGGATGCTCGAGCTTTTAAAGACCCGCAGTTCAAGAGCTGAGGCTGGGCTGGGCTCTGAACCGCGGCTGAACGTGGCTCGTTTGCTCCCCCCTCTCCCTTTCCTGCCGCCCTGCTCTAGTTTTGTCTCTTCCAAACCTGTAAATTGCCACCCACCATAAGTCCTTCCTCAGTCCTGGTCACAAACCATGAGTCCCCCCCCAGTTGGGGTAGCCCCCTTGTGAGAATGCGGGAATGCCAACCCTCCGATCCTAGGCCGGATCCTGGTTTTCTGGCCTGTCTTCCCCTAACTCTTCCCCCCACCCCACCTCCGTGCAGGTATTTGCTTTGTGGCTTAGGTTGTCATTTACAACCCTTCCCTTATCCTGACCTCGTGTCTTTCAACCTGTAACTCAAGGGGAAAGCTCTGATTCGCTAAAGCATTTGACACACAAAAAGCGCTTTGGTAATGCCTTCCTATTGTACGTCTTGTCAGAAAATACACATATTACAACAGCAGGTGTTTTAAGTTTATTTTATGCCACACATTGTTACATGTGCTTTTCATGTGTCATTCGGCCCTTACAGTTCAATCCCTGCTGGGCATTTCCCATTTGACTGATGAGAACACAGACCAAAAGAGATGAAGTAACTAGAATCATCATTGACCTGGTGAGTGATGGAGTTAGAACTGATATCCAGGTCGTGAGTTTTTGTTACCAAACTATAGTTTGAATCTGAGACACATCCGAACAGCATTCCTATTATGTGTATTCTTGAGATTCATGGGTATCACGGTGTTTAAATCTTACTAAAACATCTTACACCCAATTCATTGATGTGATGATCCTGTGAGTCAGCATTGAATTTTCTTCTCCTTTAGGGCTCCACAAAGGTTGTTCCGGTGGTGACTCAGTTGAATGCATTCTTGCCATAGAGTTTGCATCATTCGTGTCTTTCAGCAGTGTTTGTAATACTGAGGCAATATTGATCCTACTTTGAGTTGCATCAGTCTAATATCTATACTGAAGTCAATATTTGGCTATATTACAGTTATTTCAAGCAGATTCTGTATATGTTATAGTCTGCTTCCATTAAAACACTACTCAGTTCTACTCAATTTTAATCGCACTTTGGATTGATGATATAAACTTCTGTCATTATTTTCTGTAATAATAATTATTATTAATTAATGGCAGTACTGGGCTTGAACTCAGGGCTTGGGCACCGTCCCTTTGCTGGAGCTCTACCACTTCAGCCACTACTCCACACCTTGCTTTGCTGGTTAATTGGAGACAAGAGTTTTAGACATTCCTGCCTGGGCTGCCTTTGAACTGTGACTCTCAGATCTCAGCCTCCTGAGTAGTTTGGATTATAGGTGTGAGCTATTGTCACCTGGCTTTGTAACATTTATAAAAGTGGAATCTGGCTAGTTTCCAAAGAAATAAATTGAAAGTTGTAGTAGCTTTTGAAATTTACATAATTTGTGTATATTATAATATATTACAAAGCATGATCATTTATGTTTCACTTTTCAATAGATCCAATAAATTATAGTTTCCATGTGATTTTGAAGTGCTAAGCAGCAGTAGCACTACTAAGAAAGGATTGTCATTGAGCTCCTGTCTTCATTGCTGAAAGAAAATAAGAAAAGGCATAGTGCAGGAAAGAAAATGGAAAGGACTCTGTATTTACAAGTTGAATATTTATACCCTTGGATAAAATTTCTCCGAAAGAACATATGAGGCCGGAAATTTGGCCTAGCGGGAGAGTGCTTGCCTAGCATGCACAAAGACCCAGGTTCGATTCCTCGGTACAACATACATAGATAAAAGCTGGAAGTGGTGCTGAGACTCAAGTGGTGGAGCTCTAGCCTTGAGAAACTCCAAGGACAGTGCTCAGGCCCTAAGCTCAAGCCCAGGACTGACAAAAAAAAAAAAGACATATGACCAGGGCTGGGAGTTTGGCCTAGTGGTAGAGTGCTTGCCTAGCATGCAGGAAGGCCCCGGTTTGATTCCTCGGTACCACATACATGGAAAAAAAGCCAGAAGTGGTGCTGTGGCTCAAGTGGTAGAGTGCTAGCCTTGAGAAAGCCCCCCAAAACCCTCCAAGCCCTTTAGTTTCTTCAGTCTATTTAATGTCAGAAACTTCTATCTGACTGGGTGCCAGCCCAGGCAGGAAAGTCTGTGAGACCTCTTATCTCCAAACAACTCAGAAACAAACTGGAAGTGGTGCTATGACTCAAATGGAAGACTGGTAGACTTGGGACAGTGCCCAGGCTCTGAGTTCAAGCTCCAGGACCAAAACAAAACAAACAAAAAAAAAGAAAGAAATTTAACTTAAAAAAGAGTTTGGAGGGGCCGAGAGAAAAAAGCCCCAGGACAGTGCTCAGACCCTGAATTCAAGCCCCAGGACTGGGAAAATAATAATAAAAAAAGAATCTAATGGGCTTTCCTGTACTGAATGGCTTTGAACTATGATCTTCAGATTATAAGTAGTTAGGATAGGATGAAAGGCATAAGCCAGCTCACGCTTGGCTTTTTGCTCTTTGATTGGAGATAAGAGTGGAACAATCAAGGACAACCAAGGGCAAATATTCTCTGGAGCAAACATGGAACTAAAAAACTCAAGACATACCTGCAATTTAAAGAACATCACCTTGAGTGCTTAACAACTCAAAACATAACTGCATATCAAAGGAAGTCCTATATAACTTCTAGAGTATTTTTATTTTTGCCACTCCTGTGATTGAGCTCAGGGCCTGAGCTCAAGGCTAGAGCTCTACCACATGAGCCTCAGCACCACTTCCGGCTTTTTTTTTTTTTTTGTATGTATGTGGTACCAAGGAATTGAACCAGGGTCTTTGTGCATGCTGGGCAAGCACTTTAACCACTAGGCCAAACTCCCTGCCCTGCTTTTTTTTTTTCTATGTATGTGGCACTGAGGAATCGAACCTAGGTCTTCATATATGCTAGGCAAGCACTCTACCGGTAGTCTAAACTCCCGCACCCCCACTCTCTCCCCACCCCATTATTTGTATTTTTATTTATTTATTTTTTTTGCCGGTCCTGAGGCTTGACCTCTGGTCCTGGACTCTGTCCCTGAGCATCTCTGTGCTTAAGGCTAGCACTGTACCACTTAAGCCACAGCACCAATTCCAGCTTTTTCTGTTATTGAGGTACTGAGGAATTGAATCCAGGGCTTCATTCATACTAGGCAAGCACTCTACCACTAAGCCACATTCCCAGCCCCTTGGTTTTATTTTCATATTGACATTACATTTGAACCCAGGTCCTTGAATATGCTAGGGAAGCACTTTTTTTTTTTTTTTTTGCCTGTCCTGGGGCTTGAACTCAGGGCTTAAGCACTGTCTTTGGGCTTTTTCCTCAAGGTTAACACTCTGCCATTTGAGCCACAGCACCACTTCTGGCTTTTCTATGTATGTGTTATCAAGTAATGGAACCCAGGTCTTCATGCATGCTAGGCAAACACTCTACCAGTAGCCCAAACTCCTGTGCCAAGGCAAGCAATTCTTGAACCACACTTCCAGTCCCATTATACACATTTTGTATGGACCAGGGCTTGAACAGGGGGCCTCATGTTCTCACTCAGTTTTCTTGCTCTCTCTATTTTTTTTTAGACATTTATTTTTTATTTTTTTTTTCATTTTTTATTTTTTTTTTCCAGTCCTGGGCTTGGGCTCAGGGCCTGAGCACTGTCCTTGGACTTTCTCAAGGCTAGAGCTCTACCACTTGAACCTCAGCGCCACTTCCGGCTTTTTTCTATGTATGTGGTACCAAGGAATCGAACCCGGGTCTTCATACATGCTAGGCAAGCACTTTAACCACTGGGCCAAACTCCCAGCCCTGCTCTCTATTTCTTTCTGGTCCTTTCTTTTGCTGGTTATTTTACAGACAGTCTTAGGGACTTTTTGGCCCAGGCTGGCTTTAAACTCATCCTCCATATGTTCAGCCTCCTGAGTAGCTAGGATTATAGGAATGAGCCACAGGTACCTGGATCTGTTTGTATAAAAATTTAAAGGATAAGAATAGATTCCTGCCAGGCATGGGCACAATGGCTCATGCCTATAATCCTAGCTACTCAGGAGGCTGAGATCTGAGGATCAAGGTTCAAAGCCAGCCTCAGCACAAAGGACCTGTGACTCTTATATCAAATTAACCTCTAGAAAACTGGAAGACTGGAAAGCTGGCTCAAGGGTAGGGTGAGAGCCTTGCGCTGAAGAGCTCAGGGATAGCACCCAGGCCCAGAGTCCAAGCCCCATGAAGGACAAAATATAAAAAAATAAAAATAAAAAAGTTGCAATTTAGCCTGACTTACATAGACCTTGTGTCAAAAACTTCCCAAGTAGGATGTCATGTAAAACAACCTCTAAATTCAAAAGAATGAGAGAATAGACTGGATATCTCTAATTACTCATTAAAAACAAAGTCAAGCATGCACAAATACCCAGCCACTTCTGGCTTTTTTCTATATATATGGTGCCAAGGAATCAAACCTGGGTCTTCGTGCATGCTAGGCAAGCAGTCTACCACTAGTCCAAACTCCTGGCCCCTATTTCTGAGCCTTGTATTGCTCAAGGCTTGTGCTGTAGCACTTGAGTCTCAGTGCCACTTCTAGCCTTTTCTGTTTATATGTGGTACTGAGGAATTGAACCTAGGGCTTCATGCATACTAGGCAAGCACTCTACCACTAAGCCACATTCCCAGCCCTCTGCTCTCTAGTTCTGAGGCAAGGCAGTTGAATAGAGACAGTTAAGTTGGGACCCTAGAGAACTATGCTTACACCAAGAGCAGTGTAGCCAGGTGCAAGTGCCTCATGCCTTTAATCCTAGCTACTTAGGAGGTTGAAACCTGAGGACTGCATTTTGAAGCCATTCTAGACAAGAAAGTCCATGAGACTTTAATATACAATTAGACACAAAAAGCAAAATTAGACTTTATTGGTAGAACATTGGTCTTGAGCACAAAAGCTCAGGGACAATGCCCAGAGGTCAGTTCAAGCCCCAGATGGTCAAGAAACAAACAAAAAAACCCAATAAATTTTGTGATGGACAAGTTACTTAATATTTTGTATATCAAGTGGAAAGTAAAGGGCTATGGACTGTTTATCCCATTTATTTCATGAACAAAAACAATAAAAATCCCATATTGTTTTGATAGGTTTTATTATTTCATTGTTGCTTGAGCTCAGCCTTGCTCTTGCTAGGCAAGGAGTCTACCACTGGAGTCCTCTACAATAGCTCTTTTTTCCTTAGTTTTTCAGTCAGTATCTCATACTTTTTTCTATGTTGCCTCAGGCCTTCATCCTCCTATCTCCTTCCTATCTGCTTCCTGAGTGGTTGGAATTACAGGCATGCACAACCATGCCTAGCCCCCAAATTTTCAATTTTTGAGGTTACCTTTCCCCGAGTATAGTACCTATTTCTTTTTGTGCAATAATCACTGTTGGGATGATCTATATTGTGCTACTTGGTATATTGATGGGTGACAGAATAGAACTCAGGCCAATTCATTATCCCCATTCTTTTTCCCTCCCACCCACCATGTGGGTTCTTTTGCAATTTGAGTCTTTTTGTTTCCATTCTTTCTGGCCTGTGTGTTGCCCCTCCACAGTATCCAGTGTTCCATAGCCCACTGTGAATCTGCTCCTTTTGCTCAGGCAAATGTTTTCTACATCTTCAAATCCACTTAACTCCCAGGTGTCACCTCCATAAGATCACGGCTTGTCAGTTTGATGAGACTGCTTTTTTTTTAATGATCACATAGTATTTTGTACTTTAGTTCATTATTACAATCCTTAATCTGTGGGTTTCTATTCACCTTAGATTGTAAATTGTATCTTGATGGTGTTTTTCATCTCCTTAGTGCTTCCTATCAGAGCTGATAGCAGTAACTCCTGAGAGGCTACCAGAAAATATTACTGTGGTAATAAAAGAGGTAATATAA
This sequence comes from Megascapheus bottae, assembly GCF_031878675.1. Taxonomy (NCBI): domain Eukaryota; kingdom Metazoa; phylum Chordata; class Mammalia; order Rodentia; family Geomyidae; genus Megascapheus; species Megascapheus bottae. The sequence goes on from NC_143511.1 coordinate 82,997,624, forward strand.
AGGAAAGCAAACAGGCTAAGCAGTTTGAGAGCTACTTTACATTTGAAATAGGAATAGTTGAAGTAGGAAATTATTTTCTCACTACTCTTTCTTCATTTTTCCATGAACACTCTCAGTGTTTTGAGGAAATGTTTCTTTCCTTCCCTTTTTTTGTGCCACTACTGAGGCTTGAACTCATGGCTTCAATACTTGCTTAGTGTTTTCTGCTCCAGGCTGCTCCTCTCCCAATTGAACCATTTCTCCCTTCTGGCGTTTTGCTAGCTAATTGGAGCCTCTTGGGATTTGCTTACCTTAGCTAGCTTGGAGCCTTAATCCTGAGATTTCAGCCTCCTGTGTAGCTAGCATTAATAGGCATAATTGAAAAAAAATACATTTTGGGGCCGGGAGTTTGGCCTAGCGGTAGAGTGCTTGCTTAGCATGTACAAGGAGCAGGGTTCGACTCCTTGGGACCACATACACAGGAGGGAAAAAAAACTGGAAGTGGTAGAGCACTAGTCTTTCAGAAAGCCCAAGGACAGTGCTCAGGCCCAGAGTTCAAGCCCCAGGACTGGCAATATATATGTATATATTTAAGGGCTGTCAAGTAGGAAACTGTTACCCTGAGCAGAAGAAAAGGGAAAAGGGAAGCAGATTTCCCGATAAGCAGGACACTTGGGGAACTTCGGGACACTTGGGGTTGCCCAACAGTGGAGCCGGGTGCAGCCGCAGGGTGGTGGAGGGGTGAAAGCAGAAGTTGGAGGGCTGTGTGGCCCACGGGGACCTCAGGGGACGGAAGTGGCGCCCAAGACCTTTGGAAAGGTGTCACCCGCGTGAAGGTCTGTACCCCTGCCAACGTTACGTCCAAACATACCGAGTCATTGTGTTTAAATATGTCAGACACACCGACACCCTCAAGTGTAGGACCACATTTGGTGGGATAGGAAGTCGGAAACCAGGTTTAAAACTGAAAATCCACATAGCACCCACACCAGTCAACCGACGGGGGTCGGGAAGAAGCACACGCGGCTGAACCCTGGGGACAACGTCCCAGTCAAGCCAGAGTCTCAATTTTCTCTTTACCCTAACTGCTCCGGCGGTATTCCACGCGCGGCGCCGCCTGGATCGGAGGCGACCCCCGACTCGGGCCCGGGGAGCAGCTGCGGACTCGCCGTCGGGACCCGAGGGCCGCCGCCCGCCGCCCGCCGGACCACCGATCCCAGGGGCCCCCGCGGCACCGCGCAGGCGCACTAGCGTGGCGGCAGCGCCGCCGCAGGACGCAGGGAAGCCGAGCGGCGAGCTGCGGCGGCGGCAGAGGCGGCAGCGGCCGTGGCAGTTTGAGGAGAGGGCGACGGGTTTCGAGGCCGAGCGGCTGGCTGTCCTGCGGAGACCTCGGCGCCCTCCTCCCATGTGCCCATTGGTGAGTGCGCGTCTCGGGTCGGCCCGCGAGGAGAGCGCGGCTCCGAGCCCAGCCGCCCGGCTGCCGGGCTGTCCCGGCCTAGGGCCGCAGCCTCCTCCAGTCCGCCGGCGCCGCCCGGACAGCCGACCCCCGGGCCTCGGACCCTCCGCGCGCCGGGCGAGGCGGTGGTGGGCCTCACGGTTAGGCTGGGGGGGAGGTGTGGCAGCGCGCGGGGCCCCGGCGGCCCGCCCGGGGAGGAGGAGGAGGAGAGGGAGGGGCGGCGGGGCGGGGGGAAGGGGGCGCGCGGCGGCGGGGGCCAGGGCCGGGCCGCCGGCAGGTGGGGAGGGGCGCGGCCGGCGGGAAGCCGCGGAATGTCTTCCGAGGGCCGCGGGTGGAGGCACCGGGAATGCGGTGCGCGGGGAATCCTGACAAGCTGGATCCACGAGTGTGGGCCGCCCCCCCCCAGCTCAGACGTGCGCTTCGCGCGGCCTCGCGCTCCTCGCTGCCGTAGGGCTGCGAGTGGAAAGACCGAGGGTCGCGTTTGTTTCTCTCTCCTCAACTTTGTCATTTATTCACTGCCAGAATTGTAATGGTGATGGGTGCTGCCCGAGCCAGCCTTCACATAGAAACGAACTGGATTCTAGGTATAATTCTGCATTAACAGGGATACATACATAGTGACAGGTTAAGAGGAGAGCTAGACTAAAGGAGGGATCTGTTCTTATTTAAACGATCTGACATGACTTGGAGGCATGACTCAAGTGTTAGAGCGCCTGCCTAGCAAGAGTGAGGACCAGCGTTGAAACCACATTTGCTGCCCCTCCCTAACCCCGAAAAAAAGAATAATGCTGTAATCGTAGCGAGTCAGGAGACTGAGATCTAGAGAATGGAGGTTCTAGGCTGCATCTCCATCTCCAAAAACATGAGTTGAATGTATGGCTTACTGGTAGTACACTCGCCTAGGAATCCTGAGTTCAAACCCCAGTGTAAATATGAGCAGGACTTGCAACAAGAGAGGTTTTTCTGTTTCTATCTCTCTCTGTGTGTATGTACATCCATACATGTAGTTACTAAGGTTTGAATTAGGGCCTCGAGCTCCCGTTCAGCTTTTTGACTCGTGGTTTGCACTTTGCCACTTGAATTAAACTTGTACTTCTGACTTTTTTTTTTTAAAGAATATACTTTTATTTTTATACACACCAATGACTAAGAATTGATGACATAGTAAAGTTAAGAGAATTGATATGAAGATGCAAAGGTCTGATTATAACTTTTATTCTGTCTACTCCTGTATTTGGAGAGCACTTCTGGTGCATTCCCCCGAATCATACAAAGATAAAGTGTTCAGGAGACATATTTATGGTTTTCTTCACTAGTCCTCAGTGTCCCTTTTTTTTTTTTTTTCATTTTCTTCTTTTTCTCTGGGCTAGAAACTGCCAGCACTTCTGACTTTTGGCTGGCTAATAGGAGATCAGAGTCTTGCAGTTTTCTCTGCTGGCTTCAATCCATGATCTTCAGATCTCAGCCTCCTGAGTAGCTAGGATTATAAGCATGAGCCACTAGCAGTCTTACTAGCTAGGATTATAAGCATGAGCCACCACCAGTCTTACAAAATAATTGTACTGGAACCCTTTCATCTTGTATTTTTTAAAGCTAGGAAATTATTTCTCAAATGCTATATAGTGCTTTATGGGCATTTGCTTTTATATGGAGACTACTTATTCTTAAAACTTGCTGCGTGTATGTTTAACTTTCTGTGATGTAATGAAAGGAAGGTGAATGTTCTTGCTTTTCTTTCAGTGTTTTGATTTTGAAGATACTGTCTCAGTATGCAGCCCTGCTGGTCTTAAACTTGTGATCCTTCAGTCTCAGCTTTCACCCAATATTGATACATGCTTGCTTGCTTGCCTGCCTGCCTCTCTCTCTCTCCCTCTCTCTCTCCCTCTCTCTCTCTCTCTCTCCCTCCTTCCCCCTCTCTCCCTCCCTCCCTTCCCCTCTGACTCCCCCTCTCTCTCCCTCCTCTTCCCTCTCTCCCTCTCTCTTCCTCCCTTCTTCCCTCCCTCTCTTATTTCTTCCTCTCTTCCCTCTCTTCTTTCTTCTTCCCCTCTCCTCCCTCCCCCTCGCCCTCCCCCTCCCCCCTCTCCTCCCCTCTCTCCCCTCTCTCCCCCTCTCCCTCGAACCAGTCCTGGGGCTTGAACTCAGGGACTGGGGCTAGTGCTCTACCAATTGAGCCACAGCACCACTTCCAGCCTTTTCTGTGTATGTGGTATGGAGGAATCCAACCTGAGGCCTTGTGCATGCTAGGCAAGCACTCTACCACTAGGCTTCACCCCCAACCCCTGCTTTATTTTTTATTTATTTATTTATTTATTTTTGCCAGTCCTGGGCTTGAGCTCAGGGTCTGAGCACTGTCATTGGACTTTCTCAAGGCTAGAGCTCTATCCCTTGAGCCTCAGCACCACTTCTGGCTTTTTTCTATGTATGTGGTACCAAGGAATCGAACCTGGATCTTCATGCATGCTAGGCAAGCACTTTAACCACTAGGCCAAACTCCCGGCCCCCCTGCTTTATTTTTTAATCACTCTCTTATTCTGTAAGTTCAGGTCTATAGATTTGCCTCTTTCAAAAAGAAAAGAAAATTTAAAAGGGGGCATTAGTGCTAGTTTTACCATTTAATTACAACCAGTGTAATTAGTATTAAGAAAATGAAAATTGGAATAAATGATACAGCACTTTTTACATCAGATTGATTAAAATGCTTTAAGTGTCTGAAAATAATTGGTGAAGATGTGGCAAAAATGATAATTTTAGAAAGTACTAGTAGAGTATAAATTAGTACAGGTACTATTGGAGACAGTATTTGCCGTTCCTAGTAAACGTGAAAATGATCTGATTAATACTTTGTGATTTCAGTGTCTATAAAGGAATAAGAGGGGCCGGGAACAAAGACCCGGGTTCGATTCCTTGGTACCACATACATAGAAAAAAGCCAGAAGTGGTGCTGAGGCTCAAGTGGTAGAGCTCTAGCCTTGAGAAGGCCAAGGACAGTGCTCAGGCCCTGAGCTCAAACCCAGGACTGGCAAAACAAAAAAAAAAGAAAAGGAATAAGAATGACAGATGGTAACAAAGGGGATATCTCCATTATTTTGTTTTCTAGGGACTAGAAGTAACTATGACAATGTTCACAGTTATTTCTGGAAAGTAGAATCCAAGTGCCAAATTATTCTTTACACCCTTTATTTTTTGCTATTGATTTTGGTATTCTGGAATCCATAATTTTTATTTTATTTTTATTTTTTTTACATTCTTAGGTTTGAATTCAGCCTGGGCACTGTCCCTGAGCTTCTTTTGCTCAAAGCTAGCACTTTACCACAGTGTCATTTTTGGCTTATTCTGTTTATGTGGTACTGAGGAATCAAACTCAGGGTTTCATGCATGCTAGGCAAGCACTCTACCACTAGTCTGCACTCCTGGCCTCACTTCTGCATTTTTCAAACAGGGTATTTCTCTTCCCCCCCATCTCTCGTTCCCAGGCAGCCTAGATTGAAATCCTTTGGTTTATGCTTTCAGCACAACAGATAACAAATATATACCTCTACACTGTGTATCATTTCTTTCCCTCCCTCCCTCCTTCCCTTCCCCCCTCTCCCCCTCTCTTTTGTGGATTGAAAACTCAGGGCATAAGTGCTGTCCTTGAGTCTCTTTATGTCCAGGACTAGCACATTACCACTTGAGCCATAGTGCTACTTCCCAGGCCTGTAATCCTAGCTACTCTGGAGGCTGAGATCTGAGAATCATGGTTCAAAGCCAGCCCAGGCACTAAAGTCCGTGAGACTCTTATCTCCAGTTATAACCACCAGAAAACCAAAAGTGGTGCTGTGGCTCAAGGAGTAGCCTTGAGCTGAAGAACTCAGAGACAATGCCCAGGCCCAGAGTTCAAGTCCCATGATCACAAAAAAAAGAAAAGATTCTCATGAGGACTTTTCTACCCGGATTGGCTTCAAACTGGAATCCTCAGATCTCAGACTCCTGGAATAGCTAGGATTATAGGCATGAACTACTGGGGCCTGGCTGCCTATGACTGATTTCTTAACAGAGGTTCTCATATATGTAAAGGTCAAACTATAGTTGCTAACTGGAGAGTGTGGGGTCAGGGAATGAAGTGAGAAAGGGACAGTGTTTGAATGGACTAGCTTATTGATGTGTATAGCTACAGGGATATTGTAGAAACTTCCAGGTACAGGAAACAGCTTGAACAGAGACAAAGACAAGAGAAATTTACTGTGAGTGGGAGAACATCTGGGTCTTTGGTGGAGGGGCTAGTATGCAAGGTCCATGAAAGAAATGATTATAAGAGTAGTTTAAGATATAAAAAGACTGAACACTCTGAACAGCCTAACTTTTTTTTTGTGGGGGCGGGTCATGGGTCTTGGACTCTGGGCCTGGATGTTGTCTCTGAGCTCTTCAGCTCAAGGCTGCTGCCCTACCTTGGAGGCACATCCCTACTTCCCATTTTATAGTGATTAATTAGAGATAAGAGTTTCACAGCTTTGTGGTGCCTGGGCTGGCTTTGAACCTCTACTCTCAGATGTCAGCCTCCTAAATAGCTAGGATTACAGACACGAGCTACCCAGCTTACTACTTAGCTTTTCTCTCCATTATAACCATGAATCCATTGTGAGACAGTGAGGAATAGATCCTGTGCCTCACTTGGATCAGCACCTTTCCAGAGCTCCTTGCAGTGAATTTACTGCTCACAGGGACCCCAAGTTAGTATATGTAAGAAGAACTAGAAGGACACCATAGAGAAATGAAGAATATTGGCTTTGGTGTCCAGTGAAACCATATTTGCATATCTTTTGTTCTACATGCTACCTAAATGATTAGGTTTAAGTTATCTGACTGTCCTGAAACTGTCTCCTTCTCTCTAATATACATGGCATGTATATTTGTCATCTAGTAACACTCTAGGAAGAGTATCAGGAACATGACATTCAGTCAGTAATATTGGCAGTTTTATTTGATGCTCTATATCTAAAGCTACTTGCATGCTTTTCACCTTGTACCACATCTAGACTTTAAAACAAGTCGTTGTTAGTGCTTTCTGGGCCACTGATAGTGCCAGCATCTCCCATGTCACCCAGCTGGCCCAACCCAGGCTTGTGAGCTCTTCAGAAGATGGCACACAGGCTTTACAAGGTGTGGCACTTGGTAGTAGCATTCCAGAAATTGTGACAGTATGTATTAACTTTTTTTTTTTTTTTTGATCATGGGTCTTCAACTCTGGGCCTGAGTGTTGTCCCTGACCTTTTCATTTCTACTACTTGAGCCACAATACTATGTTTGGTTTCTGGTGGTGGGCAGACTTTAGTGCTCAGGCTGGTTTTAACCGCAGTCCTCAGCCTCCAGAGTAGCTAGGATTACAGGTGTGACCCATCCTGCCCAGCTGTATTGTCTTTTTTTTTTTTTTTTTTTTTTTTGCCAGTCCTAGGCTTGAATTTAGGGCCCTGGGCACTGTACCAATTGAACCACAGCACCATTTCTGGCTTTTTCTTTTTATGTGGTCCTGAGGAATTGAACCCAGGGCTTCATGCATGCTAGGCAAGCACTCTACCATTAAGCCACCTTCCCAGCCTTGCACATGTTTTGTGTGTGTCTCCGCTCCCCCACCCCCCATGTGAGACTTGAACTCTGAGCCTGGGTGTTGTCCCTGAACTCTTCAGCTCAAGGCTACTGCCCTACCCCTTGAGCCATAACATCACTTCAGTTTTCTGGTGATTATTGGAGATAAGAGTCTCACGGACTTTTTAGTGCCCAGGCTGACTTTGAACCTAGATCCTCAGATCTCAGCTTCCTGACTAGTTAGGATTTACAGGTGTGAGCCACTGTACCTGGATGCACATGTTTTTAATACACCTTTTTTTAGTAAGCAAAGTAAGGCTGCAAGCATACTGTTTTCCTTGGCTAGTCCTGTGTTTTGAACTCAGGGCTTCAAACATTGTCCTTGAGCTTCTTTGGCTTAACCACTTGAGCCACAGTGCCACTTCTGGCTTTTCCTGTTTATGTACTGCTGAGGAATCTAACACAGGGCTTCATGCAAGTTAGGCAGCTCTCTACTGCTAAGCCACATTCCCAACCCCAAGCATACAATTTTTTTTTTCTTTTTTTGGCCAGTCCTGGGGCTTGAACTCAGGGTCTGGGCACTATCCTTGGGGTTTTCCTTAATGCTAGTGCTCTACCACTTGAACCATAGCACCACTTCCAGCTTTTTTCTGTGTATGTGGTACTGAAGAAATGAACCCAGGGCTTAAGCAAGCACTCTACTGCTAGGCAACACTCCTGGCCCCCAAGCATACTCTTAATACCATAAAGAGTTACAATGACTATGCATATCTGTCATGTCTATCCTCAAAGGTGCTTGCATGGCCTTGCTCACACACAGTGCCAGTATACCCACACGAGACAAGTGGAAGGAATGTTGTTAAACACGTTCATTGTGTGTGTGTGTGTGTGTGTGTGTTTTGTATGGGTTACTATCTGTGAATATTTGTAAGATTAAATGGTAGTTTTTTTGTTTTTTGTTTTTTGTTTTTTTGCCAGTTCTGGGGTTTGAACTCAGGGCCTGAGCACTGTCTCAAGGCAAGAGCTCTACCACTTGAGCCATAGCACCACTTCTGGCTTTTTCTATGTATGTGGTACCCAGGAATCCAACCTCGGTCTTCGTGCATGCTAGGCAAGCACTATCACTAGGCCAAACTCCCGGCCCTAAATGGTTGTTTTTCTATAAGAAAATTTAAAAGGGGGAAAAAACTAGTCAAAGTATATTATCCTTATACTTTTTCCAATATCAGAGTCACATAATATTCTCCCCAAAAATAATTAATCATCTTCCGCTTCCTTTTCTTCTTCCTTCTCCTTTCTGTACTGGCCAGGCTGGTCTCAAATTTGAATACTCAAGGGATTCTCCTGCCTCAGCTGGGATGCAGGAACAAGCCACCATGCTGTGGTTTTATTTATTTGTTTCGGCAAATACTGTACCATTGAGCTATTATTAGTAGCTGGAATATTTAGAATTTTCTCTAAAAGCTTTTAGGTGTAATCTATTTTCAAAAAATCTACTTTTTATTCATAAAATGTATTAGATCTAAGAGTCATAGCACCTGAGATCATAAAATGTTTACAAATACAGATTTCTATTCCACAAAAAGCTAGGAAGAGAATGTGACATAGTATTTCATATGGTGACAAGGTATTTTGGAGGGAAAGGCAGGAGATTTCTGAGTTCATGTTCCATCTAGACTGCGTAGCAAGCACTTGGCAGCCTGGGCTACATAATAAAATCCTGTCTTAATAAAACAAGCAAAACAAAACCTGTTACCTTTACTGACTTCTTTGGAATCCTAGGAATCTAACTTTGACATCTTTTCTCCTCTAAAACAAAGCTCATCTATTTAGTTATTTATTTATTTGCTTGCCAGTCCTGAGGATTGAACTCAGGACCTGAGTACTGTCCTTGGGTTTTCCTCAAGGCCAGAACTCTACCACTTGAGTCATAGCACCACTTTTTTTTTTTTTTTTTTTTTTTTTTTGCCAGTCCTGGGCTTGAGCTCAGGGTCTTGGACTTTCTCAAGGTTAGAGCTCTACCACTTGAGCCTCAGCACCACTTTTGGCTTTTTTTCTATGTATGTGGTACCAAGGAATCGAACCCGTGCCTTCATGCATGCTAGGCAACCACTTTAACCACTAGGCCAAACTCCCGGCCCCAGCACCACTTCTGACTTTTTTTCTATATATGTGTTACTGAGGAATTGAACCTGGGTCCTCGTGCATACTAGGCAAGCACTCTGCCACTAGTCCAAACTACCAGTCCTACATTTTATTATCTAACCATTTGTGATGGCTCTAACTTGAATCCTGATGGAAAGCTTCTCTGTGAATAATTTCTATTTCATTTTTTCAAAACATAATAATAGTAATGATAATAGCCAATTTGTGTGTGTTTTTATTTATTTATTTATTTATTTATTTATTTATTGTTTATTTATTTAGGGGAGGATCATGGGGCTTGAACTCTGGCCTGGGCACTGTCCCTGAGCTCTTCAGCTCAAGGCTACCACCCTACCTTTGAGCCATAGCCTCACTTCCTGTTTTCTAGTGATTAATTGGAGATAAGAGTTTCAGGGCTTTGTATTGCCCTGCCTGGCTTTGAACCATGATCCTCAAATCTCAGCCTCCTGAGTAGCTAGATTACAAGTGTGAGCCACCTTGCATGCGGCTTTGTTTTTGTTTTTGCCAGTCCTGGGGATTGAACTCAGGGCCTGGGCCACTGTCCTTGGACAATTTTTGCTCAAGGCTAGTGCTCTACCACTTGAGCCACAGCACCATTTCTGGCTTTTTCTGAGTATGTGGTACCGAGGAATCGAACTCAGGGCTTCATGCATACTAGGTGAGCACTCTACCACTAGTCTACGCTCCCAGCTGTGTGTGTTTGTTTGATGCTTGCAACAGGTCTTGAACTCAAGGACTCCAGTTTTCACTTCACTTTCTTGCTCATGGCCGAAGTTCTTCTTTTGAGCCATACCTCCAGTCCAGTCCAGCATTTTATTTTGCTGATTAATTGGAGGTACGGTCCTCTCAGATTTGTCTGCTTGGGCTAGATTTGAATCATGATCCTCAAAACTCAACATCTTGACTAGCTAGGATTACACATGTGAGACACTGGCACCCTGCTTGACTGTGGGTTTTTTTTTTTTTTTTTAATACCACTCTGGTAAGTGTAATGCAAAGTAGCCTGCTGCTTATATCTTTTTTTTTTTTTTCCTTCAGAGAGGACTCATGGATCTTAGAACAGGCTTTACAAGTATTACATACAGCTCAGCAAAAATGTAGCAGCAGGTCAGAGTTCTTCTTTTGCTCTACATTTGGTTGTTCTATACACCTACTGTGGTTAGGGAGTAGGCTAAGTTTATCCAGTAGACCAAAGTTTCCTCAAACATGTGGGTGGTGAAATCACAGAAATTTGCAGAACATTCTAAGAATTTTTCTTTCTGCCTGCCCCCCCCCCTCTCTTTGGCCAATCTTGAGGCTTGAACTCAGGGCCTAAGCAATGTCCTTGGGTTTTCTCGAGAGCTCTGGCCTTGAGAAAAGTGGCTCTGTGCTTGAGCCACAGTACTACTTCCAGCTTTTTCTATGTATATGGTACCGAGGAAGCAAACACAGGTCTTTGTGCATGCTAGCTGTGCACTTTAACACTATACCAAACTCCTGGCCACATTCTAAGAATATGTATTTACTTTTTGGGCATGTTAGAGATCAAACCCAGGGACTGATGCCTTTTTTTTTTTTTTTTTTTTTTTTTTTTTGCCAGTCCTTGTGCAGGAACTCAGGGTCTGAGCACTGAGTCACAGCACCACTTCCAGCTTTTTTCTGTGTATGTGGTACCGAGGAATCAAACCCCGGTCTTCATGCATGCTAGGCAAGCACTTTACCACTAGGCCAGGCCAGACTCTCAGCCCGCTTTTTTTTTTTTTTTAAATCAGTCATGGTTCTTAGACTCTGGGCCTGAGTGCTGTCCCACATCGCCACCTCCGGTTTTCTAGTGGTTAATTGGAGATAATAGTTTTATGTTCTTTAGTGTCCGAGCTGGCTTTAAGCTGTGATCCTCATTTCTTAGCCTTCTGAGTAGCTAGGATTACAGCTGTGATTCATCTTGCCTAACTTTTTCACTGTTTACTCAAGCTAGTGCTCTACCACTTTGATCTACAGTACCATTTCCAGTGTTCTGGGGGTTAATTGGAGATAAGAGTCGCATGGACTTTCCTGCCTGGGCTGGCCTGGGCTGGCTTTAAACTGCAATCCTCAAATCTTAGCCTCTTGAGTAGCTAGGATTATAGGCATAAGCCACCAGTATCTGGTCCTGATGCATTTATAGACAGGTGCTATAAAATTGAGTTATACCCTAGCCACTGAAGATTTTTGCTTTTTCTTAATTTTTTGGCTCATGTTGATATGAAAATGTGTGCACGTAAATGTGTATATATGTATACATACATACACACATTCAAGCATGTATGATGCCTCTACTAAATATATAATTACATTGATATATCTGCACATATGTGTATGTACAAACATGTATGTTATTTTTTTTTTTTTTTGCCAGTTCTGGGTCTTAAACTCAGGGCCTGGGCACTGTCTCTGAACTTCTTTCGCTCATGAGTAGCATTCTACCAGTTGAGCCACAATATTACTTGTGGTTTTTTCTGTTTATGTGGTACCGAGGAATGGAACCCAGGTCTTCATGAATGGTAGGCAAGCACTCTACCACTAACCAACATTCCCAGCCCTGTTTTCTGTGTTTAAATAACTGCATCAGTAGATCTTCATGAGGAAAAATCTTACTGCTAGATTTTTATTATGTTTTCTTTTGAAATTACTAGAGTAATAATGTTCTTTGTTTTCAAAAACCTAAAGATAATGCAAAAATGAATGCTTTTCTTTTCCACATACACCTGCATACATTATATGGTTTGAATTACCTCCCAAATTATAGTTAACCTTATATATGCTTGCTAGTTTCTTTTTTTTCCTTTTCTTTCTTTCTTTTTTTTTTTTTTTTTTTTTTTTTTTGTCATTTGTGATGCTTGAACTCTCGGGATGGGCATTTGTCCCTGAGCTCTTCAACCTCTGAAGGCACAGTCCCACTTCTGGTTTTCTAGTGATTAACTGGAGGTAAGAGTCTCATGGACGTCAGTGTCTGGACTGGCTTTGAATCATGATCCTCAGATCTCAGCCTCCTGGGTAGCCAGGCTTACAGGTGTGGATCACCGTGCTGGCTGCTTACTAGTTTCTTTACACATGTTAACTCATTCAGTGTCCATAATCTTATGAGCACATCCTATGAAGTAAATTCTTTACACCCTTATCTCTCAAGGATATGGGCCTCCGAGGCATATACCACAGCAGCCCTTGCAAATGTTAGATATAGTATAGCAGCAACATCTAGGCTTAGGGAAGTAAAAGAATGGTGGCAGATGAAGTAGGAAATATAAAAGGAGGATCTATAGGCAGTGGAGAGTTACATGGTGAGTTTTGTGCCTTATGAAGATCACCTTAGTAACAACTAAGAGACACCAGGAAAGAGGCCATTGAGATAAGGACAGTCTCAGGTAGTGTGACTGGGAGGAAGCTGGTAATCATTTCCAACAGAGAGCTATTTTAGTCCTGTGCTTCCAGATTGGAAGGTGGCAGATGACAAAAATACAAATCTCAGGCCGGGAATTTGGCCTAGTGGTAGAGTGCTTGCCTGCAATGCACAAAGACCTGGGTTCGATTCCTTGGTACCACATACATAGAAAAAAAAAAAGCTGGAAGTAGTGTTGAGGCTCAAGTGGTAGAGCTCTAACCTTGAGAAAGTCTAAGGACAGTGCTCAGGCCCTCAGCTCTAGCCCAGGACTGGCAAAAAAAAAAAAATACAAATCACTTGGATAATATTGGTTACTTGACTTACCTGCCCCAGAAAATCCTATCTATCAGCAGAAAAAAATAATCTTGGGAAGAGCCTGCATTTATAGAGAGGATCACATTGTTATTAGGAGATGGGATTATATATAGGGGCTTATAATTCCTTGTTTTTCACTAGAAAAATAGTTTCAGAAAGATAATGTAGTTTCAAGATCATGTGTCTATTTATGAGCTCATTGCATTACTCTTTAAAGTAACAAGAACTTCATTAGTATGTTTTTTTTTCCTATTTTTTTTATTGTAATTAGTAAAAGGGTTACATGATATTTGCCAGATAGAAGGGCATTAATTCACATATATTGATACCCTTTCGCATGTGTTGGTACCCATTTCCCTCCCCCCTTCATTAGTATGTTTAAGACATTAATTAAGACTTTGGATAGGACTGTGTATATGTGTGTTTAATTATGGTAACATATTTTTTGGCCAGTCTTGGGCTTGAACTCAGTGCCTGGACCCTGGTCCTTGAGCCTTCTGAAGGTTAACACTCTACCATTTGAGCCACAGCACCACTTTTGGCTTTTTTTTTTTTTGTCTGTCATGGGGCTTCAACTCTGGGCCTGGGCGCTGTCCCTGATCAAGCTCAATTGCTCTAACACTTGAGCCACAGCACCACTTCTGGGATTCTGGTGATTAATTGGAGATAAGAGTCTCATAGACTTTTGTTCCCAGACTGGTTTTGAACCATGATCCTCAGATCTTAGCCTCCCTGAGTAGGATTACAGGTGTGAGCCACTGGCGCCCGCCCAGCTATCCAGCTTTTTTCTGTGTATGTGGTACTGAGGAATCGAACCCAGGGCTTCATTCATGCTAGGCAAGCACGCTACCACTAGGCTACACTCTCCACTCTGTTACATGGTTTTTTTGTTTGTTCTTCTAGTACCATGGTTTTTTTTTTTTTTTTTTTTTTTTTCCAGTCCTGGGCTTGGGCTCAGGGCCTGAGCACTGTCCCTGGGTTTTCTCAAGGCTAGGGCTCTACCACTTGAGCCACAGCACCACTTCTGGCTTTTTGCTACATATGTGGTACCGAGGAATCGAACCCGGGTCTTCGTGCATATTAGGCAAGCACTCTACCACTAGGCCAAACTCCCGGCCCTAGTACCGTGGTTTGAACTTAAGCCCTTCCTGCTTGCTGGGCAGTTGCTGTACTGCTGGAGCCAGTCCTCCAGCTCTTTTTTGCACTTTCGTTGTTTGTTTGTTTGTTTTTTTTTTTGCCAGTCCTGGGCTTGAGCTCAGGGCCTGAGCACTACTGTCCTTGGACTTTCTCAAGGCTAGAGCTCTACCACTTGAGCCTCAGCACCACTTCTGGCTTTTTTCTATGTACATGGTACCAAGGAATCGAACCCGTGTCTTTGTGCATGCTAGGCAAGCACTTTAACCACTAGGCCAAACTCCTGGCCCCCTTGATTTTGATTTTTGTGCCCATAGTAAAGTTTGAGCTCAGGGCCTGTTGTTGTTCTTTAGCTTTTTCACTCAAAGACTGTCATTCTATCACTTGAGTTATAGTTTCCCTTTTGGCTTTTTGGTGGTTGGAAATAAGAGTCTCCAAGGACTTTCCTATTTGCTGGTGCTGAACCACAATCCTCCCAATCTTGGCCTCCCAGATAAGTTAGGATACAGACATGAAATAGTGGTATCTGGCTTGTTCTTTTGTTTTGGATTTTTTTGTTTGATTTGTTTTGTTTTTGCCAGTCCTGGGGCTTGAACTCAGGGCCTGGGTACTGTCCTTGGGCTTTCTCAAGGCTAGGCTAGTGCTCTACCACTTGAGCCACAGTACCATTTCCAGCTTTTTCTGTGTATGTGGTACCAAGGAATCAAACCCAGGGCTTCAGGTATGCTAGGCAAACATTACCACTAGGCCCTGCTCCCACCCTGGCTTATTTGTTTTTGAGACAAGAATCATGCTATGTAGCTCTCAAACTGTTCTTGCCCCAGCTTCCCTGAATATAAGAATTACCCAGGTTTGCTTCTATGTTCAAATTCAAAGAAGTAGCCTGGGTTAATTCATTGGAAAATATTGACTTTCATATGTAATTTCTTCTGTAGTATTTGAGTCTTGAAGTCTAATTAAACCTTACTTTATTAGATAGTTGGAAGCTTTCCAAGAAAGTGGGCAGTTGTCTACATTAAGATTTACATATAAATAATTGTTGAAGCCAGACTCCAGTGGTTCACACCTGTAATCCTAGCTACTCAGGAGATCTGAGGATCGAAGTTCAAAGCCAGCCTGGGCAGAAAAGTCCCCATGAGACTTTTCTACAGTTAACCACCAAAAAAGACAGAGACAGACACAGAGAGAGGGGAAGTGGAGCTGTGGCTCAAAGTGGTAAAGTGCTAGCCTTGAGGAAAAAGAGCTTAGGGAAGGGGCTGGGAATGTGGCCTAGTGATAGGATGTATAGCATGCATGAAGCCCCAGATTCGATTCGTTGGTTCTGTGTACACAGAAAAAGCCAAAGTAGTCCTATGGCTGAAATGGCAGAACTGTAGCCTTGAGCAAAAGTGCTCATGGACCGTGCCAAGGCCCTGAGTTCAAGCCTCATGACTGACAAAAATAGATTAAAAATTGTTGAAAGAGTGGAGAATTTTAAATGATAACCTTGGCCGTAAATTAAAGCACTCATTGTTGGGAGGCCAGTGACTAGTGTAGTTGAGAGTGCGTTTTAAGAAGCCATAAACATCTGGACTGTAGTTTGAGCTTTGCCTATTAATATTTTGACCCTGGAATTGTTACTTAAGTTTTTCAGTTCCTAGACTATAAAATGTGATTAAGGATACTTCATGCAGAGGGTGTATGTAATGATGGGGCGTGTGATGTAGGTCAGTGTTGGGATACATGCGTACTGTACACAAGGCTGTAGGTAGTCCCTAGCACCAAAAATAAAACAAGCAAAAACCAAGAAGCATCTTACAGGAGTGTTACATAAATTAAATGGAACGTCTAAGAAAAGTATGTAGTAGATGTTTAGTGCAATCCTCTGATCCTGAATAGCTGGGACTATAGACAGGAGCCACTGGCACTTGGCCTCTGTGTGTGTGTGTGTGTGTGTGTGTGTGTGTGTGTGTGTGTGTGTGTGTGTATGTGTATGTGTATGTGTGTATATGTATGTATATGTATGTATATGTATATATATGTGTGTGGGCTTAAATTCTGGGCCTGGGTGCTGTCCTCGAGCTCTTCAGCTCAAGTAATGCACTACTGCTTGAGCCAAAGTGCCACTTCCAGTTTTCTGGTAGTAAATTGGATATAAGAGTCTCACATATTTTCGTGCCCAGACTGGCTTTGAACTGTGATCCTCAGATCTCAACTTCCTGAGAAGCTAGGATTACAGACATGAGCCACAGGCACCTGGTGCCATATATATATATATATATATATATATATATATATACGCACCTCTTTTTTTATTTTTGGTCAGTCACTGTGCTTGAAGGCATGGCCTGGGTGTTGCTGACCCTGAGATTTTTTGGTTAAGGCTAGTGTTGTACCATTGAGCCATAGCACCATTTCTGGATTTCTGGGTTTCTGTACTGGGCCTTGTACTCAAGCTCTGGGTACTGTCCCTTAGGTTTTTCTCTCAGGGATGGTACTCTGCCACTTGAACTACATTTCTAAACCTATCTTTTTGGTGGTTCATTGGAAATAAGAGCCTTGTGGATATTCCTGGCCAGCCTGGATTTGAACCAGGATCCTCAGATCTTAGTTTCCTCAATAACTAGGATTAGGGGTGAGAGTCCCCAATTCTTGGTGTTTCTTAGCTCCCCCCTCCCCTCCCCAGTCCGGGGCTTTCTCGAGGTTAAAGCTCTACCACTTGAGCCACAGCACTACTTCTGGCTTTTTCTATGTATATGGTACCAAGGAATTGAACTTGGGTCTTTGTGCATGCTAGGCAAGCACTCTACCACTAGGCCAAATTCCTAGCCCTGTTTCGTGGCTTTTTAATTTGAAGCCTTGCATTCAGGCTTGGCTTTTTCGCTTAAGGCTGATGTTCTACCACTTGAGCCACATCTCCACTTCCAAGGAGAGGTCTTACTTTTTAAGTGTTTCTGAAATTAGGTTAGTAAGTAGGTAATCAAATGATTTTCTTGAACTCTAGCTTTTAACCTATAAGTAGTAGATATATACTATTATTTTAAGATACCTTCATTTGAATTCTCAGCATTAGAAAACATGGTGAGGCTGGGAGTGTGGCTTAGTGGTAGAGTGCTCACTTAGCATGCATGAAGCCCTGGGTTCAATTCCTTGGTACCAGTATACACAGAAAAAAGCCAGAAGTGGTGCTGTGGTTCAATGCTAGCTTTCAGAAAGCCCAAGGACAGTACCCAGGCCCTGAGTTCTAATCCCAGGACTGGCAATAAATAAGGAAATTTTAAGTAAGCCTTTTCTACTTTAGACACCTCCCCCCCCCCCCCCCACTTCCCCTCCTGCCAGTCCTGTGGCTTGAATCAGGGCTTGGGAACTGTCCCTGAGCTGATTTTGCTCAAGGCTCACAGTCTGCCACTTGAGCCACAGCACCATCCAGCTTTTTCTGAGCACATTCTCAGCCCTTTAGAAACCTCTTGAGTCATGGTAATTTGTTTAGATATAATGGCTAGCATTTATAATGTATATATTCTCCTTGGAAGTTCTAATATATGTTATAGTTAATGAGTTTAACCTTTTCAGTCTGCCTTTTCTCCATACTCTCCTTGGTAGATGTACTTGTTCTTTTTTTTTTTTTTTTTTTGATGTACTTGTTCTTATCAAAGTTTAGCAGACTTCTTCTGTCATTCATCAGATAATAATATTTTGGGCTTATGAGCCATATGGAATATGGACTCTGGCAGCTATTCAACTCTGACATTGTGGCATGCAAGCAGCTACAGAAAAATATATAACTAAATGAGCATGACTGTATTCTAGTGAAACTTTACTTATACAAACAGGCAGCAGGTTAAATTTGGCCAGCAAGTCATAAGTTGCCAATCTCTGTACTATATAATTATAAGGATACAAAAGCCAGGGGTGCTTTTCTGGTCTATTAAAACCTTCTCTACTAGTCTCAGTGGTAAGTTGCAATTACCTAAGTAGCAAAGCTGAAATTTATTCTGTAAAATCTGATCTTTTTCCTGCTAGTACTGGGATTTGAACTCAGGGCCTTGAGCTTCCTCAGATTGCTTTCCCAGCTGGCACTATACCACATGGTGCCAAGGAAAAATAAATTGTGTGTGGGGAGGTGTTCTGGTCTAGTCTGGGGCTTGAATTTGGCCTGGGCACTTCTGAGCTCAAGGATAGTGTTCTACCACTCAAGCCACAGCTCTTATTTCTTGCTTTTGTTGGGTTAGTTAATTGCGACATAAAGGTGGTTCAGACTTTTCTGCCAAGGTTGGCTTCAAACCATGATCCTTACATTTCTTTTTTTTTTTTTTTTTTTTTTCCAGTCCTGGGCTTGAGCTCAGGGCCTGAGTACTGTCCTTGGACTTTCTCAAGGCTAGAGCTCTACCACTTGAGCCTCAGCACCACTTCCGGCTTTTTTTTCTATGTATGAGGTACCGAGGAATCGAACCTGGGTCTTCATGCATGCTAGGCAAGCACTTTAACGACTAGGCCAAACTCCCAGCCTGATCCTTACATTTCTTATTCTGAGTAGGTGGGATTGTAGGCATGATCCACCTGCACCTGGTTATGTTTGTGTTTTTTATCCATAGCTTTGGATTTTACTGCAGCTGTGCCATTAAAAAAAAAAAAAAAAGCAGTTGCTGCTTCTAGGAGGGGAGTTGTTATGATACCTTAAACCTTAGGTGTTTGGTTTTATTTTATACACACACACACACAGTTTTTTTTTGTTTTGTTTTGCCAGTCCTGGGGCTTGAACTCAGGGCCTGAGCACTGTTCCTGGGCTTTCTCAAGGCTAGTACTCTACCTCTTGAGCCACAGCACCATTTCCAGCTTTTTCTATGTATATGGTACCGAGGAATCAAACCTGGGTCTTTGGGCATACTAGGCAAGCACTCTACCACTAGGCCAAACTCATGGCCCAATTTTTTTTTTGTGTGTGTGTCTCTCTCTCCTCTCTCTCTTTCTCTCTCTCTCTCTCTCTCTCTCTCTCTCTCTCTCTCTCTCTCTCTCTCTTCTCTCTTTCTCTCTTTCTCTCTTTCTCTCTTTCTCTCTTTCTCTCTCTCTTTCTCTCTCTTTCATAAATGGTTTGAAGACAGTTGGATGGTTATAGGAATGAGTAAGGAACATCCGGCTCTCTGGCCATTTAGCACCCTCCCTCTATTTTGTACATAATGGGTGGACACATAAGCTTCTTGTTGTCTGCCTTCTTCTGTCTTGACTGAAATGATAGCTTTGTATAGCCCATGAGTGATACTAAAATATCTAAATTGCCCTTGGCATAAAAATGGTTCTCCACCCCTGGTAGAAGGTCAATTTTGTTTAAAATTGGACATTGCTTTGAATTGTTAATTTTGTCTTTTATTTTTGGTCATGCTGTTTGAACTCCTGCTTTGCCACTTGAGCCACTCTGCAACTCCTTAAATGTTAGTGAAGTTATATGTGAATATTAATTTCTGAATTATATAAATTGGTTAACATTTTTCTGTATTATTGAAAACATGCTGTGCTGTCTATCTTGAGCAATATTGTTGTTGTAATCAGATATGGGCTTCTCAAGATTATAGATAGGCTCCAGTAAAATTTAGTAATATTATTCAGAAATATTATTGAACTAAGAGTCTAATTTAATAATAGAGCTTGTGTTTAGCATACATGTGTTCAGTCTTCAACAGCGAAAAAAAAATTGAAATACATTGAATCAAAGCAACAGAAAGGATACAACTTGAAAATTTCCAAAATAGTTTTGCCTGTTTTTTTTTGTGCGTCCTCCCTCCCTCCCTCCCTCCCTCCCTCTTCTCTCTCTCTCTCTCTCTCTCTCTCTCTCTCTCTCTCTCTCTCTCTCTTCTTTCTTTTTTTTTTTGCCAGTCCTGGGCTTGAACTCAGGGCCTGAGCACTGTCCTTGGACTTTCTCAAGGCTAGAGCTCTACCACTTGAGCCTCAGCACCACTTCTGGCTTTTTTTTTCTATGTATGTGGTACCAAGGAATCGAACCTGGGTCTTCATGCATGCTAGGCAAGCACTTTAACCACTAGGCCAAACTCCCAGCCCTCTTTCTCTCTCTCTGTCTCTCTCTCTGTCTCTCTCTCTGTCTCTCTCTCTGTCTCTCTCTCTGTCTCTCTCCCTCCCTCCCTCCCTCCCTCCCTCCCTCTCTCTCTCTCTCTCTCTCTCTCTCTCTCTCTCTCTCTCTCTCTCTCTGTCTCTCTCTGTCTGTCTTTCTTTCGCCAGTCCTGGGGCTTGAATTCAGGGCCTGAGCACTGTCCTTGGGCTTTTCTCCCAAGACTAGCACTCTGCCACTTGAGCCACAGCACCATTTCTGGCTTTTCTATATATGTGGTACCGAAGAATCCAACCCAGGTCTTCGTTGCATGCTAGGCAAGCACTCTACCTCTAGACCAAACTCCTGGCCCTCTTGCTTGCTTGCTTGCATCCAGCCTGCCTGCCTTCCTGCCTGCCTTCTTTCCTTCCTTCTTTCCTTCCTTCCTTCCTTCCTTCCTTCCTTCCTTCCTTCCTTCCCTCCCTCCCTCCCTCCCTCCCTCCCTCCCTCCCTCCTTCCCGCCTTCCCGCCTTCCTTCCTTCCTTCCTTCCTTCCTTTTCCTTCCTTCCTCCCTTCCTTCCTTCCTTCCTTCCTTCCTTCCTTCCTTCCTTCCTTCCTCCCTTCCTCCCTCCCTCCCTCCCTTCCTCCCTTCCTCCCTCCCTCCCTTCCTTCCTCCCTTCCTTCCTTCCTTCCTTCCTCCCTTCCTCCCTTCCTCCCTCCCTCCCTCCCTCCCTCCCTCCCTCCCTCCCTCCCTTCCTTCCTTCCTTCCTTCCTTCCTTCCTTCCTTTGTTTCTTTTTCTTTTGTTTTTCCAGCCCCAGGGCTTGATTTAAGTACCTGGGCACTGTCCTTGGACTTTGCTCAAGGCTAGAACTCTGCCACTTGAGCCACAGTGCCACTTCCAGCTTTTTCTGAGTTTGTGTTACTGAGAAATTGAACCCAGGGCTTCATGCATGATAGGCGAGCACTCTACCACTAGGCTATGCTCCCAGCTCCCAGCCCTTGTCTGTATTGTTTTTGTTTTCAATTTCAAAAACATTGAAAAGTGAGTATATTTAACCTTAATCAGCTCATAATAGAGCCAATGAGTGAAGAGAATAATAATCATGCTGATTATTGAACTACTAGGAACAGGCAATAGAGAAAGCTGGTCCAAGGAAGGTAGTGTAACTGTGTCTTGTAAGAATTAGAACTGAGAGGCTCCATAATCATCTGGCATCCACTCAATGTTGTATCTATGATTAGAAATGTACATGATAGAATCTTCAGGGATCTTCCAGATTCTTTGTCTGGGTCAACAGTAGCCACAATGTAACACTTGTGCTGAGTTACTCTTTGAACTAAGCAGTCATCTGCATAGGTTCCTTTGTGTGTGCCTGGGTAATTGTTCAAATCATGGATCCTTGGCGATTTTTAGAGCCACTCTATACTTCTGTCCATTTCTCAATTTCAGCCATTACAGTCAGTTATGCAAGAGATACACTTGGCATATAGACAGTCCGTCACCGACGGTATTAAGTCCAGTTTGGCTTTGATGGAAAAGTTGATAAAGTTGGTATCAACCAGGATGTGGTATGGTGGGCCCAATTGGGTATTATATTGAAAAAATAAGCAGGAAGGGTGCTGGGGGACTTTTCTTTCCTTCAGTACACTGGGATCCTTCTTTTCTTTCTTTTTAGGATTTAACCTATCCTTTTCTTTCAGTCTCTCATCTCTGAGACTGAGCATTCTTTTCGTGGTCACATAGTTCCTCGTTTTCTTTTGCTTCCCCATGTTTTCACAGCATTCCTGTCCCTCCCTTGTCTGTCTTTTATAAGAATTTTTCACGTACAAGAATTTTTGAAGAATTGTACAATGATCATACCTACTCAGTTTACATTTAGCTACTGGCTGTGTGTGTGTGTGTGTGTGTGTGTGTGTGTGTGTGTGTGTGTGTGTTTCTTTTTTAATTATTGGATCATGAGGCTTTCCTCTGGGCCTGGGTGCTGTCCCTGAGCTGAAGAGCTATTGCCCTACCCCTGGGCCTGGGCCTTGTCCATGAGCTCTTCAGCTCAAGGCTACTGCCCTATCCCCTTAGAGCTCAGCCTCTTGAGTAGCTAAGATTACAGATGTGCCCAGCCCAAAATGATTCTTTTATTTTTTTCTTCCAGTCCTGGGGCTTGAATTCAGGGCTTGGGTACTGTCCTTGGACACTTTTTGCTTAAGGGTAGTAATTGGCCACTTGAACCACAGTACCACTTCCTGGTCCTTTATGTTTATTTATTTATTTTTGGTGGGTCATGGAGCTTGAACTCAGTCTAGGCTCTATCCCTGAGTTCTTCAGCTCAAGGCTATTGTCCTATGCTTGAGCCAAGTCCCATTTCCTGTTTTTCTAGAGGTTCATTGGAGACAAGAGCCTCAGGTCCTTTTGTGCCTGGGCTGGCTTTGAACCTTGATCCTCAGATCTCAGCCTTCTGAGTAGTTAGGATTACAGGTGTGAGCCACCATGCCTGGCTCCAGGTCCTTTTTTTTTTTTTTTTTTTTTTTAAATTTGGAAGAAATTTCCAGGCATAGAAGGCAGACGAATACGACGAGAAAAAAGTCTAGTATGGTGTGTGAATAGCAATTATGTTGAAGAGACTAAAGGTTGAATATTTACAAGTAGGTGTGAAGCTAGCTTTTTTTTTTTTATGTTGAAATTTTTTTTTATTGTAATTAGTAAAAGGGTTACATGATATTTGCCAGATAGAAGGTGCATTAATTCACATACATTGATACCCTTTCACATGTCTTGGTACCCGTTTCCCTCCCCCTGAAGCTAGCTTTTTAAAAAAAAGTTATATGCAGCTGGGCTCACGTGGCTCACGCCATAATCCTAGATACACAGGAAGCTGAGATCTGAAGATCATGGTTCAAATTAACCACCGGAAACCAGAAGTGGTCCTGTGGCTCAAAGTGGTAGACTGCTAGCTTGAGCTGAAGAGCTCAGAGACAGTGCCCAGGCCCAGAGTTCAAGTCCATAACTGACAAAAAAAACCCTATATGCATATACATGTATGTATGTGTTTTTATTCTCTCTATATATTGTCTCTACATTATTTCTCTCTATATATGTCTCTCTGTGTGTGTATGTATTTTTGCATGTATGCATGTATATATGTATTGTCAGTCTTGAGGCTTGAACGCAGGGCCTGGGTGCCTTCCCTGAGCTTTATCTGCTCAAGGCTAGTGCTCTACCACTTTGAGCCACAATGTCACTTCCGGTTTTCTGGGGTTAATTGGAGATAAGAGTGTCATGGACTTTCCTATGTGAGATCCTTAGATCTCAGCCTCCTGAGGAGGTAAGATTACAGGTGTGAGTCACTAGTGCCTGGCTTAAAATAATATTATTGAAATAGTTGTACAAAGGAGTTACCATTTAACAAGTCAGTTTATAACAACAGTGCATCTTGATTGATGTCACTTCTTTCATCATGCTCTCCCATTTTCTCCTAACCTCTCCCCTCTGTTCTACTAGGGTTTCTACTCCAAATCTTGTACTTGCCAGGCAAGTGTACTACCACTTGAGTCATAACTCCAGCCCTTTTTGTTTTTGTTCTATGGTTTTTTGTTTTGTTTTGCTTTGCTTTGTTTTTGTTGTACTTGTCTTGAATTTATCCCCGGCATTATTGATGTTACTTCCTATGTCGCTAGGATGACAACCATTACCACTAAGCTACCTTTTTATTAGTTGAGATTTGATCTTGCAAACTTTTCTGCCTGCTGGCTTTGAATCTTGATTCTCCTGATCTCTGTTGCCCAAACAGCCATACTACAAGTGTGAACCCATGTGCTTGGTACATTTTACTGTTTTTAAAATTTTTGTTATTGCTTGTTGAATCTTTAGAATTGCAGACATCTTAACACTTCGTATCTAGTTATTTGAGTGCATCTTTCTCTCTCACCTTCCTCCTTTCTTTTTTTCTTTCTTTTCTTCCTTTCTCTTTCTTCTCTTTCCTTTCCATTGCATTGCATCCCATTCTATAGGTTTATAGTTCAGGCTGGTCTTGAACTCATGACATTCCTGCTTCTGTCACCCAAGGGCTGGGATTACAGGCATGTCCCACCAGACATTCAGTGTACCCTCCATCCCCCTCTCTCTCTTCTCCTTTTTTTCTCTCCCTCTTCTCCTTTATTCCTCCCTTCTTTCCTCCCTTTTCTCCTCTTCCCTTCTTCCCTCCTTCCTTCCTTCTTTTTTCTCCTCCTCTTCTCGTCTCCACTTCTCTTCTCCCCTTCTCCTCTTGTCCTAT